>NC_140912.1:18309170-18667631 GCF_045865225.1 Trachurus japonicus
CGGTTGTGCAGATACCAGCTGAACCTGTTCGCCAAAATGTGTCTGGACCGTCAGTACTTAGCCATCAACCAGATCTCCTCTCAGTTACCTGTGGATCTGATCCTGCGCTGCATGTTCGACGACTGCCTGCCCTACAACCTCAGAGCCTCCTTCTGCCGCCTCATGCTGCACATGCATGTGGACCGTGACCCGCAGGAAGCCGTGGTGCCCGTACGCTACGCTCGCCTCTGGACCGAGATCCCCTCCAAGATCACCATCCATGAGTGAGTGGCTGCGTGTGTGTGTGGCTGTACTCTGTGTGATACTTGGGAGAATTGGCTCATGCAAATGGTTGATTGTTTTGACTCTGCAGGTTTGAGTACGAGTCCACTGACACTTCAAGAGAGGAGATGAAGAGGAAGTTTGCCCCCACGATGGAGTTTGTTGAGGAATACCTCAAAGACGTTGTCAGCCAGCATTTTCCATTTGGGGATAAAGACAAGAATGAACTCACACTGGAGGTAAAACAAATTCTGTAAAAGTATGATTCTTTCATCTACATTTTTTCAGATTACACCTCATTTTCTTACTTTTTAAAAAATCTTGATGTGTTTGATTTTCTCCTCTCTTCCAGGTGGTGAATCTGGCTCGTAACCTGGTTTACTTTGGTTTCTATAGCTTCAGTGAGCTGCTCCGTCTAACACGCACCCTGCTGGCCATCCTGGATATTGTCCAGCACCCACTCACCTTCATGAACAAGCTCAACAAGAGCCCAGAGGCTGGTCAGTGCACTTACTTACACAATGGAAATTCAATATTTCATTGAATTGGTCAACTAAAGTTAAAGCTATTGACACAAACTGTGGTTTGCTGTTTCCTTATTTCAAGAGTAGGGTCATTGAACATGGAGGAGCCGACAGATAAATATAAGATTATGACCAAATGATTTTTCCTCTCCGAATGTAGGACAGACAAGAGTCCCTGGGTTTTTAGAGAAATGTGGGAAATATTGATGCAGCAGTTCAAATTGTATTAGATATTTTAAAAAATTAAATTCAAATATGAATACAGGAGGGAACTTACAAAGAAGAAGTGGCTGTGCTTTTCTACCTCTTTGGAGTTGAGAGTTGCAGGAATAGAAACATGTCAGTGAGGCTAAAAATGACTTTGTGCAGATCAGAGAGAGACATTGACAAACTTTTTGAGGAGTATTTGAATAATAGTTGTGTTTAGATTTAATGGACTGGAAGAGAATAACAGAAAAGGTTCTGGCCCATCTGGCATTTGATGTCCTCGGGGCGTTCATTTTAGCTTTTGTATGATACTTTCACAGGCTTGATGTATAGATTTATGATGATAAGCTTTAAACACACACACACACACACACTCACGAAGCAAAATATGTTTCCTTAAGGCAATAATGTCCTCCGCACCATCCACGGCGTTGGAGAAATGATGACTCAGATGGTGATGAGTCGAGGTGTACTGCACAGCCTCCCTGACACCCCCCCCTCTCTGCGCTACAGTAAAGGACACTTCCTGGCGGACAACGAGGACGTCATGGTGATGGACACCAAGCTAAAGATCATTGAGATCCTGCAAGTGAGCGCCACCTTCTGGATGTACATGTTGCTATTGAACATTTGCCCTCTCTCATGGCTGATTGATTGATTGATTGATTGATTGATTGATTGATTATTTCTCTGACTTTTTCTCTTCTCTTCAGTTCATCCTGAGTGTGCGGCTAGATTACAGGATCACATACTTGTTGTCCATCTACAAGAAAGAGTTTGGGGATAAGAGCTTAACTGACAGCTCCGTCTCAGTGGCTGATTTGCCTCTAGTGACACGTGAGACTTTATTCTTTCTTAGGCTACGTTCAGACTGCAGGTACAAGTCGCCCAAAATCACATTTTTGGGGGGGTCAAGTGGCCAGGTCAGATTTTTTCGAAGTAGTGTGAACACTCAAATCTGGCCCAGATCCGATTTTTTCAAATTAGATTTAGACCACTGTGGTCCTGAATCAGATTCAGATCTGATTTCTTCCAATGCCCAGTGTGAACAGCTAAGGCGGATTTGATGCGACTTTTACGTCACTTTACAATATTTAGCCTACTCTAGGTTTTGTTTTAAGAAGTGGCAGCAAGACCACATACACACGCTACATACACGCCACATACACACAAAGCAATAAAAAAAACGGCTCGATAAAACGTTTGATAATTTGACATGCAGCGGCATGAGTTTACCGACAACAGAACAGCTGTAATGAGAACGTGAGCGCTGAAGGAGAGGAGATTATTAATAAAAAAGGACACGAGGTGTTAAACTTTGGGTTGTAATAACCTTGTTGACGTTGTTTCTTCTTAAACTGAACGCTGCCCAGCGGGTTGCGACACTTTAGGCGGTTTATTCCTATATAGGCTACAAACTAAAGTAATGGTAACTGAAACTAAAACACAGAGTTTGGCTCTTTTTCTTCACTCTTTTCCTCCTCAGCAGCTGCTCAGACATTTTCCAGCTTCCATTTCACAGACATTTCGAAATAAAAGTGAAAATACTCATTCCCTCTATGTTCTGTTATTGTTCTTTTGCGCATGCGGGTCAGTTCAGAACCGCAAACTGTTCACACTGGGATCTGATATAGGCCACATTTTAGATGGTAATGTGAACAGCCAAACAAAAAATCGGATCTGAGTAAAAAATCTGAATTGAGCATTAAGGCTTGCGGTGCGAACGTAGCCTTAATGTAAATGCTGAGTCATTCTTTTACATTCTTGCCTCCTCAATTAATCTGCTGTTTCTGACTATTTTGCCTCCTTAGCATCTGAACCAGACATAGACGAGATCGCAGCCAAAGCAGAGAGCATGTTTGCAGGAAGGTGGGTAAATTTCTGTTTGTAGACAGTAGTGTTTAAACACACCCTTGTGCACTCACCAAAGGATTCTGTGTGTGTGCATGTGTGTGATTTCAGCTCAGAGTTAAGTGCAGTGGAACTGGACGATGAGGGAGGTCGGACTTTTCTGAGGGTTCTGATCCACCTCATCATGCAAGATTACCCCCCGCTGGTCTCTGGCTCGCTGCAACTCATCTTCAAACACTTCAGCCAGAGAGCTGAAGTGCTGCAGGCCTTCAAACAGGTGGGGATATAGCAAGCACACTCGAGCATTTTGATACTTGGAAAGCCGACAGAATGTGGCATTTGGCACTTCCTGAGTTAAGTGATTTCTGTCATGAAATAATTTTTGGATTGGGTGGGCTCTCCAAAGGGCCGAGCAGCAGAGAGCTTCCTCAGCTGAAATCTAGAGCCGCACCAGCTCCCGTTTTAACAACGCACCGACTCTCCCAGAGTGTTGCACTGAGATTTCTTGGCAGAGATTTGCTCTCGCACACATTATTTCTTTTATTATCTCTGTGTCTGGTTTGTTTGTCATCCGGTATCTGTTTCTGTTTGTTTTCCAGGTCCAGCTGCTCGTGTCGGAGCAGGATGTGGAGAACTACAAGCAGATCAAAACAGACCTGGACCAGCTGCGCCTGACGGTCGAGAAGTCAGAGCTGTGGGTGGAGAAGAGTGGAGTCTACAGCAGTGAAGACCTGGGGGTCAGACAGGGCAAAGAACAGAACATGGAGGTGCTGTACCATCATTCAATGGTATCCAACATCTAAAAGCAAAGTTTCACATTTCAGATTCTAAGTGTGACATTTGGAGCTCTGCAGGAAGTTTCTGTAACATCCCGTCAGTCATTCAGCTGCACGGTGAAGGGCTCCTTTGTTTGTTGTTGTCGTTAATCAAAGTTGGTGGAAAGGAAACGGTACAAACTGTTTTGTTAGGGCTTTGCACTACTCAGGCATAATGAATAATAATGTGTGTCAGCCTGTTACCTGTTTTGTTGTTAAAACCTTTCTTACTTGTATTGTTTGTGTTGTTAGGATCAGCAGAGTGCATTTTCCCCATCTCACTGTTGCAAATGCCCAGTAATTAGACAGGATAATGAGGTTGTTTTGTGCCAAAGATAAACCTTTTTGTGGGTGAACGTCAGATGTTTCCTCTTCATTTATGTTACACATACATGTGTTTACCAGGAGGTTGTCCTGAGCCCGGTGCAGGATGGTGATAATAAACCTCAGATTGACAGCAACAAGGCAAACAACTATAACATTGTCAAAGAGGTGAGACCCATGTCTTTATTCCCAGGTAATTTTTGTTCGTAGTCTTTTTTTCCTGCTGTCGTGTATGTGTGAAACCATTGTGTGTGTGTCATCTGCAGATCCTACTGCGGCTTAGTAAGCTGTGCTTTCCCAGCAAGAAGAGTCGTGTGCAGCAGCAGAGGCTGCTGAAGAACATGGGGGCCCACACCGTGGTGCTGGACCTGCTGCAGATCCCCTACGAGACGGTGAGTTACAACCACAGCAGACAACTGAGCGGCTCACCCCACTCGATGTCAGCATGAGATCTTTGCACCTGTCTGCCTAACTTTTTTTTCCAGTTGTTTTTACATTCATTGTTTGGTTCTGCCTTTGCACAGAGCGACGAGAAGATGAATGAAATCATGACCCTGGCACATACGTTCCTGCAGAATTTCTGCAGAGGAAATCCTCAAAACCAAGTTCTGCTACATAAACACCTTAACCTCTTCCTCACTCCAGGGGTATGTTGATATGAATTCCTACTTGTCCCTTGTTGACATGCATTACTCTCAGGGACGTCCTCCATAAATGCGATGTCCTGTTTTGTTGTATACGCATGAACAGTTTTCTATTTCTTATTTTCCAGTACCAAACTGAATCAATATTCTGTTTGTGTAACAATGTTCACTGTCAAAGACTGAAGACTGAATCATGGCTTCGTTTTTTTCCCCCCCAGCTGCTGGAAGCTGAGACAATGCGTCACATCTTCATGAACAATTACCAGCTGTGCAATGAGATCAGTGACCGTGTGGTTCATCACTTTGTCCACTGCATTGAAACACATGGGAGACACGTTCAGTACCTCAAGTTCCTGCAGACCATTGTCAAAGCTGATGGGAAGTATGTGAAAAAATGCCAGGACAAAGTCATGACAGAGGTGAGATCATTTCTTTAATCCCACACAGCATGGGTGTAGGTAATGGTTTGGATAAGGTTAAAAGAAACGGAAGGAAAAAATATTGTCTTATGTATTATTTATGGAAAATCTTCCTAAATTATGCATGGCATTTAGTTGCAGAAAGATTTTACTGCATTAAATTATACAGTTAATCAAGATTCTTCATCGAGTAGTAAAATTCAAAGCTTGAAATATGCAGCCCATTCTGATGTTGCCCATGTGCTACATTGAGAAATATTTATGTTGTGTTTGGGTGTCCAGCTGGTGAACGGGGGAGAGGACGTGCTCATATTCTACAACGACCGCTCTTCGTTTCAAGTGTTGCTGCAGATGATGGCCTCTGAGCGGGAGCGGACGGATGAAGACGGAGCTCTGGCCTATCACAACACGCTGGTGGAGCTGCTGGCGGCCTGCACTGAGGGCAAGAACGTCTACACAGAGCTGAAATGCAACTCTCTGCTGCCACTGGATGACATAGTCAAAGTTGTCACTGACGTCAACTGTATACCAGAGGTAGTCTTGTTAGAAAATAATGATATAGTTTGAGTTATATGGTAGAGATGAATCCCAAGCTTTCCTGACTTGTTTCTTTGATACAATTTAAAGATGTATCTAATATCTGAAAGTGAACAAGCATCATATTTCTTTTTTTTTATGCCTCAGGTGAAAACTGCTTATGTAAACTTTGTGAACCACTGCTATGTGGACACAGAAGTGGAGATGAAGGAGATCTACACCTCCAACCATATCTGGAAGCTATTTGACAACTTCCTAGTGGACATGTCCAGTGTAAGTCTCTGTCAGATTGAAAGGTCATGTACCGTATATATGCCTGATCCTTTTCTAATGAGGCAATGTGCAGTATGTGTCAAGACACACAAGGCCTTACGTTCAAACTAAATCTATTCACCTACTGCATGTGCAGAGAAAATGATAGAGATGTGACATGTGGGTTTGCGCTTTCAGAAATGATCTTATGTTTAATTTTTTTGCATTTCAGGTGTGTAACACGACCACAGACCGTAACCACGCAGATCTGCCTTTGGAGAAGTATGTGACAGAGACAGTGATGGCCATTGTCAAGGGTTTCTTCAGTTCCCCTTTCTCTGTCAACCACTCCAACCTGCAGGTACTGTTTTCCACCACCTGACAGGCAGGTGAAATGTGCCTGCAGAGCGAGGCTCATTCATGGGCATATCCAAATCCTTTGCCAACTTTTAGATACTTAACATTAAAAAAATTATAGCAGACTGCCTCCTTCACTGCACCTTCACCTGGGACTGTGTTGTGTCTTTACAGATATTTGTACATAGAGAGGCTGCTTGAGGTGTTTTATGCAGAAGTCTTTCTCTGTTGTAGTTATACCAAAAAAAAACTAAACAGGAAAAAACAATATCCCCTGCTCTGCCGTCTCATTTCACAGACGAACCAGTCCGTCTTCATCAAGCTGCTCCAGTCGTCTTTCAGGATCTACAACTGCACCTGGATCAACTCGGCTCAGAAGGCTAATATAGAGAGCTGTATCAAAACACTGGCTGACGTGGGTGAGTGCAGCTACTCTGCTGTCCATCCTTGTGGGAGAAAGAGGCATTTTAATACTCCTAAAGTCTGTAATGATGTAATAAATACAATAGTAAATGTATTTTACTACTCAGAGAATAGTTTAATTTCACTTCTTCACATATCCATGCCTAAGTGTAGGAATGAAGCTCTGTAGGATCTGGAGTTAGGTTGATGTTATGTGCCAGGGTAAACTAAATTACTCCTCATGTTCTCCCCCAGCTAAGGCCCGGGCCATAGCCATCCCAGTGGACCTGGACAGTCAGGTCAACACATTGTCTCTCAAGGTCCACAGTAACATGGTGCAGCGGGCAGCCAAGGACTGGAGGATCTCCGCCCGGACACGGCCACGCAAGGAGCCCCTGGGTGGCCCTGACTACAAGAACATCATTGAGAAGTTGCAGGTGCGCAGACAGATGGATAAAGTTTTATATGAACAGGAGCCTCAAAGTTGATTTATTAGGGCTTTAGCAGTATCAATATATCCAGCAACTTTGTTTTTGTGTGTGTCTACAGGGTGTTGTGTCCTGTCTGGAGGAGCAGTTCAGTCCAAAGGTTCAGGCAGAATTTTCTGTGCTGGTGGATGTTCTTCACAGCCCTGAGCTGCTGTTTCCAGAGGCTGCTCGGATTCGCTGTGAGAGCGGAGCCTTCATGTCCAAGTGAGTCTCTGTCCATAACTGTGTATAAAACAAGGAACAGATAGATAGACAGATAAATAGACGGGTAGGTAGATATTCTTTGATATATGCTGATCTTTATTTGATGCGTGTTAAATATAAACAAAAAAAATGTTAAGTCAGTTTTTGGCGGTATGGAAAATCTAAAATTAAGCAAAACCAATGATGAATTTCTACCAATTACTATCACTGTTATACTTATTATGTAGGTCAAGGCGGTTGGGGAAAAGAGCTGAAAGTGAATAGAGCTACAAAAAAATATATGTGAAAAGGCTAAACACTTGTTAATGTGTAAAGAAAACAATAAATTCCAACATCTTTGTTCAATAGAGAACTCAAACTGGTAATAGATACTGTACTGTATCTTAAAAAACAGTTAGATGCATGATCAAACCTCCAGGGGTGCTGTTTCTCTGCTGCAGCTGTCTGACCTCCCTGTAGACCAGAAAAGGAGAATTTTTAACCTTTGCTGATGCCGATCAATAAAATGTTGTTTTGTTTTTACTTGTGAGCCGCCAGTGTGTGCATTATCCAGACACCACGGTTAATGATGGAGCGCTTCTTGTCTCTCTGCCAGGCTGATCAAACACACCAAGAAGCTTATGGACAAGGAGGAGAAGCTGTGTATCAAGATCCTGCAGACTCTCAGAGAGATGCTGGACAAGAAGGAATCCTGTCAGGACTCTGTGAGTACTTCACTCCACTTGGTTAGGTGGGGCGAGGAGCAGCAATGACACTGAAACAAGGCTTCATTAAATAATTTGTCACTGTTAGAAGTAAAAAAAATAAATCAGGATTCTGCAAGAAAATCCCTGTTAGTCTCTCCAACTCACAGTGTTACATAAAAACACATTAATGAGGTGAAATCAGTGAGAAGTTTGCGGTGGATTTAGCCCTGTCTTCGTGTGCCAGCAGAGCTGTGCTCCTATCAGCAGTGCAGTGCAGTCCTTGTTTTCTCCCAGGTCTGTCGGCCCAGAGCCCAGACTCCCCTTCATCAGTATGCTGTGGGCCTTTCTGTGTTACATAAGGCAGGGAGGCACTTGAGGACACACTCACACTGAGACGGAGAATAGGGCGGTGGGGTGGGGGGAGTAGGGGATGGAGGAGGAGGAGGAGGAACGAAGGGGGGGGGGGGCAGAGGGGGTAGAGGATTGGTGGGGGGGGACAAGCGCCGAACAAACAAATCAATACTGCAGCAAGGTGGGGGTGCAGGAGCCTGTCTCCCACTGCAAATCCCCCCCCCCCCCCCCCCCCCCCACCACACACACACACACCCTTTTCAGACAGAGACCTGGAAAGTGAATGACAAGAGTTGGTAGAGGAGACTTGAGGTGCACAGCAGCAGAGGGGTGCAACACAAAAGAGAACAAACAAAAAAAAAGTCCGGTCTACTCTGTAATCACCTTCAGAGGGTTTTAGCAGAGCTCGTTCCAGCTGCGTGGTGAGAGGAGGTGACGCTGTGCACTTCACTCAACACAAAAAGTGCTGCTCCCGCCGCCACGAGAAAATCTCAGTCAGAAGAAAGAACCGTTCCTTGTTTCCTTGTTTGACTTTGCGCGGAGCTCAATTTACTGCACTCAACGTTGTCTGAAGTAAACTGTGAGGGAGCCTGTGTGTCACTGTCCTCGGCTCGGACGTTGTGCATGGACTTCATGCAGACATGATTGTTTTTGGCTGCGATGCCGTCCCATTAAAGGCCGTTTTTTTTGTTTGTTGTAATCCTGTCAAGACCATCTCAATACATTACAAGCCAGCCACTGACAACTTACAGCTGCTTGAGGAGTCGGAGTGTTGTTTTCCCTATTTGTGTTTGCATCTTGTGTCAGTCAGCCAAGATGTTTTTTCGAAAGGCAAATGATTCAACAGTTGTGTGGAAGAAGATCAGAGAAACTCAAAGGGAAGAAAAAAAAAAAAAAACAGTCACTTTTTAAAAGCGGCTTGGCGCATTCGAGAAGCCAGACAGTGCGGTAACGATATGTGAAATGTCAGTTTGTGTAGGTGTGCGTGAGTGTGCTCAAGCATGTATTTGTGGCCTCTCTTTGTCATATCCCCGTAGCCCTGAGCGTGGAGCTGCAGCCTCACTGCACAGGAGAGAGAGAGAGAGGGAGGGAGGGAGGGAGGGAGGGAGAGAGAGAGAGAGAGAGAGAGAAAACGATTGATGGAAATAATGAGAGAGGGAGAGGCAGCCAGACAAAAACAGAAGGAGAGAGAGACAGAGTGACAGCAACGGCAGCAGAGGTTGGTGGCTCCCCTGGGGTGCAATTGGTGGGTGGAGGAGAGTGAGAGAAAGAGACGGAGGGAGAGGAAGGGAAGGGAGGGAGGGAGGGAAGGGAGGGAGCGAGGCAGCCATGTGAGGAGCCATGTGAGTGCAAGGGAAAAAAAAAAGTGGGCAGCGGCTGCAGGGTGAGGGATTGGAGAGAAGCAGAGTCTGCTCAGTCCATGAGGAGACAGGGCAGGGGGTGCGCTTACGTAACAGCCTGCAGTGGCTGAGCCAGCGTCACGTGGACCATCACGTTCTGCCTCCCTCCCTCCCTCCCCGCCTCCCTCCCTCTCTCCCTACTTCCTTCCTTCCTTACTCTCACTCTCCTGTCCACTCGGTGCCTCTCTTTCGCATACTGTCTGTGTCTGGGGACCTGAAGTATTTTCTCTACCTCTCCCCTCGAGTCCCACCCGGGCCCTGCTCTCTGTTTGCCTGGGTCATGCCCGGGGTGCTGGTTGGGTTGCAGCAGCCACTGTACACTGTAGAGAGATGTGTTAGCTTTTTACTTCTGCACTTCACTTGTTCTGGCTGTCAGATAAGGGAGGCTTTATAAATGTTTGTGCTCCCACTTGCCCTCAAGATGTCTTGGGTGAGGACGGGTTTTTAGTTGAAGAAAAAAAAAAAGACTTTAAAGGTTGTTTGATGCATGCTGACTCTGAGTATTCTGAGACTGTATTCATATATTACGTTTAAGGAAATTAGCATAAAATACCATCATAGACATTTAGTTTGAATTTTTTATTTTTTATCTCATCTCATGCACTTTGTTCTTTTGAAGGATAAAGTTGACATGCTATACTTTTCATGTTGTCAAAAAATCCCATAAAGACCAATTTCAGTTTATCCTTCTGCTGGTGCTCAGCTACTATGTAAGCCAAATGTTGCAAGAGAGGATGTACAGTAAATGGACTGCATATATATAGCAGTCAAAGTGCTTCACACACACACACACACACACACACACACACACACACACACACACACACTCATACAACACTATTTCTACACCATACAGGGCGCTCACACTCTGATGTTACAAAGGGGGCAATACAGGTTCAGTATCTTACCCAAGGACACTTCAAAAAGTGCATTTATCAAAAAGGAGCCGGCAATCGAATGACTGACTTCCTGAGCCACAAATGTTTTAAAATAAATTTTAATAAACAGCTGGGCACTATAATCTTTACTCATGGAATAAATATAGCATTTGTTGTAGAGTATTTCTTGTAGAATTATAACATTTGATGCTTTTGAGTGTTTAGGGCCCGGTATGTGCTGGACTCACCCAGAAGAAACAACAGTGTCCAAGTTGACTGTAGTGAAGGAACATGACAGTCCGTGCAGCTGTGTGGCTTATTTATCTTTTTAACACTTTTTGGACAACAGTGGAGCTCTATTCGAGGGACTAAGATATAAGAGGCTTGTGTTTTGGTTGGATCAGCTCATTGGTGGTTTTTCATCAGAATTGGTCCATATTACTAACACAATGGCAATTTGAGACGAAATTCGATGTTGTTGTTTTTTCAAGTCTGTATTTTAGTTATTTCTGTGAGCACATGCATATACGTGTGTTATGCACTGTCATGTCTATACGTAAGCATGTCGTCTTGTTTACAGATGACTGGAAAAGCCAGTTATGTAATATAAATCACGCTGACACTCTTCTCTTCCCTCACTGGCTTTCGCACTCATCCCTGTCATTCACACTGTCCGTCTATATGTCCGCCTGTCTCTCCCTTCCAGTCCCTCTCGTCGTCTCTTCCTTTCTTGCTTGCCAAGTTTCACACCACCTGCCCAAGGCAAAGCAGATTTACAGATTACCACTCTCTTGATGCTAAGCGCATCACATGCACGCATGTAGACGGAAAGCCTCAGTCGGGCATGCACACACACACACACACACGTACACACACTCCCAGGCATGCAGTGCCACGCTGGCTGTCCCTGTGTGAGCTCATCCTGCAGGGTTTTCCCTGTTTATCTGTCTGCTGTGGAGAGCAGGGCAACATGGCTGAGATTCAACCACTGGGAGCAGGTCAGACAGGCGGAGAGCGGCTGAGCTCATGGATACCTCGAATGCTTTGACCTTTAGCTGGAGTCTGGCATGCTGGGTCAAGTCATTTAGTTAGTAGCATAATAATAAATAAATAAATAACCCATTTGAGTTGTTGTCAGAGTTTGACGTTTTTATTCAACAATAAAAAAAAATAAAAGAAATCCATCGATCATGGTTGCTTTGCGACCAGAGCTCATGCTGAGGTTATCTTCCCTCCCTCTTGCCCTCAATTTTCTCGATCCTTCAGTCAGGTGTCTGTTAGTTGAGTATTATGTTTTGGTTTCCATAGCGATGAAGGATTAGCACATGTTTGTCTGTCTGGTCTTTCCCTGGCCGGGCATACGAAGTCTGTGTAGAAATGCCCTCGGACCAGGAGCGCGGTGTCTGCTGCTGCAGTTTCTTTAGCTTTGAGACGTAGAAGAAGGATTTAACTTGTTAAAATGCAGGACCGTGATGAATGAGATTAGATGTCATTGCAAACGGTGTTTTTTAGACACTGTGTTGCTTGGATCCGATTGCATGTGAGTTAGGTCTACGGTCCTCAGGGAGCCACATGACAGGCAGCAGGATGAATTGTGTCAATTGTAACTTGTTTGTTCTGGTTGCTTTTAGCTTTGGGTTTAGTTAATGCAGAGAGCAGGAAACACCTTAGAAAACAATACAATGGCCCCAAAGTAAGTCAGCACTTTGGTACAGTTCATACTGCTTGATCTTTGTTGACACTGCTGGGCTGTGGTTTGCAGAGCTATTAAGCAAATATCCTGCTAAGGGCCTTTTTTAGTCATCATCATGGGAGGAAACCTTTCCCTTTGCCACCCTGCATGGTTTTGAAATGTTTGTACTTGGTGCATCAACTGTCTAGGTTATTAGCTGGCTGTTGTGTTCTCATGGAAGATCCCTGTAAGGGGGGATACAGTATGTGATCATGCGGCTGTGATCGTGCCTCTATTCAAGTAGATCCGTATTAGTTTATGTACTCTCACGTTGATTATTTAATTATGATAGACTGAATTGTTGATGCATCCGTCACAAAATTAGGTAATGTGGCAAAGGGAAAAGTCTCATTATGGTTGTCACGAGATGCTCATAAACATAGACAAAAAAAAACAAAACTTCATCATGAAACATCACTGCAAATGAACCCTAATGGCTCTGTGAAGCTGTACCTAGGTGCTTTAATTTAAATGCTAGTTTGAACATTTTAGTCTGATGATTCACCATATGAAAGGATGATTTGTTATATTTAGCTATATATGATTTGCTCATATGCAAAGCATGGCAACCCATTCAATTTGAGGCATTTAACAGAAAACCAAAAATGTGAATCCCATTTTCCAGTAGACACCAAGTCCATCCATCCTTCTGTCCGTCCATTGTCTGTGCTGCCTATCCGTGCAGGGTTGCATGGTGCTGGAGCCAATCCCAGTTCACATAGGAGCGAGGGCGGAGTAGATACCAAGTCATTTGGATAAATGATTGCCAATCCATCCGGGAGATGTTCACAAGATTGACCTGTTGTTGGTGCAAGATGAAAACCCAGGGGATCGCTCAAGTCAGATGGATATTATGTTTTAGATATCCATCAAATAATTGTTGAGATAAATCAGTCCTGCCCTAAATGACAGACTAACTAACTGACTGACTGACATTTCCATCCGTGTAGCCCCACCACTCACATGGACATACAGTACACCAAGCCCTCAGAACAACATCATTTACTGCAGGGGTATTGTCAGGTGTTTCTCTTATTTTGTCCAAACGTGCAGTGAATCAGATGAAAGGAGCGGACCTGACTTTTACCTCGTCAGTCAGCCTATCTACATCACAGTCATCCTCCTAACAAACACAATCAGTGCTTAACAGTGTTAAGCATGCTTCCACTGTGAACCCGCCAGCTAACAGCTGGCCTTTTGCTGAATGCTTGTTTACGCTGCTGGTCTTGTATTTCCATGAACCAGTCTCACCAATTGCTCTCACATGTGGGCTTAATTTGTTTTGCTGATGTGCTTGCTTGTTGGGTAAAAGCATTTTATGTGCTGTGGAATTGCAGCCCTGAAAACATTGTAAATGGCAGCATGTGATGTGTGTATCTGCACATGTGTGTCTCCTGAGAAAGGTCATCAGATGCATGCATCACGGTAGAGTTTTGTTCCCGTGTTCAGGAAACATCTCATATCCTACAGAAGGGAAGAGAGTTTAAGAGGGGCAGAGATGAAGCAGACACAGTTCTGTCTGTTTGAACCTAACTTCACTGAACAGCATCACCTAACATAGCACAACCCAATGTTAAATACCTTGGCAATTTCACACTGTAATTAGCAATAGCAGCTTGTAATACTGATTCCAGCCTCTGTTTACACACAGCTCACAGGTCCAGGATCTAGAAATCTTTTGGTCATCAGTCAAAGACGTCACGACCCAGTGTTTGATTATAATTCTAGAAATCTTATCTGTATCCGGACATCCGAGGAAAAAAAATCTAATTCACAGTGAATGATTTGGATCTGCCCCCGTGATTTAATAGGCTGTCCCAATAGACTGACTAATTCTCCATTCCTCCACAATGTTCAGTGCAAATTGGTTTGGTAGTTTCTCAGTGACAAATAAACAAACAGAACAAACACAGGTGAACACATAGAGGTAATAACTGTCTCAGATATTTTTCCCTCAGTTTTCTATGATTGGTATCAGATGACACATTTCCATAAATCTTCAAAACTCCTCTAGGAAATTATTTGGAAATTGCGGACCCATAAAGTAAAGCTGTTACTGTTTCATTTTCTAATATGAATGTCTGAAAGTTGTCTCAAAGTTCTTCTTAAGCTGTCGGCAGTAAAACTAGAGGAGGAATCAAGAGATCTCCTGGTACTGGAATCTGCCTAAAAAAAATCACTGAAACTGAAGAATGTAAACTTCAGCACAATGATATGACCCGAGTGTCATTGTCTTCTCTCTCTCACTCCATATACTCTTTGTGTTTGCACAAAAACAGCAGGATAATCTGACTGTTTTCTCCTGAGAATGAATACAAGATGAAATGACTGCCCTGATAAGAAAACCTTGCAAACAGTGAAATGGATATGTATCACATTACCGAAGGATCCCACTTTATTTTCCCTCCAGCTCCAAACACACAGTCTTTATAAATAACATGTATCACATGCTTTTATACTGCACGTGATCTGTTTGAGTTTCAGGCTCAAAAGTTTTTAATATCACACGATAATGACGGCAAACGGTACTCAGAATGTAAAGCGCCCCCCCCCCTCAAATCTGAGCCTTGTTTGGGTAACGTTCTCCTCCTCTGTGGCTGGAGTCTCTGCTGTAATCGACCTTGTCTGACCCAAGCGGCTCAAACCTCCCCCGCCTGTTCCTGGCACCGTCTGTCTTGGTTCACAGCTGGTGCTGCCCTCCGCTGCCTGTGTGAGTGTTCAGACCACCTAAAGAAGCATAGGGCAGCGCTGTGTCTTTGTCTCTCTTCTCCATGCATCTCTCCAGAGCTACAGAGAGAGAGAGAGACCTGCAGACAGCAGAGCTGCGAGGGGGGAGGTGGGGGTAATGCAGGAGGGAGGGGAGGAGGAGGAGGAGGAGGAGGAGAGGAGGTGCGAGGAAGCCGGAGGTGGGGATCGGCAGCTCATCTCCAGCTTGGACACCAGAGCCGCAGTGTGGCGTGCCGGTGCACATTTTAAAACACCAAGACTGTCTGCTCCTTGCTAGGTTTTGTTTGCCCCCCCTCCTCCTATTCTCCTCCTCCTATTCTCCTCCTCCTCCTCCTCCTCCTCTTACTTGTGTCAGTTCTTCTACCTCTATTTCTATCTCTCTTTCTCGTGGCTCTTACATCACCTGACTGGAGTTTTTCTTGTCAATGCAGCAGCAAGCAGATGAGTCAGGCTGGGCTGACTCTTCTCTACAGCCACCCTGCCTCCCCTCGCCTCCCCTCTCCTCTCTCCTCTCTCCTCTCTGCAGACCTAGCCAGCAGACTGCATTGCCCAGAGGGGAGGCGAACAAGCGCTAAAACCTGTCACCCCCACCCCACCCCACCCCCCACCCCCTCCTCCCAAACTCACCCCCCCCACCCCCGTTCGACTTCCCACCACAACCTTTCTTTCATTGGTGTTTGAGAGTAGTGCAAAACCAACACGTCCTCTGTCAGAAAAGGGGAAATGTTAAGTCAAACATGATTCAATCTGCAATCAGTCAAAGAGCGCCCACTGGGATGCACTGCCTTATAGAGTGTAGTGCGGACTGCTGACTTTGTAGTTACACCGAGTGTGTGTGTGTGTGTGTGTTTGTGCATTGCTGTGTGGAAACGAGAGAGGCTGGCTCAATGGATCCTCACCTTCAGTTCAAGAAGTGTGTGTGTGTGTATATATCTGTGTGTGTGTGTGTTTGTGAGACAGCTCAGCCAGACAGTGCAGGCAGACAAGCGTCTCCGCTGACTGCAGATGAGATGGAGTGTTTACTGACACAGGGAGCATCAGCTACACGTGCTCCTCCACATCTCTGCTCTTTGGTGCACTTAGTTTAAAGGCTCTCCGGCTGGACCGAGCCTCGGCCACCTTCATGCTGAGGAATGGAGGAGTCTCGTTTGTCTGAAAATATTGATGTTTTTTTTTAGTTTTTTTTTTAAAGGATGCTGTGAAAACAACCTGTCAATAGTGACCGGCTCCTTTTTTGATAAATCATTCTCAGTGTTGAAAACCACATTAGAGTTATGGGGATGTTTGCAATGCACCACAAACAAGCATCATAAGCAACAACTATACTCTTCAACAACACTTACAAAAGGCAGCTACACAAATGAGTCACATTAAGCTGAATACCAATCAGCCGCATGCGTCAGCTTTAGCAGAGGTGTGACAATCACATTAAGGGAACTTGCAGTGGGACAAAGGGGCCAGACAATCGCTGCCTGGTGCATCAGTGACAAACACTGCTACATTATGTAGTGTGATAAAGACTCAGAGCTTATGACAATGTATACCACACACAGAACACATTCATTAACTGAGAGGATCAGTTTTTATTATTGATAAAACAGTCTGCCCGTCGCAAGTTGAGATAAATCCATGAAGACATTAGAAACTGCCAATCCTGACATTTGTGGAGCTGGAGCAAACTCTTCAGGTTTTTGCTTGGTATTTTTTCAAATTGTTAATTACCTATTAAAATTCTTGGTGATAAACTTTTTGGTGATTACCCAGTTGATTAATCGTCTTATTGCTTCAGCACCAATTTGCTCCATAACACCACAACCCACTGTCTAAAAATGATTAATTACAGTTAGTTGAACTGCTGTCGTTCTCTCAGGTGTTTCCGTTACGTTGTCCACCACCTGTCCAGCATCTCGGGCAAAGACTGATCGCCCCACTAACACGTTTCCACGGAAACCACAGGTGGCTCCCTACGGCCCATTCATCCCTTTGCTTCACCCTTCAAACAGCCTGTGTATCCATCTATTCATCCTGCCACTCGGTTGATCAATACTAACAAGGCCATTTTGAGTCGTCATGTCGCCATGGAAACTGATGCTGACCACCTAGTGTCCATACGTTCCCAATCACTTTCCATTCATTGCTCCTCTCCTGTTGGTATTGTAAAAAAAAGGGAAAAAAAATGTATGTGGAGACAAGCACAATATAAGTCAGCCACCTGTCAATCACTCTCGCACTTTGATTACACAACCGTTGCAGGGAGATTATCTCCATGAATCCTCTCATCTCATTTCCACTCATCTGCGTCAAATGTCACAAGAGACAAAACGCAGCCTTTAAAAATACACGTGTTGTAAAAGCACAGTAGTCTTGTGATGCAGTGTTTCCTGCAACCTAATCACATACAAAAATACTACACTCAGTCTCATCATTTCTTTGTCCTTTTTTTGGTGTATTTTTACAAGAAGTAAGATTAATTTTTAATTTCCCCATTTTTTCTTTGTCCACTCACTGTGTGTAATTGTCCACAATCAAAAGAATGAATGCAGGTGAGGCTGCCCCAAATAAGGTGGACCTAAAGACAGAAATGTGTGTGTTTTAATTGACAGAAAGTGGCACAAGATGGTAGTGTAGTGGTTTGTGTAGTTATTAGGTTTCAAATCATGAGATGCCTTGTCTGGTCCAAAAAAGTTTAAAATAGGACAACATGAATTAAGTTCTGTATTGTGGTCTCATTTTCAAGACAGAATAACGAAAATGTCAGTATCCAAGATTTCAGGCACCAGCACTAATTATAACGAACCTAAATATAACCACTATAACCAAATATAACCACTTTGTATCTTTTTGATTGCCTTTTTCCCTGTCTGGGCTTCCAGCTGAAAATCTCTCATATGAACTGTTAGGACAAAGTCATCGGACCACACTATTTTTCAGGCTCCAATTTCTCTGTTGATAAGAACATTGTCATTCTACAAGTCCTCGCTCTGATCAAGGAGGAAAGACATCATCAGAGGACAGTGATCGTTCCCTCTAGGTAGCAGATGAAATCTCAGCCCTCTTAAGGGATGATGAGGTGGATTCGTGCCAGTGAATACGCCTCAACTTCACCACAAATATTCTCTCGTAGGGGACATTTGTTAATGTGTCCTTCATTTTGGTGATATCTTTATGATTATTTCTCACAAAAATCCAGCTTTTTCTAATGTGGTAAAATGTGAATTTCCTAGTTATAGTCTGGTACTCTCTCAGACCGTGATATGGATTTAACATTATGATTTCTGTCTCCACAGGGAAACGAGTTAAGAAAGATTCTCCTCACTCGCTACTTTGGAAATCAAAAGCTTCTCTCCAAGTCAGAGCTTGGGAGTGGAAGCAGCTCATCTGGCGGCTTTGTCAAGCCGTCATCCGGAGGTACTGAGAACCCCAAATAAACCCAGTAGACGCCGCAATAACTACTCACTGCAGAGGAAACAACAGCAGCTAACATGACAGCACTGTGCTTCTTAGGAGAAGTGCTGTTTGACAGTCGCTGGCAGACTTTAGGAAACGTTTTAGCCACATTTAAAGCACCATATAAATATATATACAGTATTTCTGTCCAAACAGTTGCAGAATATTGTCATTAGAATCAAAACAGATCAGTAATTTCTGCAGGAATGTGTGTGCAGTACACAATTATAGTGGATGTTAATATTTCTGCAGGAGGTTCTCCCATGCTGGAGTCTGACAAACCGGGCAGCAGCATTGTGGAAATCCAGTGTCTCCTGGACAACGTTGGGACAACAGAGCTGGTGATTGACCTCATAGTCAATACCAAGAATGACCGGGTGTTTGAGGAGAGCATCCTGTTGGGCATTGCCCTTCTTCAGGGTGGAAACACACAGATACAGGTGGGTGACACAGACACCCACATTTTTTATTATTATTATTTTTTTATTTCCACATTTAAGGACACAACCCAGCACACAGACGCACATATTCACAGATTCATATTTAGATTTCCACTCATCACCTCTCTGCTTCCCTCTCAGAACTCCTTCTACTCACAACTGTACAAGCAGAAGAAGTCCGAGAGGTACTTCAAGGTTTTCTACGACCGCATGCGTTCGGCTCAGCTAGAGATTCGAGCCACCGTGTCCGTCAACATGTTTGAGCTCAGCTGCAGAAAAAGGGACGATGACGGTGACCTCAGTGGCATCAGGTTCAAAAAAGGTAAAGTCAACTAGTGATGCATTGAAACCTGTAAGTGCTGAAATTATACCCAGCACACCCTGCCTGGCTCCTTTTTTTTTTTTTGCTTTACTCTGTCTGGAACATGCAGCAAACCACTGTGTCAAAATGAAGGTGAAAGTAAGTGAGTGAGGTTTATTTAAAGTTAACCCACTGGATAATGATGTCAAAGGTACCTAGCACGAGCATTTAAAAGCAACAGACTGAGTCACAGAGGTCATGTCTTCAGCACAGAAAAACAGCATTTCCACAGAAACAGGCCCTGGAGTGAGTGAAAAGCCACAAACCCGGCTCAAATATAAACCTGGAAATCTTTAATGCCTCTACAGTACGTGTGGTCCTCAAATTCAGCGTGGCCTTGACTTTAAACAATAGTTGTGGATAAATCCAAAATGATCGTTGTTGCTCCGCTGACCTCCGTGCAGACTGTTGTTCCCAACTCCTGCAGTCACATGTCAGAGGCCATGTGACGGCCCACATCACAAGCCTATCAAAAGACCATTGTATCAAGATTGAATGCTTTCATGCTACAGAACCCCACTCAATATTTGCCCCCTCGTCAAAGCAGGGTGTCTGAATTTCAGTTTTTAATACATTTAGAGTGTCACAGGCCATGCTGACATTGATCATTACTGGCAAAATGGTTCTGCATGATTCAGGCGTACTTGTTAAAATCCATCTGCTGAGGCCCATCCTCTGCCAAATGTTACTCCACTGTCCAGGAATTGATTAATTGACTTGCTTCTTTATGTCTCCCTGCATGCTGCGCCGTAGGGAAAGACTCAGGGCTTCATATGAGGGAGGAGATGCGAGGGCAGCTGAAGGAGGCCTCTTCTGTGACCTCGAAGGCCTTCTGCGCCTTCAGGAAGGAGCTGGACCCGGACCTTGAGGGTCTTGGCCAGAACAGTGAGATCGTTGGGGCTGAGGAGGCCGTAGAGGAAACTCAAATGAGCCCGGCCATCACCATCATGAAACCCATCTTACGCTACCTGCAGCTGCTCTGTGAAAACCACAATTCAGACCTGCAGGTACTGACACCTTTTAATGATTGAGAGTTAAAAAAAAAAAAAAAACCTTGAAGCCTCTGGTAAGCTGACTGCAGATTGACGTCTGTTTTTCTCCCGTGAATACAGAACTTTCTACGCAACCAGAACAATAAGACAAACTACAACTTGGTGTGTGAGACTCTTCAGTTCTTGGACTGCATTTGTGGAAGCACCACTGGAGGCCTCGGGCTGCTGGGCCTTTATATCAATGAGAGTAATGTGGACCTGGTTCGCCAAACCCTGGAAACCATAACAGAGTACTGTCAGGGACCCTGCCATGAAAACCAGGTAGGAGAAGTACTCAAAGTTAATTTATTGGATAGTTAATGAGATAACTTACCATGCATGAGCTGTCTTTTCCTCTGCTTTTACTCAAACTATGCCCTCTTAATCTTCCAGAGTTGTATAGCCAAGCATGAGTCAAATGGGATTGACATTATTATAGCACTGATAGTCAACTCCATCAACCCCCTGGGTAAGCATCGCCTGGACCTGGTGCTGCAGCTCAAGGTAAGCAGCCGGTTTCCTTGAGAGCCCCAAGAGGCCAATCACTATGACACACAGCCATTAACAGCCATTACTATACTTATGATCAGCCTCATTATCCAGTTTAACTGCAGTAGTTTTCAATCTTAGAACCCTTTAAATTAATCAAATTACTACTTTTAGGTGGCGTGAAACTGTAGCCGTCAAATCCTTATTTCCTGAGCTACTTGTGCTGTTGTCAGAGCTCATTAGTGGAGCCTTTTGTTGCAGAACAATGCTTCCAAGCTCCTACTGGCTATCATGGAGAGCCGCCATGACAGCGAGAACGCGGAGAAGATCCTGTACAAGATGAGACCAACTGAACTGGTAAGTGTCTCGATATGTGTGTGTGTAAGCATTTATCCAGATTATATTATTATTACATCATGTTAATTCGGTTTTCATTTGGCCGCAATCTACAGAGCAGTAACTTTTCATAACTTTTTGTACTTCAGGTTGATGTGATGAAGGAGGCCTACGCTCAGGGTCTGGAGAGTGAGGAGGACGAGGACAGTGTTGCAGACCAGATTAAACCCAAAGACGTTGGACACAACATTTACATCCTGGCCCACCAGGTAATGAAAATGCCTGTGCTTGTTTTTGTCTGTGACTGAGGCATTCCTGCATTTCCTGTCTGTCTGCCTGACCTTCTGCTCACCCCAGGGCCCTCTACTACAGCAGCTTGTTTGTGTGTGTGGGTGTGCATGCGTCTACATGCGTGCTCCTATTAGAGTGTGTCGTCTGTGCTAAACTATGGAAGACTGCTCTTCTGTGAACCGCTCTCTGCCAGTGTGCTTAAATTAGTTTTCAGGAGGCAGCACTGTGTCTGCAGACAGGTAGACTGTGAGTGTTCACTGAGGCAGTTAGCCACTATACTACTAAACAAATGTGGTTTACCAGCGGTGATGAAATGAGACGGGTGTATTGAGAAAGCAGTTGTGTTGTTAATGTGTGCGCATCTTGTGTGTCTCTGCCTTCCTCTATTGTTTATGTCATTTGGAGAGAGCGGAGCGAGTCTAGCGGCTTTTTCACTTCTGCTTCTTTACAGCCAAGTGTCAGACAGGGTATTTTTGTCCAAACAACCAGACTAGTTTCATCATGACAAAGGGAATGATTTTTAGACCGTCCCATTGTTGATTTCTTTTTGACCTCAAAGTAACACACTCACACACACACACACACACACACACATCTACTAATGACTCACAAACTTGACCTTAGACTTGACTTATCACGTATTTTTATGAAGATATTGACCGTAAATGGTAAGTGAAATGGGAAATAAATTGTGAGCAAGTAAAAAAAGGAGTGAATGATAAACAACAGGGATTTTACATTTGAGGATTTACAGGACAGAATTACAAAACCTTTATATTTGTCAAATCTCAAACTACAA
Organism: Trachurus japonicus; assembly: GCF_045865225.1. Taxonomy (NCBI): domain Eukaryota; kingdom Metazoa; phylum Chordata; class Actinopteri; order Carangiformes; family Carangidae; genus Trachurus; species Trachurus japonicus. Next base: position 18,331,424 of record NC_140912.1, read on the forward strand.
TTCAACTGCAACATGTGTTGACATCATTTTGGCTGTGTTGTCTCTGATTTAATTTGGCAAACATTTAAGGTAAACTTTGATCAACTACAGAGAAGAGAAGTCAGAAGAAAGACAGAGTGAAAGAAGTATGAAATCAACATCCTTCCCAGTTGGCTGTATCTATTGTTATCTAAAAGAATTGCATACATCGACCGCTAATGGCAATATGCAGAAGGTGACTTTACCTTGTTGTCCTGAATCATATACTAAACTCTCAAAGAACTCAGTTCTCAGTTTTTTTGTTTTTGCTCTCATGTGGTTTGATGTGTCTTTGTGTTGCAACAGGTTGTGATTAAACTGAGGAATCATAGGCAGGATGAAATTAGAATTTCCTCCAGGGGTCATTCTTATTAACAATACTGAAATCATATTACTATTTTGAGTCAACTATCCACTTCTCCCTTATGATTTTAAGTTCCTTGTATGTTCATATTGAAATAAATATTTTTTTCTTCTTCGGATCCTAGCTGGCTCGACACAACAAGATCTTGCAGCAGAGCCTGAGGCCGGGTTCAGGGCTGGGAGCGGGGTCAGGGGTGGACCCCGACAGTGAAAAGGACGACTCTCTTCATTACTATGCCAACCACACAGCTCAGATAGAGGTAAACCTTTTTATCCTTTCAGTTTCCAAAACTTTTCCTCCAATCTCCACCAACCGGCAACGAGGACACACTGGGTATATCTATTTGGCAGATTGTGCGTCACGACCGCAGCATGGAGCAGATAGTGTTCCCGGTTCCTAACATCTGCGAGTACCTCACCGCGGAGTCCATGGGGCGTGTGTTCACCACCACGGAGAGAGACGACCAGGGCAGCAAGGTTAACGACTTCTTCCAGCAGTTTGACAACCTCTACAATGAGATGAGGTGGCAGAAGAAGATCCGCAGTAAGTCTTTACTTTCTGAATCCAGGGCTTGGAAAATAATGATAGTGGCAGGCAGCAGAAGCAAAAGCTGCAGGATGGTAAATCATCATCATCATCCACAGCCTGCGGTGGTTGGCACTGTGTGTGTTAAGTTGTTATGTATTTGTACTAACTGTAAACCTCCTGTTTTGTTTTTGCAGAAAATAAGGTTATATTTTGGTTCTCACGCCACATCTCTCTTTGGGGGAGCATCTCCTTCTACCTGGCCTGCCTGCTCAACATCGCTGTTGCTGTTTTCTATCCATTTGGTGATGATGGAGATGAAGGTGAGAGCTGATTTTTTTTTTTTTTCTGCTACTAATGACACACATGATGTAATTTATTGACAAGAGCACAGGTGAAGCATTTCCTGGTCATGTGGTGAGGCTGCAGCGGGTAGCAGTTCATTGTAGGTGGAGCTGTAGCTTTCTCTTATGAGACTAGCTGTTTTTTTTTTTTTTTACTTGTCACACTGATAGATGGGCTTAGAGATTAAATTAGGTGGCCTGTGGGTGAAATGTAATACTTCATCAAAATTGTTTAGCCGCCTAATTAAAATTAGATTAATTTACTGTCTAATAGCCAATACATCAATATGGAGACAAACTGATACGTGCTTCATTCAGCATCATAAACTTCACAGAAACCCTCCCCTCCAAATAAAACCTATAAAGTCCAGTCCCTACATGTGTCGTTAGACAGACAACAACCAGTCACCTACACCCCACTATTAAAAAGCCATTACCTCCACTGAAGCTTTGCAGCAGTTTCATTAACAACTCTTGCTATTTTATTTTCTAACAAACTTAATAAAAGGACTGTTCAAATTAATCAAAGAATTAATATTGTACAGGCCCATGTCTACAGTCCTTATGGCTTGGCCCATTGCCCAAACTAATTGTGTTCACATTTAATAATTAAAACAGAAATACACTGATTGTTATGCTTCCACACTGGTGAATAGTTTAGCTCATCAACACCCAAGACTCAACACCTGAAAAATCATGTAAATTTTGAAGGAGAGGAGATTAAGATGCTGGTTCATTTAGAGCTTTTGCTGCAGCAATGGAAGTAAAAAAAATAAAAAAATGTTTTTAAAAAAGGCCCTTTGGTACCCCAACTTTTGTTGATGACTCACAAACCCTTCAGCTGGAAAATGGAGGTGCTCCAAAACCTTTCACCCACGAGTGTAGCTCTCAACAAAAAGTACGTCACTGAAATCTCCCTCAATCCCTAATTGTACCTGTCGAGGGTGGACAACAACTTTGACTGTAATCATCTTTACTCTAGAGAAAAGTGTTCAACCAGTTTGCACTGCACCAATGAACCCATTGAATTTTGGTGTCCACTCAGTTAAAGAAGTGGGTCCAGATTTTTAAAAAAATTTTTAAATCAATTTATCGGGGAAACATGTGAATCTTCATATAAATAATCTGACATATTTGTAGTGGTGAGATCCGTGAGTTTGTACAATTTGCTGCAGATCCAGATAATATATACTGTATGTATGGTATATATATTATTGATACTGTACATTGAGACTGGTACAGGTTGCTTTCCTACTCTCCTTCTGGTTCTATACATGACATATACAGTTCTGTAGTGTTTCAAGATTGAGTTCAAGTTTTGTAATTTGAATCTAATTACCGGCTGTGTCAATCTTATACCAAGGGGCTTTAAAGACCTTACACAGATGTGAGCAAAATGAGATTTGTTGGTGTGTCACAGAGTGATCAAATGGTAAAAATTGGTGTTTTTTCTTTTTTTGGTAAGTGATGACAACACTAACAAGTCTCTTTTTAACAATCAATAAATCATCAAAACATTTCAATTTCCTAAGTCATCCTGAGCTTCAGTTTCGTGGTCTACAGTGTGAGCTAATGAAGAGACGACTGTTTTGATTAAAGTGGCGGCCCCTGCAGACCGCTGTTTGACATTTTAAAGTGTAGCCTCTGTCTGTGTTGGGCCAAGTTAAGCTCTTAGCTCAGGTGAATAATTAATTAATAAAGATCAACGCCACAATGGTACAGAGCGCTGAGATGTGCTTCCTTGATTGATGTTTTACTCTTCTTCCCAGGCACCTTGTCCTCGTTCTGGAATATCTCCCTGTGGGTGGCGCTGGGGGTCTCCACTGCGTTACTCCCTGTTTTACCCAAACCGTGGGGCATCCTGTTCTTCCTGGTCTCCCTTATTCTACGTGCCATCTACACTATGGGCCTCGGCCCTGCTCTGTTGTTGCTCGGTACTGTCAATGTGAGTAAAAGAAGATTTAACTCCGTGTTGTAGAGGGATATGTCTTGTTCTTGCCTCCTTATACATATTTATTCCTGAGTCTTGTTTTCTTCTCTTTCAGCTGTTCAACAAGTTAGTCTTTCTTGTAAGTTTTGTGGGCAACCAGGGGACGTTCACTCGAGGCTACAAAGCTGTTGTGATGGACATGCTCTTCATCTACCATTTGGGCTACGCCATCATCTGCGTCCTGGGGCTCTTTGTGCACGAGTTCTTCTACAGCTTTTTGGTAACAGACCTCCAAATGTTTCACTTTCCGTTACATTGAGACAGATTGATTGGCACATCAAGAATAAATGAATAAATAAATTGATTAATTGACAACTCAATGACATTGAACTTTCACAGCTTTTTGACCTGGTGATCAGAGAGGAGACGCTGCTCAACGTGATAAAGAGCGTGACGAGGAACGGCCGCTCCATTATTCTGACAGCCGTTCTCGCCATCTTTCTTGTCTACTTCTTCTCCATCATCGGCTTCCTTTTCCTCAAGGATGATTTCCGCATGGAAGTGGACCGCCTTCCTGCACCAGGTCTGAACTTCTCAAATTATTAAAACACTCTTAATCATTACTGTACATCATTAACATAAAGTACATGTAGCCTTAGGTTTACCTTTACGCTTTTTGTGGCAAAATAATAGTTTTTACTTATGCTACGGCTAACCCAAACACTGAACGTAATAAGGGACACAAAACCAGAGGTAAGTTTACTGCATGAGAGTTAATTGAAAATGAATGAATGGTGCTGAAAAGGAAAAGAGATACCTTGCGTCTCAAGTGTTGCTGCAGCAGAGGAGAGAGAGAGAACAAAGGGGCTGGCTGAAATAGACTCGGCCAGGTGTGTCGATCAGGTGATCAACCGAGAAGGACAAGCGACAAGGTCAACAGGAAACACCAAAATAAAACGAAATCCATACATCCACAAGATGTAACGGTAATCACTGTTCATCCCAGGTGTCCAAGAAACTGAAGATCCTATTGCAGTGCTGTGGCTGCTCTGCTGCTGAAAACATGTCCCGAAGCTGCTCTCTTCAACAGTCATGTCAGTCCTTCTCATTCAGCTCTAAACTTATCAATAGCACAGAGATTGTATGGCCTCCAGCTTGTTATAAAAAGTTGAAAAATAAAAGCCTCAAAAAGAAAAAGAAAACAGTAACTGATACAGACGGCCAGACTGAGCAGTTGGCGGCTACATAAATCAAACCTCTTAATATTTTGGACAGCAACTCTGGAGCTAAAACCCTTTGTTTCTGAATGAATCACCAGAACAACTCAATTTTCCTTCCTTAAATATAAAAGAATTCTAAATAAAAATGGTAAAATCAGTGTTTGCATATGCAGAGTCTTTAAATGAAAAAATTGTGTAGACTACACTCTGTACAGTACACTGTATATGTACATACTCGGGCACATGTTTTGAAAACACTGTGGAGAGTGTGGGTGTGTTAATGAGCTCCGGCACAGCGCTCCGGCGGTCAGGAAGACAACCTGCTAGCACATGTGCACCTGTTGCATAACCTGGTGGCCGCGCCATCCTGTGTTTTGCTGAATAGAGAGCACAGCAGACGCAGCGGAGCAGTGGTGGGTTATGTAACCAGCTGGGCTCACGCCTGTCTGGCTGTTAGCTCAGGGGTGAGCTGAGACACAAGAGGAGCTCCATCAGGGCTGAGGAGCGCCCTGTCCGTGCTGCTGCTGCTGCCTCAGGCCTGCGACCTCTGTGCCTTACCTCAGCCCTCTTATCCCCACAACTCTTCTTCCTCTTCCTCTTCCTCTTCCCCTGCCTCTTGATTTCCTGCCCTGCCCTCTGACCTCCAGCCCATCAGGGAGGAAAGGCATTTTGGCGGCAGCGTGGCCTGTGTGTGCACGTCTCCCTCTGCCTGTCTCCCTGAGCTGATCACATTCGGGTACAGCTCCTCTGCTGCTCACGGTGTTGCCGGTGTGCAAATGATTTGTTCAGGTTTTTTCAGCAACACTTCACCGCCCACCCAGCAGCTGCCGCCTCAGTTTACATAATGTCTGTCTATATCTTTCTTGCTGCTTAGGAGAATTATTTGGAAACAGTTTTTTAATGCAAGAGCACAATTTAATCACCATATTTCACCTGTGAACTCTTGGTGTTTTCTTCGTTAACCAGTTACACATCATCATCTTCCACCTATTCTGATATTTTCTCTGTAGGAAAAAAAGATTTACTGGGTAACAGTGGAGTTCCTGAAACATGTATGAAAGATAACTGCCCTCTTTCAACACCCAGATCTGATGATCCTGGTAAGTCTTTTATTTTATTTATTTATTTTTATTTTGCTTTACATCTTACCTATTATTGAAATCACTGTTGAGTGGACAAGTTTTAAGATTTTCCCGGCTGTGGATGTGAATGTGACCTTTCTTGCTGTAGTAGTTTCAGTTCCTGAAAGGTTACTCACACACACACACGCACGCATGCACACACCACACACTTAAACACACAATGCCGTACACTGTTTCACACATATACACTGAGGCATGCACACAAAAAAAAGCGCTTGATGAGGCAGAGGGGGTGACTCACTCCTGTTTGTTCTCCTGCGTCTCCATGGATCACCTGCGCTATAGGGGCACACACGTGATCTCATCCACACCCTTCGACTCCTCTTTGTCCTCAGCAGTCATGCTGTGCATACCATTTCCTATTTACGACACTGCACATGCACATTTCCATTGTGATGTGAATAATATATCACATTTTTTATTATCGTATTGATTCTTTTGAATGTTTGTGGAGGCAAAGGAGATGAACATAATATCCGTTTATCTACAGTCACACTGTTATCAGCTGTTCCCATGAAAGTATTTTATGATCAGTTGTAAAAGTCAGTTGGGTGGTCACTTTATGAATTAGGTCGGAGTGACTGTGTTTGAATAATAGATGTTTGTTTTTCCTGAACATCAACTTTTTACATTAAAACATTAAAATATTCTCTCAAAATCTTTCACTCTGTTTTAGTTTAATAACTTTATTTTATTTCAATTAAATTCAAATCATTGGCATGGAAAATGAAATCAAAAGGTGTGGTTATGAGTCATATAAACCTAATTGATTCTTTTGCTATCAGAGTAATGTGGTGTGTGTAGTAGTGCCTTTTCAGAAAAATAAGAAGATCACATGTCCAGTGTATTAATTTGTGTTGGACCAATTTTGTGTAATTTTTGTCTAATTAGATATAAAGTCGTTAGTGGATTGATTAGACAACAGTGGCAGCTTCATATCTAAATTTGTGTTACAGAAAAACGATAAATGGTAGAAGACATTAGTGGATGCCGATTTGCTGTAACATAAATTTAGATATGAAGCTGTAATGATAATGCACTGATGTTATTTTCTCTTACTTCCCTGTTGTATTGTTTGTCACTTGACACTTGCATGTTGTTCTATGTGTTTGTCTCGTTATAGATGAAGATGATGGGATAGAGCGGGTGTGCGACACTCTGCTCATGTGTATAATCACAGTGTTGAATCAGGGTTTACGTAATGGAGGAGGTGTGGGAGACATCCTCAGGAGACCCTCCAAAGAGGTAGGAAACCATATTAACCATATGAATTACTGTGGACACCTATGATAGTTTTGAATTGGCCTAAACTGTTTATAAAAGATATTTGTACTGATGTGGTTTCTCTATATTTTTCCATCCAGGAGCCTCTGTTTGCTGCTCGAGTAGTTTACGACCTTCTGTTCTTCTTCGTCGTTATCATCATCGTTCTGAACCTCATCTTTGGTGTTATCATTGACACCTTCGCTGACTTGAGGAGTGAGAAACAGCGGAAGGAGGAGATCCTGAAAACCACCTGTTTCATCTGCGGTGCGTCCAGCCGTGTGGTTCACACATCGCTGTATGTAAAACAACTGCAGCTCCTTGGCAGTGTTTTAAATAAGAGCTAATGTTTTTCAGGCTTGGAGAGGGACAAATTTGACAACAAGACGGTGTCCTTCGAGGAGCACATCAAATCCGAGCACAACATGTGGCACTACCTTTACTTCCTGGTTCTGGTGAGGGTGAAGGATCCGACCGAGTACACCGGCCCCGAGAGCTACGTGGCCCAGATGATCGCGGTCAGTTGAGCAAACATACATACACACACACACACACAACACTTTAGGTTTAATCACCTAAAAAGTTGAGTTAAACTAGCTGCAAAATAATGTTGCTACAGTGAAGCACTATTATTTTGTTTTTGCAGTGTTTACAACAACAGTATAGGAAATTGAGATTCGAGCTGTTTTTTAAGATGGTGCACAAGCACATAAACACACCCAAGCCTGAAGGACTGTGCTCATTATTCCATATGGAACATATGGACAAACAAACACATTCATTTCACACCCTAATTCATATTTTGCTGGCAAGTCATGGCAGTCAGCATACAGATGTCTTAGTGTTGGAGTTGTGCAGCCTTCCTCAGTGAGCAGACTTGCACAGTATGCTAGAGAAGCAGACGAGACTGAGCCTCTAGGCCTGTGCCAAGCATCCCAATTTATTCTCCTTCCCCCTCACTGCAGGAGAGGGAGAGATGGCTCTCTGTGCATAGGTAGTCTTCACTTTGTTGAGCTCCTAACCTGCTGGGACACAGTGTGGTTAAATAGTAATTAAACCCAATCCAGGTCCATTATCATCAATGCACCAACTTGCTGCACTGACACACAGACAAGAAGCTGAAGGATGTAAGGGCAACTAAAGGTGTTGCCGTTAGGTTAATGGATTCATATGAAGCCTCTGAGCACAATGGCACATTTTGTGATTAACATTCGGCCGTGATGGGCATAAGAATGGTCGCATTATAATGACCAATTTGAATAACAAACAGGTGACAGACATTGAATTAATATGCATCAGCGGGTCTTCCAACAGGTCGGCTCTCTGATGCCAGGCCAAAGTATTGCTGTGTGATGAGGTAATGATGAGTCAGGAATTTATATTAACACCTCCCAATATGCTGCAGAGCACACACACACACACACACACACACAGGGTAACATGCTCAAGTTCACACAACTTTTTAAGTCTGTTTTGTTTCTTCAAGTAGTACCAAGCAGGTCTCATAAAATGGTACAATATTAAAATTAAGATTAAATGGGTTGTCCTGGGATCTTCCAACTTCAAGAAGAGAAGCAGGCTAAAAAAAGAGTCATAATGCCAACAACATTTGTAGCTTTATTCATAGCTTTATTGTTGGACCAGTGTGTTTCAGCTTGTGGTCTTGAATAAGATGACAAAGCATGTTCACCAGGCAGGTGGGGGAGAGGGGTCACTAAAGTCAGAATATCTCATCCTTTGCTGCTTTGCATTTTAAATCGATGTGTAAAATAAAAATACTTAAACAGATCTGTCTTTGGTTAGTCAGCCAACTTTAGGGAAGTATAAACTTGTAGAACAAAAAACCCCAAAGGCTCTCCAGATGTGGAAAGAAACTATTTCTTCTGTGTACAAGGTTTGTGGGGGAAAAAAAGGTGTACGTTTCAATGCATTTCACACACAGTAAGTTGGTGTGGATGAGACGGCGTAGGTGCAAGGACAGAGGCAGCAATGGAAAAACAGCTGAATTACAAAGTAGAGGAATCCATGATGTTGATCTCTGCAGCAGTCTGCTCCATCCGTCCTCTCCACAGCGCGGACTAGAGAGGGATCGGACTTGGCGTTTAGGTGTCACTCTGCAGTCTGGGGCTCCACTTCTTAAGATTCATCTTTATTCTAATCTCCTGCACTACTGCACTACAGTTTTAGGGCGACAATTCAACTGATTAAAACTCTGCCCTCCCCTCCCCTTGTCGGAAAAGAAGTGAAACTTGATGACCTCAAACACACACACGGACACACACAGACACACACACAGACACATACACCCTGACACAGACGCTACTAATGAGTGCATCTGGTTGGGTAGGATAGAGTGATGTGGTGCCAGGCGAAAGAGTAGGATCGTGTTACACTGACTGTCTGTTCTCTCGCTGTGTTGTGCATGTGGATGAGAATCAGTGCGCTGGTGTTTGTGTGTAAAATTATGACAGCGACTACAGGCCTAGCAGGTACTGCAGCAGCCACAACGCCGTTACATAACCCATCTCAAGTGGCCTGCTAATAGCTCAGCCCTGCACGGCACGTGCTCTCCTGTCCCTCTCTCTCTCCCTCTCTCTCTCCCTCTCTCTCTTTCTCTCTCTCTCTCTCTCTCTCTCTCTCTCCCTCTCTCTCCCTCTCTCTCTCTCTCTCTCTCTCTCCTCTCTCTCTCTCTCTGTGTCTCAGAAACCGACTTACTGTCACATCATGAACCCTTCATTGACATGAGAACACACATGTGACATGTTGTCTGTACTGTAACAGAAGTAGCAACAGAGGTCAGACTGTTTTATTACACTGAGTAGATCTAAGGTGTGTGTGTAAAGTGCGTAACAGAAGAACTTGTAGGTGTGTGTGTTGTTGTGTGAGTGTTTTGTCCGTGTATCTCTTCACTTTCTATATCTTTGAGGTTGTTGCTTACCAGTGTTGTGCATTTGTGCCTTAAACTCCACTCCTTTTAGTATGAATCCCATTTTTCACATACACGTGAGGTTAATAACAGACAGTTCAACTAAAAATACAGCCACAGAGATTTTTTCAAATAAACATTGTACAATTTTATTGATGAGAACATTACACCTAACAAACCCTTCTCTGTCATAATAAATTGCCGTAATGATTATTCTGCCTTTAAAGTAATGACAGCTCATTGTGTGTCTTCGAACTTTGTATTTCTCCTTATGAACAACTCAGGAGAATTTAAAGTTACTGATAAAAGAAAAGGGAGAATCCATTGATCACCTAATGGATAGACACAGTGTTACTAGAGAGGTGTTAGAGGAGATTGACATGAAGAAATTGCATAAGTGTAGATAATTACAGCAGGTTTTAGAGCACACATAGTGGATTATTATATTGTCACAGGGTTGCTTCAAAAAAATCAAACACCAAAGTGATGGCTAAATATAATGTTTATTAATTGTTATTATTCTTAACATAATAGTAGTGGTAGAAGTTGTTAAGACAGTATGAATTACTAGAGTCTGACTGTGGTGTCTGACATCTGAGGGTATTCCCCACAGTTTAAAAAAAAACACACACCGACCGACCTGACTTTTGTGGTTTGTGTTGTCGCTTTCTGCACAGCTCGAGCGCAGTATAAAAATGTATTTGTGTTGGAAACAAAGCAGCGGCACGGTGACGACAGCGGCGCGAGAAGCACATGAATGTCTGTAAATTCACGCTCATTGAGGTGTTCAAATGGATCAGTGAAGCAACACTAAAGCTTGAGTCATTCAGACAGTGCGGCTCAGCACACAGTTGACTACTGTACAGCCTGATGAATAGCAACATTGGTGGGATAGTTCAGATTCTGACCAGTCACTGTTTGGCTTCGTGTCATGACATTAGTGATGATGCCTCAACCAACAGGAGCCAGTGCACACAACAGGATATTTTATTCATCCTTATTAACGTCTCTTAGGTCTCTTTGTTGAATCCTTAAGGTTAATTAATCCATCAGATATGGATGACTCGGTAAAACATGCATCAGATTGTCCACACTTTCAGTGATGGTGAAGGTTTGTCTTTGAGCTCATAAAGCCTTGGCTGTGTTTTTTGAAATTGTGAGAAAGGAAACTATTCTTTTTAAGAGCCCCTTGATGCCAGAGGCCCAAATTAGTCCAAGACTTTCAGGCAAGCTCGTATAGAAAGACTCGATTCATGCTGTGTAGCTTAGTGCTCATAATCGGTCTAACTGCTTCCTGTGGTCCACAGTGGAAAGAATATTCTAGGAAGAGAAAGTAGTCAATATATTGAAAGAAAGTACAATAAACAAGTGTAGTAATCTGAGTCTGTGATGCAGATATTACACGCACTTGGTTACGCATGATAACTACAAATGTGGTAAGTGGCAACAAAACCCTTATAGTGTTGCTTTTTCATTGTAAAGAGGTTTTAAATACATCATATCACCAGTAGAAGAGAGTACCTAATGAAGTAAAAAGATTTACTGATATAATTTCACAGTACAAATACACCAAAAACTAACAGTAACAATAACAAGTTATTTTCTACCACTTCCCCAATGAATACACAATAAAAGCATTTTTATTTTTTAATTTTTTTTATTGACTTTTTTTGTTCTGCTCATGATTCTCAAAGACAGAGTGTAATAAAATTGCTCCGGGAATCCCATGATGTGTCACAGCCGTTAGCACCTCACTTAGCAAAGTGTGATAAACTCATTAATTGAAGAATCTAAAACAAATAACCCACACACCCCACGTTCCTCTCCATCCTCAGACTCCGCTCGCCTCATGTCCTCTTCTCTGTCCCCAGCGTCTCACACTCTGATCAGGTTTTTCTACTCTTTCAGTCTATTCTTATATAAGAGTAGGTGGGAGAATACCTCACTCCTCCCACTGGACTTAATGTGGTGCCAGTCAAATCCCACTCTCAGCACCTTTTTAAAGTATTTTTTTTATCGGAAGAACTGGCAAAGGAATATTACATAAGATTAGCTGATGGCTGATGTCTGTCTCTGTGAAACCTGTCTCGCTTTTTAGAGCGTGTGTTGTAAAACACACACTCGCGCTCTGTGGTCTGCTATGTACATATCCATGCACATGCACAACAACAGTGCACACACCCACACATATACAAACACAGATGTACTTAAGTCCATTACGTAACGGTATATGTTCGTTTTTTGCTCGTTGTTTTCTTGTGGTGTGATTGCAGAGGATCGGCTCCGTCCGCCGAACTGTTAACGAAATGTCTCAGAATTGCATGTGAGCTTGCACGCTCAAGCGCAGGCATAAATCACACCATACTCTCAGCTGTATTCTTGATAGACGACAGTGACTCATCCCCACATCACCAGTGCTTGTGGAGTGAGTTAGAACTGAAATGCAGTTACTGTTCATTTGGTGTATAATTGCTTTCCACAGTATCCATGAGACAGCAGTGCTACTTAAAAACCCAACAGCCAAGCGTTAAATGGAGATCAGCTTCCATTCAGATGGAATGATTAATATTAAACCTCCACACCTGTCTCCGGTTACCAATACCTCTCTGTTTACTCTCCTGCTTGCAACACTGTAGTGCTCCATGTATATGTCTATGCAAATCCTCCATGTCACTCTCGGCTGCCAACACGCTGTTGCTGCCGTGTCTTTGACCCACTGAGTCAGCTTTATTTCAGCCTTTTATCCCTCTCACCTTTCTCGCTGTTTCTCTCACACCTCATCTCTCCCTCTCTCCTCCCAGGAGAAGAACTTGGAGTGGTTCCCCCGAATGAGAGCCATGTCTCTGGTGAGCAGCGAAGGAGACAACGAGCAGAATGAGATGCGCTCTCTGCAGGAGAAGCTGGACAGCACTGTCACTCTGGTGGCTCAGCTTTCGGGCCAGCTGGCTGAGCTCAAGGAACAGGTAGAGTGGCACTTCGGGCCGTTTTACATGCTGTGGTGGGAAAAGCTGTGGCTTCTGAGCGCTGTGGTAGTCCTAACTCAATGCAAAAAAGAAAAACAAAGCCACATCTTGCTTAGCTGTACGCTGCCGAGCCGACTGCAGCACGTGGACTGTGCTGACCTTGAGACTCTTTTCACCTAAAAACACCCACAGGGCATGGGGTCACATGGAGGAGGTTACATCAGCAGTCCCATTGTACTATCCTTTTCCAAACTCAGTGCAGTAATCTAGATAGATTTTGCCAGAGCACTGATGTTCCTGAACGCAGCATGACAGGTGACTATCACGTCAGCGATCTGCTCGACTCGGAGCCTCCAGTGAGCCTCTGGCTGTTTGGATGACTAGTTATGCTGCTGCAGTGTGACTGATCACTCTCATCACCTGCCTCCCCCACATGTGATTCCAGTCACAGGCCTGTCCTTGTTCCTCTTCTGCCAGATGTGTGAAAACAGCTCCTACCGGGGGAGGATCACACTCCAGAACACAAAACAACAACCACTGTCGACCTCACACAGCAGCAAATCTGTAACATCTCGCTTCTGGGGCTGGGACCCCGCATGTAACCCCTGTAACAGCCAAGTTTGTGTGCTGTTGAAGCGCCCTGGAGCGAGACGCCAGAGCCTTATTTCTGAATCTATAGTTTGAGTCCTGTATCATTAATCTAATCTAGGTTGATAGTTCACTATACTGACTAATATGGAGTCATGGGGTTAGCTGAGATGTTGCTCTGACATTATGATAAGCACAGTTTTTAGCGCAAACCACAAGAGGTGAGTGTGTTTGTGCAGACCTAGGTGAGGTCCGACCACAGCTTTCCAGTCACAAGGGGGGAGGCCTGCAGGTCTTACACCAGAGCTCAACTCCGGCTCCAGCTCCTCCCCTCATTACAACCTCTGCTGACCTCGGCACTTTACACTACCGCAGCTGAGATTGTATTGTTGTATTTGTGTGGGTTCTGGGGTTCTTCAGTTTCCTTTATGGTTATACAGTTTTCTGGTTTACAAGAAGAAACAGTGGGTTTCATTATTGACGTCAACACTGAAAGCACTGCAAATGTAATGATGCGAAATCACAAGCTTCCTCCCCACACTTACACAACACCCAACGTGCAGGTCATAGCTCTGCACAAAAACACACCCACACATGACAGTGTCCTCTAATGAAGTTTCCAAGTGACATTTTAGTTTCCAGTCATAACAACATTGAATAAATCAATTTGCACACAACTGTGGAAAGGATTTACCTCACTCATAATTCTTCAGTAAAATGCTGAAAGTTAGACATTTAGAATTACAACAAAACCATCCCGGCAATTGTTTGCAGTGTTTGAAAAAACAAGAGATTTAGAGAGTCACTTTACCTGTACTCCAAGTTTAAATAGATGAATATTCCCCTCTGGATTGTAATAATTATGACCAAATATAGAGGGTTTTGCATAATAAAGTGCCCACAAGAGCAATAAAAGCACACACACACACACACAGGCCTGTATATCATGTGTATGCTACATGCAGGATTAAAAGCCACTCCAGACTGATGTGTTTTTTCCTCTCTGCGTCCTCCACAGATGACAGAACAGAGGAAGAACAAGCAGAGGCTCGGGTTCCTGGGCCCCCCTCAGCCCAACCATCACATCCCCGCCCACTGAGGGCTCAGGGTCTACACCGGGCAACGTGGTGGGCTTCTGGAGCACAGGCTTGCAATAGAAACCACACAGGAAGGCATTCACACAAACCCCAGCTTTAAAGAGTCATACATACATACATACATACATACATACATACTACAATTACTGATGATGCCAGCAAGACACACATAATGCCTGTTCTATGACACTAACACTGCCTTATTGGATACGAACTGTTGCCTTACGTGCTCGCTCGGCCACTAGGAGCACACCTTATAGGCCGCCGGCGTCTGTACACACTCCGGTATTACAGAGGAACACGTCTCTGTGAATGATTGGCCCAGACATGGCACACATCAGCCAGTGTAGTGTTAGTGTGCCAGCCAGAGATGGAGGGAAATGTTATGGCAAGGTTAATGATGAGGTACTGTCGAGTCTGTGCACGGCCATGTCTCGGCCTTGGCTCCTCAGCCGTCTCGGTGCCGTCCGAGCCGCCGCACAGAGTTCAGTGATTGGCTGTGAGAACCTGAGAGGGGGGGGGGGGGGGTTACTTGCATCTCTGACTGGCCTCCAAGGGAAGAGTGTGTGCACTAATATCAAGTATTCTCACTTTAACCTTTTTTTTTTTTTTTTTTAGACTTCTGATGGTATTTATAAGAAAACGTGCGGTTCATAAACTGGAGTATTATTTTTGTACTTTGGAAAAGGAGTCATGCTGCCTTACTCGTTAAATTTTACAAAAAGGTAAATTGCAATTACTGAACGTGCACTTTCTCAAAAACAAACAAATCAAAAGAAAAAGGGTGAAAAGAAAAAAAAAAGTCAAAAGCCTGTAACTGGGATCATTTATTAGTTTGAGGTATTATTTTTCAAAGGTTTGCATTATGTTTAAACATGCATGCACTGCACCGTTTCAGTTGCCTTTTTATAGATTTCTACAAAAGGTATATGAGTAACAGAAATGTGAATAATAATAATGATTACCTGTTCAAAACTTACTTGAAAATGCTTTTAAGTCTTAAATCTTATATTGGTACATGAAATAGTGCTGACTGAAGATAAGCTTACAGTTGTGTTACATTATGAGCATCCTCACATAGATGTCAGCTAATACTGTAATATTTACTGTATCTGCTCATATCATCTTCATCTTCTACTGTTTCTTAAAGTTATTTTAAATCATCTCATCTCGTCTCGCAGACTGCAATCGATTCTTAAATCTCAACTTGTCTTTTAAACTTGCACAAAACCGACGGCAGATTACGAGTGCATGCACTAGTCCGTAACTGTCCTGTGACACTTTCTGTTAAAACAAAGTGTATAGAGAAATGTATTTTATGTGGTCAGATGTTGTAATAAATTTGTAACAAGACTCATCAGCGTGCTTTGAGTCAGAAGCTTTTAAGCAGAGTTTGCCTCCGAGTCCTTGCTTGTTGTTGGGGGATGAATGAATGCGCTCCCACTTTCACCCCGACCCACTCACCCACTCACACTGTGGCTGTTTACTCACACTTGTGCCTTCTCCATGATGGGAGCGCAGGACCTCGGAGAAGACCTTTCTTCACTCAGACAGCATCATATTTCAACTGATGTGGGGTAGTCGGCTCATATTAAAACCGAAGTTAACAGATGATTGTACATGTCATCACTGCTCTGCTTTACTGTAGGTCGTTAAGTCATTTCATTTTGGCTAATTAATAGTTTATATGATGCACAGAGATTAGATCAGTCGGAATTTAACCTCTGCTCTCACATCAATCCTCTTCAAGAGGCCTGCTGTTAATGAAGTTTAATACTCTTTTAAAATGAGAATGAAATAATAATAATGGGAATAATGATTCGAGTAGAAAGATACATTCAAATATTAAGTCAGCAGGCTACATGTTGAGAGAGAGGGTGTGAAAAGTAGTTGGCGAGAAAGGAGAGAGGTCTAGACAGTCAGTGAAAGTAGTGTAGAAATAGCCCAAATTAAATGATAGATGGTTGAGTAGTTATTTCAAAGTCATTATAGATAATAATGTTCATGGTTCTGCCACATTAACATAAACATTGACAGTTCACTTGTGTGAAGAAATTGTTCAGGCACAGTATCAGCTTTATGTAATAGAGAATGAAATCATTTCAACTGAACACATTTCAGACATGATGGGTTGTGTTGATGAAAGGCTGCTTGAGTTCATCTGACAAGGCTGTGGAGTTAGTCAAGAAAAAAACAGGTTGGGAACTGCTGATATAGTGGATGTGAAGAAGGAGCATCTTAAACTACTGTCATTGAGTGTCTGTCTATTCAAAAGGCTTTTTTCCCCTCTTCCTTCACATTGCAGCATGTTTATCCATAAAGAAATAAAATTCCTCCATAGCATTGAAGCACTAGTGATAGTCAAGGCCTGACATCCGCACATCTATCCACACTGTTGATAATTTAACACTTTTTATTTATTTATTTCACAATTGGTGGAAGTGGATAATTCATAGCTGTGACTGGTTGATTGCCTGTATGTTTGTGCCTGTGTAACATATTTGAGATGATAAACGAATCACAGAAAGGTCTCAACTGGTCTTTTATCCCGTCCTGTCATTTACCCTCTACAGAGAAACCCATCCTTCTTGGCTTCGGTTCGCTGTTTACGCTGGCAGGCCTGCATTTGCTCCTGCTGCCTGTGACAGCCATTAAAATTAGCTCACGCAGCGCCATAATGGTGAGCAGCTGTCACTGCGCAGACAAGAACGGTAAAGTGCAGCATTACTGGAATGTAGAGAGGAAAGGGAGCGGAGAGGATAATACCAGGACCATCATTACTGTCTGGCAAAAGTCTTCTTGCTGTAGTGTGACACCAAACAAACATGCACTGCTTCCTAAACAGACCGTTTTATCAGCTGAGATTTATGTTATGACCGTGGAGACAAAACATCAAACTCTGGTGTCCTCAGAAAACTTTACAAATGACTTGAGGAAAATCATCGCAGTATAATATCATCCAACTCTCCATACACAGAACCCTTTTTTTTTTTTTTAAACACACGTGAGTTACACAGTGTGTTATTTACTTTTTGAGCACAGCCTAAGACACATTTGGATTTTTGAATCTGTTTGCAAGCCACAGTGGAGAGTCACGTGCGTTAGCCTGTGTGTATTCAGTAGTGAGAGTGAGAAAACATCCAGAGAAGGTCAATAAATACACGTCCCAGACACCTCTGTGGCTGGGAGCTGTTTGAGTGAGTCAGCCACTTTGACTTTAATGCTCTGGAAGATTTACACCCAAATGACATCTCACATGAATTTACATTCATATATAAACTATCAATTTAAGCTAAGATGCGTATTTACCAGAGTATAAGGTACAAACACATGTTAAATGAACATAGATGATTAATTAAAATACAGGAGAGTTTGCTCCTGTTTTCAAGTTGCAGTGAATGTTGTTGTGATTTATGTCAATACACATATTGATCTACTGTCTTCTGCTGTCTCCTCTACAGACCCACAGCAGCATCAGTGGTCAGATGTTCAGTGTGTGTGTGTGTGTGTATTTCTTTTTTAAATGTTGTAATAAAAAGTCAAATGACCAAACAGAAAGTTGCTACCGCGCGAGTAGGAGGGTGGAAGGTCCCTCCTCACTGTCATTTTTATAAATAAACATGCCCCCGTGATGACTGGCATGTGACTTCCTGTGTCTGGCTGTGAGATTGAGCCTTTGTAGTCACATGACGCATCAACATCATCACCCTAAACAAGTACAGGGAAAAACACTGCACGAGGGCCTGCCCTTGATCACACGTAGCTGCAGTATGTATACACAGCACAGCTTACACAGGCTGTGAAATGATTCATTAAACAGAATTAATAAATCTCTCCCACAGTGCTGCATAAGTTATTTTAATATCCTGATGCGTGTCTGCTGCTAACTGTTATCTAAGAGAGCTCCGTCATCACTCAAACATTTGTGATGAGGTTTCTGTTAAAACTTGACCCAAAGCTAATGTTCCCAAATGCTCCTCCATGAGGGAGTGATCCCTGAAGACGCCTATCAGTTCATCACCGTGAGCAGTCACAGTTAACTAAGTCTGAATTAACAGCCACCGATCCCCGTTAATCACAACAGACAGAGATAACTTTGTCTCTTGCTGACATCAGGTATTAGGATCCATAGGAGTTTGAATTCTGCCCTTAGTTTGTATTTGTTGTTAATATGGATGACACATATTGTTATATTGTGTATTTTCCTAATAGATTTTAATGATATGCTTGGCCTTGTGTTCAGGGTGATCGTGCTCTGTGCAGCTAACAGATGCTTGTGGCTTGAACATGCTCATCCTCTCTCTGCTCTGACAGTTTGCTGTCTTCACTAATAATAATGATGAATTATTACACTTCATACTTATGAAAATAAGTGGCATCTCTTAATGCGTTGACTATTCATGCAGTGACAAAACAAGACAAAGGAAACTTTATACAACCGAAACAAAGATTTGTATTTATAACCACAAACACTTTGACAGTTTTGAAAAGCACATATTGGCGTCTTTGTTTCATTCAAATAAAAAGCTCCTTTATCAAACACCACATTTAAGGCATCTGTGAGAAATAAGCAATATTAATATAAATAAGCAAACTTTTTCATCATAGAAGAAATAGATGTAACACTGCACACTAGTAATGCTCTAGACATTGGCAACAGAAAGTGCCTCACGTTTGCCATTCCCTGCTCAGCGTGTACAGACTGTATGCGACTGTTCTCGGCACCTGAGATGAGAGTAAGAACCAAAAGAAGCTGAACTCTGCATAAAACTGTGCATTTTAAAAACAAAAGACTAAAATCTTGTGGTTGTCCCACCCTGTTTGCTCTGTCCCGTCTGAAAGAAAACAACTGAAACGCTGTAAACACACTGAGATGATTTGCATACTGCAATGCAGCTGCCTGTCTGAGTCCCCCTTTCCTCGGCCCTGCTCCCCCTTTGTGGCTGCAGTTGTTTGACTCCTACAGGCTGTTTGAGTCATGCAGGCTACTGGCCTGGCATCCACCTTCTCAGGCCACAGCCCAGTTCAGCCTGGATCCAGTCACACGGGGTGTAGCGCCTGCCCAGGTCATGTTACATGTTGTTGTTGGGATCGGTTCTTACTGTGTATAACTGGACTGTCTAAACTTTAGCAGAGTTTAAAGAATACTTTGCTGTTGTTTTTCAACAAGGATTTTATGCAGTATATACAGAACTACACTAAAACTTTTCACCAACTTATAACTATTCATGGAATGAATCCACCTAAATGTTGAAAATCACACATAAAATGAAAGTAATAAAAAAATATATCTGAGTTATAGCTGTGGCTGTGTTTGATCAATAGTTGACCTTTAAACTAAAGTGTACACAGTTTTGCCAACAACAAACCTCAGGCAGAATCATTTTACGTTTGAAAATCATAAACCGATGGAAGTTTTAGCATTATTGTATGTTGTTGTGTTGGAGTTGAGTGTAAAAAAAAATATTGCATGGAAAATGCTGCATGGCATGAGAGCAAATGCAAGAAAGTAGAAAAAAAATGCTTCAAATTTATACAACACAAATAATTGGTTTAGATTTTCAAAGGTAGACCAGATATCTTTTTACAACAGCATCTGGAAGTAATTGTTACTTTGAGTACAAAATTTGTGCAAAAAGGACATTATAGTGCCAGGAAAGGTAAATATAAACTGACAACAGATAAAACACACTGAGGCACACAGGAAAATGTCCCTGTCTGCCAGAGCATAATCACACGTTTGGCATTGCCCTCAATCCTGACTTGACTGATCAGAGTCATCCCATCAACACTGTCTTCATCACATTAAACCTTCTGCCAGCGTTGGGTGGAGGGAGCGCCAATCTGAAGACCGGCAAAAAAGACTTGGTATCTGTGCTTCCACAAGATGAAGGCACCTACGGCACAGACGAGCGCCTGGGCCAGGTTCAAGAAGATCTGGATCAGGAAGTAGAGCGTGAGAGTCCCGGTGATCTCCTCACAGTCACTGACCCCCTCATAGGTGAAGGCGCGGGCTATCGGGTCCTCTTCATCCAGTGTGCACACGCAGTTCTCTCCCTCCTGCTCACAGTTGAAGCTGCTGGCCTGTGTGTAGTGGTGTCCAGCGAATGCCATAACCAGCACTGATATGACCATGCCGATTGTGCACAGGATGAAGTACAGGAGCTGTGACGGGCGGAAGACAAGAGCGAGGTCAGCCAGGTTTACCTTGACAGCTTTGATTGGGGGGGAAAACAGCATCTTCTACCCTTTGAGGTTTTTTTAAGCCTCCAAATCTGGCTGCTGCTTTAGTCTGTTGTCTCATGATTAACCCAGAGTGCCAAAACTGTGTCTTAGAAACAGACATGCTGGCTCAAGGCCTATGGCAAGTTCAATTCAAAGAGATTACCCACAATACCACAGGGTAAGGTCTCACCCTCATGGTAGGAGCCCAGCTTTTAACACAGAGCAGACACAGCACATGTTAAACCTGCCCTGCAGCTGCAGCTGCTTCCCACCTTGAGCGCACATCCTGTGTGAGTATGTTTGACAACCAAGAGCGTCTAAAAATACAGATGTAAAATATGACAGAAGCTTTGTGTTGTTTATGCAATTGCACAATCTCAATAACACTAAACCTTCATCTTAATCCATCACTTATATAACAGGAGCCCTCATCCACTGGTGTATTTTGCTCTCTCTGTTGTATGCTGCTTATGGAATTATGCAAGTGATGAGCGGTGCTTGATGTGAAATGGCATTTATGTTAATTTGGGAACAGCTGTGAAATCTGGAGTATAATTGGTTACAGGGAGATGTATGTTCATCAACAAGTACTTCGATGAGCATTATGTCCTTTACTAAATGGAAATGAGCGGAAAAACCAAAGCAGGAAGAAGCTGAAAGGCCCCAAAAGTCACGTTTGTTTACAGTCTGTGTGGTGCCATCCCCTGGTCACTCCCCTTCTGAAATCACACCACCAAAGGGAATTTAAATGAACACATGAACTGCCCATAACTATCACACAGATACAACACTGATAAACTAAAGAAACAACAGTTGTTTTGAGGGTTGTGATATAAGATATTAGTGAAATTTGAACTTACAGAGCTTAAATACAGTGCAAGATGTATATTCAAGCAAGGAAGGTCTATTCACCATCTTTATAAGCATTTCATATTTTTCAAAGAGTTTCTGTATACTAAAATGATCCCAGTAATCATTGTGTGCAGGCTTCTTTTTTAATATATATATATATTATTATTCCTTCATGCAGACATCATTTGCAAATTAAGTTGAACTTCTTTATGCAAAATGCTATTGTAGTGCTCTCAGACACTATATGTACATATTTGATCCTGGTATGCATATAAGAGAAGAGGGGGAAAAAAGAGGATGCTGCTTCAGAGGACCTGTTTCTCAGCAGCAGACAATGGTGGACTGATTTTAATTGCCTTGAAATTCCAACTGCATATATTGTATGGCTAATTAAGCTGTACGATGCAGTCACATTAATGAATGCACTCATCCACTCATAGGAATCCCTGCAGAGATCTTTTAAACAGGAATGCAGTTAAATGCCTTCCTCTCTATGCCACTGACAGTTACAGTTCCTCAAGAACAACTGAGTAACAATTATATTATTTGGGGAGTTAAACATTCTCTGCAAAGGTCGTTTCTGTCTGCAGAATAATATACCGATACATCAGATCGTGTTTCAAAAAGTCCTGCTGTGCATTAACAAGGAGGCGCATTTGACTCCACACCTGCCATATGATCTCATACTTCCCTTTCATTTTTGCAGAAAGTGTGTAAGGATGTGTGTAGGCTCACCTTGATACAAAACTGCATAGATGACCTCTCATCAGGGACGTAGGTGACACAGTACAGGATGAGGCCCAGGATGGAAACTAAACACAGCTGCAACAACACACCAGAAAACATTTTGTATAATTTGGTGATCTAAACTCATATCCTGACGTTTCTCAGCATGATGCTCTTTTTACAGCCTTTGAATGCCCCAAATAATCTCATCAACCCATTCATTTCTGACTTGATGCACCCAAGATATAATATTAATATACTGCACCTTATTGCTGTATTATGTGATATGCAGTTTGCATGTTTGCTCTCGGACACAATGTAGAAACAAGGATCTTGTTCTAGAAAATCTATTGTGGCCAGGTTTCCAGGGGTGTCAGTTAATATTGCATGATTCAGCAGTAAGCTGTCATCTGATTACATTACTCTCTCCCTCTCTCTCTCTCCCTCTCTCTCTCGCTCACAGACACACTCACACTCTATCTCTTCGGCGCAATTGGAGTCTTGTGACTAACGTTCAGCATCTTATTTAAATGTTTTTCCCAGGTTCTTAAGCGCTCAGGGTTGTCGGGAAAGTTCTTGATGACCTCAGTGTTTTTCACTTGGCTGAATCTCGTGAGCATCTAACTCGGGATGTTGGTGTCCAGGGATGTTTTCGAGGGCAGATGGCATCTGTGATAGGCTAAGATAGGACAGAACGGGAACACCGTGTTGTTTTTTCTCTCTCTCAACACTATCAGCAGACACTTCATCATTGTTCACTTGAAATCAAAAGAAACTGCAAACAACCGTTTAACGCTCTCATGAACTTTACCTTAACTCTATCAACACTTTAACTGACCCTTGAGTCGCTTTTAGTCTGTTACATCTGATCTGTAAACACTCACCCACTCTCTGTGGTGCTTTCAAGTTTATTTAAACTCGCCTAAGTTGCCTCTCCTTCTCTTCAAAGGAAACCTAAACTCTTTACACTTCAGCTGCTTTCAGGGCTTACGCATCAGACGTTTCAGTTGCTTTCATGGCTTAGACATGGACAGATATGTCAGCTTACATCATCTTTTACAGATGAACTCCTTTCAGTGCTTGCTCTTCAGCTGTTAGTTTAACCAATGTCATTTTACAGATGAATTTGAACCAGCTTGAACTGATTCCAGCTCTAACATTTCGAGTGACACATTGACGATCCTAAAAAGGTATCACCTTAAACTGCGACCCTCAAACACTGTGTCCCACCTATTAAGTGGGAAAATGCATGTAAATAAAGATTTAAGGCTTTTAACAATCTTAATTTCATTATGAAAACACAAATGTTGCCCTTCCTAGATATTCAACTACAATGTTAATGTCATTTTGAAGCTACTTGATGATGTAGGTGAGATGTGTGTTGTGTTTATGTGTGTGTGCTAATGAGGCAGATGGAGGATGGGGTGTGTGAGTATACACAGCATATTAGCAAATAACAACAAGGGGTTTAGGTATTACTTGGGTGTTCAAAGGTCAAAGCCAGAGCATGGCATGCTGTGATTGGCTGACTTGTTCCCTCTGCCCAGATGTTAAGGATTTGTTGGACATGCAACAAAAACAACAGAAGGCTGCAGGTGGGCTCCTGTGACTGAGACAGATTGGAGATTGAGGAGTATGCAGTCAGATGAATGTAACAGATGGAGTTTTATCAGAACATGACAATAGCAATGATTTCCCATGCCTGCACTGGCTGTTTGGCTGACACAGGTTGCTAAGGGCCAGTGTTTACATGCAGTGTGAGGATGGACGGCACGTCAAGGGACATGTAGCTAAAAGTGATGCAGGAGTATCAGGTTCCATGCAAACATGCGAATGTAGAGGTTGTTAGAGCGTAAGGATGGAGCTTACAATGATCCCAGCCCAGTGTGGCGTCTCCCTGGTCAGGAGCGAGGGGCTGATGGCCGCCATGAGGAAGGCCACGGTTATGACAGCCACCCCCAACAGCAGCTGGAGCAGAGCGACGAGCAGAGGAAAGCGACAGCCTCTGCACTTATTGTTGTCTTCTGGCGCCGGGCTTTCATCTCTCCTCTTCTTGCCCTCCTTCTTGTCTGAGGAAGCTTTCTGCCCCTGCCCCATTTCTCCTCTTGTTTTCACACTCTTTTTCCCGCTCTCTGTCCTCTAAACTTTTTCTGTTGCAATGTTTGGGGCGGATCAGTCTGCCTGCTGCCTGTTGCCTCTCTCCCCTCTTCTCTTCCCTTCCCTTCCCCTCCCTGTTGAGGCCTCCTCTAACCATAAATCCAGCCTGGTTGCTATTTGGAAACAGACAAGGCTCTGAACTAATATGGAAAACATTTGGACTGGATTCCTCGGGCCGCTCCAGTGCCACATATAGAGCAGGCAGCATACTGTGTAGGAAAGGAAGAGACGAGAAGGGAGGGAGGGGGGGCAGGAAGGTACAAAGGGGGGATTCCAACATACGACAACCAGAAGTTTTCACTTGTAGTCACTTTAAAGACAAGAAAGGGAAAGTGCAGGGGTAAATCAGCAGGTATGAGTTAATGAAAAGCCAGCGCAGAGGAGGTCACACTTCATTTGAGATCAGGAGTGATTGGATCATTCTCTGTCAGCACTGTGTTACACAAGAGAGCCATATGCTGCCAGCCAGAAACAGTCACATGACATACAGGAAGAAGTAATGTGATCATAAAGCATGTGAGGGCATTACAGAGGCTCAGATTGGATGTTTTTGAACACTTTAATGTTCAGATGAGGGTAACAGGTGTCGCTTAATATCAGATTAAGTTCCTGGAGACATCTCTCTAGTTTGCAGTAAGACATGTTTTGATGCAAAGGTCCAGACAGTGCTTATACATTAATAATTAATGAATATAGTAAACACATGATAAATTGATTGGCACTTAAGTATGGAAAGGAAATCTGATAATTTCTGAGATATTAATTGTTTAAGCAGATCAAACAAATCTAAATACAAAGTCACAAAACTCCAATTTGTATTGTCACATCATCATCATCATCATCATCATTTTATTATTAGACTAAAGGCACTGAGATGAAGGTGGGAGAGCAGCGCCCATGTTGAGATTAATAAAGAACAGAGATGCACGTGTTTGAGCACACAGCTGGGCCGGTGCCATGGTTACTGACAACGCAGCTTTGAACGACTGGAGATGTATGAGTAGGTTATCCTGCCCTGCTCCGGGCAACAACAACACAAACTGACAGACACGTGCGCGTGCGCACGCACGCACGCACACACACACACACACACACACACACACACACACACACACACACACACACACACACACACACACACACACACACACACACACACACACACACACACGCCTTGGGTGTTAGAAAGAGGTCGGTTCATGTTTGCGATCCGTGTGGGTTCACTTATGATTTCCATACATGTTTTTTTGATTTGGGAGTTTGTTCTTTCTAAGTAATGTTACATTTTCTGGCTTAGTGATAGCCTATAACTGTGTCTGTTCGGTCACTCATCCAGCCGCACTTGTTACAGCAACACGAGCTCCAGCTGGGAAGTTTTTGGGAGACCGAGTCAGAGGCAGAAACGCAGCCGTGGTGAACTCACGCTTCCGCGGATTATTAGTCTGTCCCTCCTCACGCCTCTTACTCTGCTACATTCTGCGTATGAATCACGTTTCAGCAACCAGGTCAGCGTCGTTTGGTCTACATCGCTGTAGGAACAGGTCTAATTACCGGACTTTGTGCTGGTGCAGGCTACACGTGAGTCGGAAGCTGTTCCCCACCGGAGGCGCGCGTGCGCTCTAACCACAAGCACAGACAGGCTTTTTTTTTTTTTTTTTTTTTTTTTTGCAAAGTGGCTGCTCGGGGAAGTATAGACATCAGTCTGAAGCGCAGCTCCACTGGAGGACACGCACCGTGCATCATCTCCCGCCTCATCAGCACGTCCGTGTGGATCGTAGGATAACAAACATTCCCCAAAGAAGCTCAGGAGCGGATAACCAGCAGCGGAGAAGTGATGGATGAAAGAATACCGCATTTACAGGACAGACAGTTCATGGAGCACGCAGATTTCTTGGGGTGAGTGTCGCTTTTGGCAAAACTCTGTCAAACTATCTCTGATAATCTGCTCTGACAGTCCGGTGAATAATCGGACACTTTCCTCTTTACTGTAGGGTGGATTACCCCTCTCTCTACATGTGCAAATCCAAAAGAGGAATAAAACGAGAGGATGGTGGGAAGGTGAGCGCGGAATATTAATGTCTAGTTTATTTCTTAATTAACCAACATTTTTACTCAGAGACGAAATTCGTGTGTTTTTTCTTATAAGCTACTGAAACTTTCCTTTCAACTGCTTGAATTAAACGTTTGTGTGTTTTTTTTTGCCAGCAGGACGCATACAAGTTACCACACAGGTTGATAGAGAAGAAGAGGAGAGACAGAATCAACGAATGTATCGGGCAGCTGAAGGATTTGTTACCCGAACATCTGAAGCTGTCGGTAAGATCACGACACAAAGAAAAGAAAAGAAAAAAGTTTTCACTTGCTTAACGTTTCTGATTTCACATGTCTCAGATGTCTCAGATGTAAATAGCCAACCGCGCCTTTTTGTTTTTCTCCATAGACGCTCGGGCATTTGGAGAAAGCAGTTGTCCTGGAGTTAACATTGAAACATTTAAACGCATTGACTGCTGTCACTGAGCAGCAGCACCAAAAGATTATTGCTTTGCAGAATGGTAAGATGAATCGACAAGTTTTGATAACAACGCATATACGCGCTTCTTGGTGGGTTGCAATAGCCTGTTAAACTGTGGGGATACATGTAAGTTTAGAACTGTCTATAGAGAAAATGTGTTTGCAAATAGCAGGATGTACTATGCAGTGGAAGATGCGCATCTTGAGAGTGCACCAGAATATTAAAAGTTATTCCTACATAGAAGCAGATCTGTTCACTTTGTTAATATATGCTGACATGCAAACGTGCTGCTCATATACGCTGAAGCGATTGACTTGCAGAGTAATGCTCTGTTAATCTTTTTTTTTAACTGCATTTCTCGCAGGGGACCGGTCGATGAAATCTTCCATTCATGCAGATCTGGACGCGTTCCACACCGGCTTCCAGGCCTGTGCCAAAGAGGTCCTGCAGTACCTGAGTCAGTTTGAGAACTGGACGACGCGAGAGCAGAGGTGCGCGCAACTCATCAACCACCTTCACAAGGTGCTGGCGCAGTTCCAGCCAGGCGCGCCGCCGCTGCTCCAGCACCAGCTACCCGCCGCGGACGCACAGGATGGGCAGAAAGCTGACAGCCAAGCCAACTGTGTCCCGGTCATCCAGAGGACCCAAGGCGGGGAGCTTAACGAGAACGACACAGACACGGACAGTGGATACGGGGGCGAGGCTGAAAAGAGCGACGGCAAAGATAAAGAATGTGAGCGCAATAAGGCGCAGGGACCCAAAGCGGTGAAGATCAAGCAAGAGTTTGGAGATGAACGCGCTGCCAAGAAACCAAAGATGAACTGGTCTGGGAACGGGTTAGGGGGCGCGGACCCCACCAGGCCTGATCTGGCGTTAATGAACTCTCTGATGGGAATAAGCGGTGTGGGACAGCAGACACCAATTTGCATGCCTTTCTACTTCATCAACCCCTCGGCCGCGGCGTCGTATATGCCTTTGTTCGATAAAAGCAACATTGACAAGTACATGTACCCAGCGGCGGCCGCTCTGGCGTCTCCGTTCCCCTGGCTTTACCCCGCACATGCGTCGGCAGCGGCGGCCGCGGCTGCTGCTGCCGCCTTCCCCGGCTTGTCTGCGCACTTTGGAGCCTCCTCTCCGCCGAAGGACTCCCACTCCCCAGACAGCGAGGGGTCACAGGAGGCTGAGGAAGGCTCACCTGTGGAGCGCGAGGAAAGTCTCGCGAGTGACGACGGGGAGGGTGACGTAGCCGACTCGTCCCAGGAGAACAGCAGCAGCAGCAGCAGCAGCAGCCCACCTGACCAGTTCTCGGCTTGTCAGACCAGCTAATGTGTCTGTGTTACCTGTATGTGCTTTCCGGTGAGAATTTGATGTATTTTAATTTTTTTATTAAAAAAAACATTAGGCAAGATTTCAAAAGCGAGGTTTCAAGTCTCTCGTGTACAAGATCTTTGCGAAACAGGGGACAGTTGTGACGGCGTGTGCCTTTTGCACTTATACTAGATTAATCAATCTGAATGATTATCGACAATGATTGACACTAGTACACGGCTGAGTTGTGCTGGAGTTAGTTTTTTATCCTCTTTGATAAAAATATTTTGAAATGGCAGCATTGGTGCCAAAACTTTGAGTACTATCAGTGGGCAATATCCCAATCAGTGAGTCTCTTGGATGTATGAAGTTGCAACTGACCTCTGCCAAGGTTATTAAGAGCTTGGCTCACTCTGACTGTAAATATGATTACCTGGAGGGCAGTCTGATTCATTAACATGTAAATGTGCACTAAATGGGCCTATAAAAGAAGTGCTCCTGGAAGTGTAACGCCTACAGTACCTCATCCCCAACTTTGCACGGGGTTGGCTCATTATTGTCCCTCCTGAGAAGAGATTAGTGGTACACACAACACATACACACATCACATACACACTCACAGACACACTCACAGACACACACACACACACACCAATCAACAATCACACACTGACAACAATGATGGAGAGGTGTTGTGCCGGATTTCCTTCATCTCATCTTTACAAATCTCTGAGTTTGCTCTGGTTTCCTTTACTTGTTTGTATGTTGTGAGGAAATAAAATAAAATAAAACAAAGATAAAGGCTATATGTGAAGAGAAAAAAAACAATCATGAGGAAGAAAACCTTTCATTCACAAGGGGCTGCTCGACCAGCATATTGTACATCCCCTGAATGAGGCATTTCTGCACAGAGATGCAGTGACCTTCTGTACCTCCAGAAAACATTGTAGGATAGCACCTTATAGATCTTTGATATTGAATGTACCTGTATTTTCCCAGCTGTTAAAAGTTTGTACGTAGGATGATCTTTACTCTCCGAGACGTAAAGTGCACTTTTTTCTGCTTTGACCCCCCCCACCCCACCCCACCTCGTCTGACCCAGCAGTCACCTTATCATTTTTATCAAGTCAATCACTGTAGTTCTCTTTGAACCTTTTATAATGTATTGAGTTTGTCTTAAAATACAGAAAAAAGTAATATCAATTCAAAAGAGGGAGCAGAGATACCCGATGCTTCGTGATGATTCATGCAGTAAAGTGGTGATCAAGTCATTTTTAAAAACACTGCTCATTTCTTGCTCTGTCAAGGCAAAATGATTCAAATCGTAATCAAATGTGAAAACCTCTACACCCCATTACACGCAAGCCTATCCCTGAATCTGTGTTATATGCTTATCATTATGTAAAACCTTGCTTTTCCAATATTTGACCAAGGTGGGAAAGAAGCTGATCAGTTATGATCATTGCTGTTTTAGCAACTTTACTTTATCTTGGCCTGTTTTCTAAGAGATTATTCCAGCAAGTGTGGTGTTGTTCAGTTTTTTTTAAGTTTCACACGTGACTAAATAAACAGATGATTTTCATGGTATTTTGCATACATGACATTTGCTTTTGTAGTTTTCTTCAGCTGGTTTTGCCTCAAAATCTGTTATCAACTGTTATATAAAGTGGCATGTGCGTCTGTAAATAGTTTTTGTGAATATACCATGAAGTATACATGTCTATGTCAATGTTGTAGAAGTCTATGGATTTTTTTAAAGATTTAACTGAGCAACTGTTGCACATTTCGTTAATGCTTTACACATATGCTATTCTAAATTATTGCTGATGAGTTGTAAAATAAATCTCAAAACTAAACTCTGCAGGCTTCTTCTTATTTAACTCCAATTCTGAACATCTTTGATCTCACAGTCGTTTTAAGGTCAGGGGAAATAATGCACACTGTAAGGCAACAGGTTATGGATGCAAATGACAAAAGAGTGCAGAATTACAGTATTACTGACTGCTCATGAAAAACAATACTGTAGATGAAACGTATTGTTGCTCACACTTAATCACCTGACAGGTCACAGCGGAGGAATGTACAGTAAGCCAAGGCTTTTAACAAATGTCATGTGATAAAAGGATGATGAAGCGAGATTACCCTCAGTCTGTACATGCTCATGAAAAACAAGGGGCCTCCTCCTAACCAGTCAAAAGCTTTAAACAGGATCAAATCCAGTCTTTGTTGTTGCCTTTAACTGGCTTATTGCACATTTATTTTTGTCTGTAATTTCATCACCCCTGATTTTGTGCTTTCTAGTAATGTGTGCATGTCAGTTAGTGGTTTTCAAAGTTTGGTAATAGGATGCATGTTGCATTAAGGTGCAGCGCTTTCCCCCCTGTACATTCACAGTATAGTGATGCGAAGTTCCCTGTTCCGCCATTAGTCTTCTAAACTTCTTGTTTTATTTCTCAGCTCACATTTTGATAAAGCTTTGGTGGATTTTCATTCCTCAGATGGTAATTCTGACAGCTGAAGTTTATTTAAGTACACCATCTTTACTTCACCAGTCTCCAATAATCTTCGTATTAAGTTGCATCATTAATAGGCTGCATGGATATGCAATTTAAATACACTGGCAACATTTGCTTTCACTCCATTCTCCCTTTTTGTGGAAAAAAAAGGAGTTTTTCTCTTAACTCTCTCCCAGCCATGGTATCTACCATGTCTTTGCCATTACTGTGCAAATACTGCCACCTACTGGTGAAAACCTTGGAAAACATTTAGCCCATGCTGTACAATACAGTTCCAAAAAGTCATTCAGGTTCACAGACAAATACTCACAGTTACCATGAGCACCAGTTGTAACATGTCTAATTTTGGTCGGATGGTTTATTGAATCATGCAATCCAAGTCATATCAGCAGCCAGATACAACACTGTGCAGTACATTAAGGCAGGAAAACATAAAAACAGGTTATGTACAGTCAACAATTTTAAGAGTTCTCTAGAACATACACAGTTGTAAACAGTGACCACAGCCAGGGTGGAAAAATGCACACAAGTGGTTTCTTAAAGGGAAAAATCTGCCTCGATATATAGACTATCACAGATGAGTTGAATTGGAAAAATTTAAAAACCGGTCCCCCCCCTTATTATACTGAAATGCAGAGACAGACTGTAGAAACCATGTGTTTGTGTGTTTCTGTAGACAGTGAATGTTACAGGGTGGACTTCCCCCCTCGGCATCACATCCATTATTTGTTCCTGGTTGACAGAACTGATTCGAGCTACAGCATGTGTTGCATGAGTAGAAATAAAGCAGATTAAATGTGGATGTATTTTACGACACATAGTATTATGGTGACAATAATACAGTAGCAAAGTGGAAAGCACTCTGGATAATGTTCTCTCCACTGACATTTCTACAAAATACTGACAGATAAAAGATAATTATAGCTTCCTCTTTGTTGCTGCTCTACTGCTGTTTCTCTCTGTGCAGCAATGTGGCACTAACACATCCAACAACACTTAAACTAAACTGACTATGATCACTGCTTCATTGTCTCTGCTAAAGCTCTACTGTACATAACTTGAATACATCAACTGTGGAATGAGTGTAAGGCACTTTGATGTGATTAGCAGCTGAACTAAGAGGGGTTTCATATCTTGGCTATTTTCGACTGCGCAGCCAAACACACTCACACGCACACAAACACATGTACGCCTCTTAAACCACTAACTCGCTCACACACATATGCACTGTAGCTGTAGCTATTCATTGTATCATCACATGCCTCCATTCTTTTTAGATTCAACTTACTGGTTTACTGCTCTGTGGGTGCTACGTGCATCCTCATATGGCTATATTAACATCACAATCATGCAACAAGACCTGCTAATCTTTGGCCGCAAATCCTTAAGAAAAACAAGCATAATACATCTGGCAAAGAGGATTCCATTTAGTCATTTAACAACAATAATAATAACAACAACAACAACATCAACAACGACGACAACAACAGCTTAGGAGAATAATGAACACTGTTTCATTATGCAGATATTACTGCGGGAATGAGGGCACCTGCATTTGTATAACTGTGAATGCACCGCTTTGTAATAAAATATAACAATTCACTAAATAAAGCTGAAAAGTAAGAAAACATTTACAGTAAGCCATCATTTTGGTACATACAGACAGTAACATTCTTCAGTAACAAAACTACTGTATTAACCTTTTGTGCATAGTTTTAACATGGACAGACAGTCAGAGCTACAGGAATAGATTCTGATATGCAAAATGATTGAGTCTAGACGGTTTGACCACAGACACGAAAGGATCTTTCACTTCTTATGTAGGAACAAGTCATTATGCTGAGTAAAATGTATTCACTGCAGGTGTAAGATATGATTTCATAGATATAGAGATCATAGATTCACATACCAAGTTTCTCAAGAATACTGTTCAAAAGGCAATCTCTTTGAATTGTGATGTTTGTCAGAAAACAATACAAATTCATTCAGCAGGTACTAAAGTAAAAGTAAAAGTTCATTAAAGTGGATATGAATGAAGTCCACACAAGCCTGATGTTTATAAAGTCTTAACATGTTCAGAGTGTACTGCTGTGTTTTTTCTTCATGTCAAAACCTCCAGCTATCTTACATTACCGCCAAGTGCTCAGTGACTTCCATTTCAACATTGCTTCTTCACTAATTGAGTCTTCACACTCAAGGCTGCCTGGCAAATGAAACAACAGTGCATAGTAGTGTGCTACTGAGGTATCTTGTACTAAGATATCCATCAATGTGTTCTGGAGTGAAATGGGCTCTGGGGGCGGGACAAAATGTGCCCCCCCTCCCTTTATTCAGGACTGCCTTACACATAGATTCCCTCTGGGTTCAGGCCAGAGCTGAGGGGGCTTTGGAGGACCCGGAGGTGACTGGACATTGAGTGGGACGACACAGGGCGCTTCAGTGAGCCAGAGAGGGGAACTAAATCTGAAAGGAAATCACATGACAAGAAAGAATATTGTTAACAAGAGTGTGAGTTTAAGTGTATATTAAATTTGACCATGTAAACTCCTTTCACTTCATGATGAAAAGCCAAATCCCTGTTTCAAAGAGGTCAAGAATAAACTTAATAAGCAATAAGCTTTTGGTAGCTTCAATGGGAGACCTGATTCACATAGAGTACGTGTTGTATGTGTGTGTGTGTGTGTGTGTGTGTGTGTGAATAAACTTATGTGTGTTTCTCTGATTTTGTGCAAAATGTTTCGTTTTTTCTCTCATTTTAAATGTCTTGTTTAGTTAAATCAATTAAAAGTACCAATAAATACACAGATTAGAAAATACATAGTCCTGTGTATGCTGCATATCTATCTGCTAAAATGCCACCAGGGGGAGCTGCTGAGCCGTACAGCAAATTGGCAAGTGCAGTGAATTTTATGGTCTAGCTCAAAAGCGCCTGCTATGAACTACAGATAGTACAGAAGTACATGAAAACTCTGTTCAATACTTTCCATAAGTACATTTCACTAAACAAATTACTAAACAATTAAGTTTTTAAGTACATGTCATGGAGTAAAAAAAATCTCCCATGTTTTAGGGTTTTCAGAGGTTTTTTTAGACCTGAATTTGAGAATTTAAATTAAATTCTAATGCTTTTCTTAATCAAGAAGAGTTTTTAAAGCAGCCCACAGTGGACACCTTGAAGACAGACGTTTATGTTCGCACATCTGGATTTAGACATTTATTTCTGTGCTTGCGGCCTTTTTTTTGTTGTACTTTCGGGTTTCAGCCAATAAACTTTGTTTTGCAAGTCTGGATATCCTGTTCTTTGCTACAAAGCTTAATTTTACAAGCTGGTCTCACCCTAACCCTCGTTTCTGCCTTAATTAGTACTCATGAGTCTTTATGGTGTTGGTGCTATATAACTACAAAGTTTTTAATTATCAGCTAGCCAATGGATGCTAATGTGATGGGAAAAGCTTGTGTTGCATTGTGACGGCTCTCCCATAATTCAGTGCTCTTGGTTTATGTAGCAGCTCCCTGCTGGCGTCCTGTAGGACGACGGTGCTTTGGTCCAATGAGTCTGTCGCAGAAACTGCTGAGCATGTGATAAGGGGACAGTCCGATGGATCGAGTGAAGGATTGACAGAGAAAGTGCAGTGATTGAATGACGCCAGGCCTTTCAGTAACCTGGCAGCTGTTGGCATGGAGACGATAACTTCCACTGAAGTGGGTTAAAACTAACACTGTACTCTCACTAACCCCGCCCCCTCCTCGTTTTCTTGCGCGCACACATGAGCGCTGAGCTGAGTCATTTCCTCTCAGCGGGCTGTCAAGACATGAGGTAGAAAAATAATAAGCGCCTTGATGGAACAAAATGACTTTGCTAATGCACATGCAACCTGAACTTTGTGCACAAAAATAAGTAATTTGCCAATTTGTGAATGGCAACTAGGAATGTTTATCCTCAAACTGCACTCTGATGTATGATTGAGTTTTGATTCCCAGTTCGGGTCAGATCGATTCGGATCAGTTAGAGTTAAATGACTCCAATGTTTCTCTACAAGGTCGGTTCCCTCCTCATCATTTATTTCCACAGCAGCAGAAACTGTGTGGTACATAACACCGTTTGTTCTTATCTTTGAGGCATGGGTTACACTTCTAACACCAAAGCTATTCCTCGAGAGAAGAAAAATTCTCCCCGTTTAATGTTTAGAACAAAGTGACATTACCTATGCTGTGACTGCTGTGACTGCTGTGACTGCTTTCATCCTCAGCGGGCTCAGCAGGCAGCACAGTGACTTTGGTGCCCGTCTGCTTGATGAACTGCTGCAGGTTAACTTGCCTCAGCTCCTTGGTCAGCTGCTCCAGCTCGTGCTGCATGTCCTTCAATTGAAACAGCACCAGGAGAAAGTGACTTGTCAGGAAACAGTAAAGCAAACCAGCAAACCGGTGCAGATTACACCAGACTGTGTTCGAGTATTGGAGTCCAGGCAGAAGGAAATTCACTTTGACGGTTCCTAAAATGCTTTGTCAGTCTCAATCATTATTAAACAGAACCAAAACACAAGTATGATCACGTTTGCTGGCATGAACATGATCATACAGTACTCATAGTCTTTGGACCTAAGGACTGGTAGGTTGCAGACTGCAGATTGCAGAACCAACAAAATTCTCCTCCCTTTACATATCCCCTCCCAAGCATGCAGGAGAAACTGTGAGGACCATCAGGTAACGTAAAATAGTGAAAGGCTCTCTTTGGGGCCAATGTTTGTTTAGTCTGTCCCAAAGAAATATGGTGGAGTCTGTGGAAGAGGACTTTCTCTCCATGTAGATATGAAGGGTTTATTCTAATCTGATGAAAGCACTAGTTATGGGTAGTCACAGGTAACGTCATATGATTATATAGTATACATTTCTGCCAGTACATCCCTCTTAATTGTATTCACTGGCCCTTTCAACTGGCAGCGATTCAGCATCCCAGTGAGGGACGATTCAGTTGGACAGATGCTAAAATGCATTCTCGCAGAAGGATGGTTGCCCTCATGCTGCAGCACTATTTAGTAAATAAATAAATAAATAAATCTCACATTGGTGAAAAATATGTGCTTGAATGCATCTCACCTGCAGTTTTTTGCTGCTTTGTCCGAGGGACCTGTCCACAGCTCTGCAGCTGCTCTCCAGCTGGACGGCCTGTCTCTCCTGGGCTTTCAGCTCTGCTTTAACCCTGAGGACCTGAGCACGAGCCTCTGCCTCACTCACCCACTGGGTCTCCTGCCGCTCCCTCTGCAGCCGCTCCTCCTCCAGACCTGCCTCAACACCCTGATGGGACAAGGAGACGGACAGCTAAGGACACAGAATATAACCCCTCGCTAGAATAGCTGGTAATAGCTAAAACAATAATGATGAAAAAGAAACAACTATTCCCTGATTGTTGGTGGTTATATTTATCTTTTTCACAACTTGCTGCAAAACCGCCTCCCCAAAAAATCTCCCACAGATAGCACACCTGTACCATTGCCAGCTTTTCTTCAATCTCCACTTCACAGCCCTGCAGTCGTCCACGTAGCTCCTGCAGTCTTTCTTCCAGCTGCCTCTCACTTTCTATTTCAATTTGCAGCTCAGTGGCCCAGAACTCCTCCTCCTCCATCTCCACCTCATTCTTCCTCAGGTGCTTTTCCAGCCTCAGGATCTCCTCTATCAGCCCTCTTCCTGCACTTGGGTCCCCAGAGCCCCCTCCGCCTCGCCCCCCTCTCCCTTCAGCCCAGGCCTGCAGCTCAGCCTCGTAGGCCTCCAGCTTCTTCTCCAGCACGTTGAGAGTCTCTCTCTGTATACCGACCAGCCGGACCAGATCCTCCATGCGGCAGGCCCACAGGCCGGGAGATGCGGTCCCGATGGCCGGTCCTCCATGGTGGTGAGTCCCACCGTTACCCAGGAGAAATCTTCGTTTAGCCTCAGCTTCGCCAATCCGCCCCCCACTCAGTATCTCCCTGAGGCCTCTGGGTGCACCGGTGAATGTGAGAGACTTGCGGCGCGGTTCGCGGCGGCGCAGAGAGCGATCGTTGGGATGACGGAGCTTCGCGAGAGGAGGGAGGCTCTGCCGGTGCAGCCCACGTTCAGGTCCCCTCAGACTGGGTCCTTCTGAGGGGGGTCGCTCAGTCAGGGAGGGGCCTGTGCGATGTAGGATCAGCTGCACATCACCAGCATACTGACCCCAGGTGTTCAGAGAGGCCACGGGGCTCTCGTGAGGGGCCAGGTGACGCTCTGTGTCCCGCCATTTCTCTACCAGCGTGTATCTCCCAGTGCGACCTGTGAACATTCACAACACAATTTGAAATACATGCGACTTAAACTATGCTTTAAAGTGATACTGATTCTCAGGCTTTCCAAATCACAATAATATTGACTATAATCAAAATTGCAAAACTGCTTAAACTACTTGGCAGTAAAAAGAAACTGCCATGATATTCAACAGGCATGCAGAACTAACATGTCGGCACACAACTAACTTAAACATTCAGCAGACACACAGCGCAACACTGTCATCACATTGGTGTCATGTTTCATCATTTTTCCACCTCAAAGTTAAAAAGTTAAAATTTCAAGCAGCTGGTGTGAGCGTGGTTTCTGAAAAGAGCTTACGGTGGTTTTAGAAACGAGATGAACACATTAAGTCTCAACCATACAGAGAAAATGCAGACTGTAGGACAGAACCATCAGCCACCAGAGTGTAAAAGCTGAATAGATCGACTACCTAGTTGGGGTGACATCACAAATAATTAGCTTCATGTTGTTAAGGGAAACCTAGACGCAACACTGGTAGTAGAGTGTAGACAAAAACACTTGTCAAATGTCATAGTGACAAATCAGTGTTGATTTAACATGATGTATATGTGTTCAATATTAAAAACCAAAGAGGAGGGGGCTCAGAAGTCTTGCGTTCTCAGTCTGGCAGAAGACAGAGGGATGAGTCAGACTTTCCCTCCTACTACCCTCCGCTTTGTGGGAAGTGATGTCAATTCAGTCTGTTCAAGTGCCCCTGTTCCTGAAGGAGCCATATGGGAAGGGGAGTGGAGTGGGGGGAGGGGGTGAATAAATCCAAGAAAGTACCCATAAAGCCTCTGACTATAACCAACTGCGTCTCAGAAGGGGCTTAACGTGTAGGCAGAAGATTCATTTGTTTGTTTCCCTCATATGGACTTTCTCAGTTAACAAAAGGAATTCTGGACATTTGTGTTTGTATGTGTTTTCTAGTTCTCTAAGGGTGAAGAAGATTGGGAGGAGAGTTAAGAGGAATGTGATGAAGTCACTATACAACGACATGGATAACTAGCTGAAATTATGGGACCTCTTGAAGAATCCAGCATGTGGAAACTGTCGTTTAATGTTCCCTGTGAAACAATGACCACAACAACACAATGATCTAATATCTGTGGTGTAACCTAACTATTGGATCCCACCTATAACAATCATCTGACCCAGATGTACATGATGTTGTTGCCAACTAATTACTAGCCAACAACAAATATCTTTAAATAGCAATTTCCTGTTTTCACAAATTCTGCTGATAGAAAAAAAATGTGTTAGGGACTGTTGTATTGTAAGTCCTGATGAATGAAAGAAGGTTCTTTCACACTGCAAAAACTCTTTCCAAGAATATTTGTCTTATTTCTTGTCAAAATGTCTAATCTCTAGTCAAAACAACCCCTTTCCACTTAAAATAAGACTCATCACCTAAAAATTAACTTGTTTTTAGATCATTTTCACTTGTTTCAAACACATTTTCACTTGAAATAAGTAGAAAAATCTGCCAGTGAAAGCAAGTTTTTTGTGCTTGTAATAAGGAAGAAAAACTTGCTCCACTATCAGATTATTTTAAGTGAAAATATGCTTGAAAGAAGTAAAAAGTGTCTAAAAACAAGCTGCTTTTTAATGTGATGAGTCTTATCTTAAAGCAGATATCATCGGCACGGCCGTTTCGGCTAATGCTGTGTTCAAGGCAGGCTTTTGAAACCGTAAGTTACAGCTTCAAGTCACAACTACGACTTGGTAGCGTTCCAGGTAACCCGTAGCTCGTGTTTTTACCGTCCTGTTGTCTGTGAAAGTTCCCTATAACGGCCACTCGTAACTTCCGACCCGTGAACTCGTACCAGATCGAACTGGTATGACTTCACAGGAAGGAAAAACACAAAGTACGAGTTTCCTTGAACGCACCATGAGTTAGCAGCCCCCGCCCTTGTCAGGCATCAATTGGTCCTCGTGCTACGTCACCACATTCACGCGCATCCCTTGGCTGCACACACAGCCCTTCATGCCGTTCTCTCCCCTCATTGGATAACACTTGTATCCCACAAGGAAAATTTTCTCCTCGGGTTACAGCAGAGCAGAGTGACGGAGAGACTCGTGTTTAGGCTGAAATACTTCATGTAAGTGATTGCTGACGGAAAATAGGACTATTTAGGACTTATATTAACAAAAACATTCCACTGATATCTGCTTTAAGTATAATGAGATTTGTTTTGACTAGAAATGACATTTTGACTAAAAATAAGACAAATATTCTTGGTATTAGATTTTCTGCAGTGCAGGTCTGATGATAGTTTGTGTCTAAAATGTGATTCTTAGAGTTTTTCCTTTTAATATGCAAAATGATTTACCTATGGCCTGAGCCAGAGCAATCACCACTTCCTGGCATGTGGTTGCCTCGGTGACACCACAGACGACCCTCTGGACTCCATCCACCCAGACCTTGAGCTCCATGTTGGGTCAGAAGCTAAGGGGCCGGCTTTGGTGTGTTGGCCCCGACATTATTGAAGGCTCCAGTGGTGCAGGGCAGTTGAAACCCCTCTGGCTGTTTCACTGGGCAGGAAACAAAAGGGAAAACAGGAAACTCTTAGTCCGGATGTGCTCAAGGCCAGGGTTATAATGCTCAGTCATCTTTAAGGATGAAGTCTTTATACACAATACAAACAGCTCTGCATTTGGTAATACCCTCTGAAACAGAAAATACAAACAGACAGCATTTTTTAGCGGGGGTTCAATGTGAGGTAAGGATTCCCCGGTTGAGAAAGGATAGCCACACATGCCAGGACCAGCTGGCCATAACACTGCTGCTGTTTTGTTCTTCTCTATGAATAGGTACATGTCTGTTGGGGGTGCAAGAAGAGTATGCCAGCAGACATTCCCAAGCCCAGTTCCTGCTTTTGTACAATGGATTACATGGAAGCAGTGAGGACAGAGCAGGAAGACAGACTCAACGACAGAGAGCAGAGAGGAACAGAGAGTGAAACAGAGAGGGCAGAAAGTCTTTTAAAGAAAGGCGAAAATGGAGTCAGACTCACAGCGGGAGAGCGGGGGAAGACACAAACATAACGCAGAACGGCCTCAGAGTAGTCAAGATTATAATAAGTAAAGCCATGACAACACATTTATTATGGGAATGTCTTCATGAGGCTTGCTTCCACTGAAATGACCACTGACTAAATTACAGATGCAATTTAAAGTTTATTAAAAGCAGATATGAAAAGGTACAGGCAGTGCTCACTCACATTACCAGACCTAGAAAGCACATGTTAAATAGGTGAAGGTTAACTACTGACTCTATGAAAATCCCATTTAAAAGGAATAGATCCTTCAAAACGTTCTTCCAAGGACAGCGTGTGGGGAGAGGATGAATGGCATCGCTCCAGATCTGTATCACTCTCTGTGGATCTAACCTTCACTGCACCTACACTTCTGAGTCAAAAGGTCCTTTTGTTCGCCAACCCCCCACTAATTACACCTCCCCCGGGCCACGTATTCTCTATCCACCTTCACAGTAACCAGCCTGTCCTATCCACAACCCACTGCTTTTCTAAATATGGTTAAGACATTAGACAGTGCTGGAAGATAGCATTAGTACAAGGTAGGCACTGGAAACACAATTAGTGATTATCCTAATTATTGATCTTCCATGGTTTTTGTTAATCAATAGTTTTCCTAATACTAACACAGAAATAACCATTGCAAGTTCCTAAAAACAAAGTGAGATCTTCAAATTGCTTGTTTTGCTTAATTAAAAGTCCAAACGCTGTTACACAAACAACAAATCCTCACAGCTGAGAAACTAGGAAAAAAAAACAGAAAATGTCGGCCTTTGTGCCAGTTTTCAAGAATGTGTTAGGTGTACAAATCCTGAATTAATCTGGTACGAACAGTGTGTGGATTTGCATGTCTGTGAGTGTCACTTTCGACAGTGGTCTGGCTCTCGATCACTCTATTCTTGGTGTATTCACAGCCGGTTGGAAAGTGCTTTTGTCCTTCATTCAGACTGCCCTTAAATGGCATTAAGAGCTGAAGGATAGAGAGGAACAGGAAAATAGTCAGACACATGCACACCACGCTGAAAGATTTTTCTGCAGTGACCCAAAACACTGTCACCATTTTGTTTAACCCCCCCCTCTTGACGGGACGAGGAAACAGTAATAGCGGCTGAGTAGGTCTTGATGCAAAACAGGCATAGCGGATCAGCCAGGGAAAACGTTTGGACACACTGCAGGGGGGAGGAGAAAGTCCCCCCCGCAACCCCCACCAAAAAAACAACAAAGAAAACACTACCTATAACAACAATCTAAGACTAATGGCATCTGCAGATGTACCTACAAAGACCAATCTATGAACGGTGCTGCACTACACTGGCACTAAAACAAAAGAGGCAAATATGCAATGAAAGCAGAACTTTTCCTGTGCAGTAAATACAAATGCCTCTTCCTTACATGAGCTGAAGAAGACTCCGCAGGGCATTTGCAAAATGTCACTTGCTCTGGTTTGGACCAGTGACATTTATATACATTAACATTAACCCAGAAAACCCCATTTGATGATACAGGCACAGCGGTGTAGGGCAGAGAGCCATCCTGAGCTCTGGAAGCTCCATTCTTCAGGCCTGTCAAAGCCAAAGCCTGTGGAGATGCCCGCTCCCTGATCTGTGCAGCTCGTCGTATGCCAGAGAGGCCGAGGAGGGCTTAAATTCCTGCGAATTCTATCTAAGCTCAGTTGAGAGACGACCAACTGCAGCAAAACCTCAAACCCAGCTGACTTAATCGCCTGCCTTTATTTACTTCAGCCTGTCGGTTGAGTAGCGCGGCCTCGAGATGCCTTTCCACTCTTAAGCAGCGAGGTGTGTGAGCAGAGCAGCCTGCGCGCTCACCTTCTCGGCTGCTGGTGACGGTTCTCTGGGCCTACAGCAACACACGGAGTTGGCAGGGGAAAAGCTTCAACTGGCTGCTGGTGTAAACAACCTACCATATGTTCCTGTGGGGGCTTCAGCACGACCAACACACTCCACTAATGCAGACCATGAGGAAATACACTAGGAGCTTTTACTGTGGGAGGTTAGAAAAAAAAAGGTTCCCTCTCTTTTGGGGGGATTTACAGTCTGTCAAGCATCACAAACTGGCCCACGGATCATGCAGTCGAGCAGTTTGCTGAGCACGGGGCTATGTGGGGGAAAACAAGATGGGCATTTATTACGTTAAAACAAAACCAAGAGGCTGGACTCAGGAGAAAGCCTATAGGGCAGCAACTGAACTGAACTGAAAAATGATCTCACAGGAAAACACAAATGCTCCACAAATACTACCTTTATGAACAGATGCTATTACACAATGCCTCTGGTCTGTGTTGACTATTGTTCATTAAGGTGGAAAACAATGCAGCCATTTCATGAAGCGCGGAAGTTCAGGCGCTGCAGCTTTTGAAGGAATTTACTATATTTATGCACACGCAGCTAATGAAAACTAGTAAGCTTTCCATTATAGAAGACTTCTAACAAGCAAATCTCTCTCACTCCATTGTTAATTAAAAACAATGGGATACTTCTTACAGACTGGAGCAACAGAAGTCTGTTCTAGCACTTAAACGTCCTTGCATATTGCTAACCAAACTTTAATTCAAATTGCACTCCCTGTAGGGTAACATGTAATTACTAGCAATTTATACTGTGCTGTAATTGGTAACAGATCTGTTGTGAAATGGATCTCTGTGAGCAGTCAGAGGCAGACGCTGGTTTATTGTGGGTGCGCTGGTGCTAACTTGTTGGAACAAACTAGAGAAGAGTTTTTCTTTTAGTTATATTACTCTAGATTGTCATCAATATCTACAGCTCAAAATAATCCCTGAGCCTACAGCGTATTTGGGTGGCAACAGTATACCATTATTGTAAGGATCGGAACCCTGCGGTTAAAAGTTAATGGTCCTGCATTTGGTTCAAGATAAAGAAGTTCCTCGCCACAAATATGCCAGCCCGGCCTGTGTTGAACACTCTGCAAACGTAAACATCACAGAGCATGGCAAAAACTGTTGCCACAGTCGGGCCTTGATCCCGTAGAGTGGAAACTGATAACAACCTGGGTATGCATTCCTGGGCCGTGAGAATGCAACGGGCCATGACTAAGAGATAAGAAGGCTATGGGTCTGTCTGCCCTGTGATCTTGATGGCTATGCACCATGCAACAGTTATGCAATGACACTTCAATGAACTGCAGTCTGTTGGAATTGGTTTCTATGAATTTTCTACTGGCAGGTTTCCATAGTGCCAGCAGGTAATCTCAGGTAATTACATGTCAGACCAGACCTAACGCCTGCAACAAACACAGTTGTCAATTTATGCAATTAAGAGGCAGAAGTGGAAAAGCTTTAAAAAACTGTATAGAGAACAAGCCACCCCAGAGTTTAGACAGATATAGACAGATACGTAACAAGGATTTTATCAGTGGGGTGTTTGAGATTAAACCCACATCCAGTAACCCTACACAACACCCATAGCCCCTGTGAGCTTTCCAGTGGCCCCTGCCCTAAAGCA
Organism: Trachurus japonicus; assembly: GCF_045865225.1. Lineage (NCBI taxonomy): Eukaryota > Metazoa > Chordata > Actinopteri > Carangiformes > Carangidae > Trachurus > Trachurus japonicus. The sequence continues at coordinate 18,374,914 of NC_140912.1, forward strand.
AGCCTCCTCCTTTCTCCCCCCTCCTCTCTCTGCCTGGCTGATATTAAACTATTAGGCACTGGAGCAGCCTCCCCTATTTGGGAGGTCAGTGCTGGCAGGATCCCGAACATCTGGACGGCACGTTCAGCCAGCAATAATGCCGCCTTTGTTCCCTTGCCATATTCACTGCTCACTAGCCAGCTTTGAAGAGCCAGCGGGGCAGGCAGGCAGCAGGCTCCTGCACTGGGGCAAAGGCACAGCGGGGCAACAAGAGGCCTCTGGCCAAGGTTTACATGTTACAGCGGTTTGTAAGACATCATCTGGTGTTGAATCACACTCCTGCGTATGAGCATTTATAGAACCAAAATGTTTTTTGCAGCGGCAGCTGGAAATGCAGACGCATAAGAAAAGTGGCAGAACTTATTTATTTTTCCAGACTGTAGGTAGTTCTTTGCAGGCTGCTCTTCATGGTGCTATGACACCATTCAACACAGAAAGACCACTGAATTATATGATTCTATTCCTACACAAAAGCAATCCTCAATGATGAAAAAGCATCTGCTGTGAGACATAAAACCTTGGCTGAGTGCAGCAGCTCCACAGGTTGGTTCTGTAACACCTGGTGCTTTTAGACAGAAAAAAAAACAGTGAGTGGTTATCTTCATGGATTCTGTTAGGATTGATTATATCTCCACACCATGAGAGGTTGATATGTTTCCAGAAGATGCTCAGCCCCATAAGACAGTTTTTGGGGAAAAGCTAAGAAGGTTTTAATTAAAAACATCTCTGCCTGTTAAGATACTACAGTCAGGATTAAGCAATAACACTTAAGCAGGCTTTAAAGTGGTCTTATTTCATCATCTGGCAGATAAAAACACAATCAAAATGAGTATCAGTTTGATAGTTTTCCACTGAATATCCTAAAGGACAGAACCTGACAGAACATATTAGTGCCACCGTTCATTAAAAGGCACATCCACCTCATCTGGTTGTTGTCGAGTGGGACGAGGCTGCTAGAGAAATGGCGATAATGGGGCTGTAGTGGGCTCAGAGAGTAGCCCAACTATTCCACTACAGAAATGTTTCCGTTATCTCAGCCACCTCTCAACTACAGCGGTGCTCAGCTGCAGCTACACTCTGCTACAACCACATCCACCTAATGGTCTTTATTTACCTTCACGGTCCAAACAGGAATTCAAGTCAGAGCCGCCGACGTGAAGTGAAGTTTTAGGGGGGAAACACAGGTAAAGACGTGAATTCCGCAAATTGTTGTCCTTCTTCAGCATTACCCAGTAAATCACTTCCAACGAACTGCGACAAAGTAGCGCTCAGCTTGCCGGACACAGACACAACAAAGCGGCTGCCGACGCCTCAGAACAAAGCGATAATTGACGTTTTTGGTCCTCTGTCCGAAAGTTTTTTGTGTGTCTCCTCCGTACGCTGTAGTCTTTCTGCGGGCTCACCAATGAGCTGCGGAAATTGCCCCTCTCCCCCGTTTCATTACTCCTGCTGCTGGTAAATACATCGCATTGGAAATGGGACACCGCAAGGCATTGTGGACTGTTTAAAGCTGCAATACACTCTGAGGGGGGAGGCTACCTGGCTGCAGCCAACTTTTACACACCCAGGACATCTGAAATGTGCATAGACAGTATATAGACTCCTCTTTTTGATTGGATGCTGACACTATAGGAACCCCACCTAAAACACTTAGACATTGAAATATAGGTGACTATGAGTGAGCTAGGCAGGATCCTGATAGTAAAAATCTAAATACATGACTGAACTAATAGAAATATGTAGTTTTTATTTATTTATTTTATTTTAATGTTCCCAGAACTTAATGGTTAATCAGGGGGGAAAAGTGTAAAAGTGGGAAAATCTGCTCATAAGAGACGTGCCTTAAAAGTAAAAGTTGTACTCATTCCAAGGTACACTACTGCAGAGAGGGTCTGAACACCTCTTCTCTGAAACACAACTGTCCTGGTTTTATTAAAATGGTGAAAAAACAAACAACCAAATAAGACAAGCAACATACATATTTCATATCATATCCCTATTATACCATAATGGCAAAGAGGGGTCAGTTCACTATTCATTAATCAAACACTTGATCAACACTTGACATTTAATCAAACACTTAATTACAAAACAACAACTCATAATTAAACAAAACACTTGTTAGATCTGGTAAATCCAAATGTAAGGATGTAATATGTAATATAAAGAGTCCTAATTATGGATTTAGACATGTTGCAATGTAAAAAGAATAATTCTACTTCACCTGACACATTATTTAGACTTGCATGAGCAAAAGATGAAGATGGATCAAAATACATATTCAACTGATGGACCTTTAGCAGCGGGACTGTGTATAAATGGAGACTTACTGCCCTCTTGTGACAGCTTCCTGTTGTAATAAAACATCAGCTGAAACTGTCATGTCTTTAACCATGGTTTTCCTCTCTGCTGAGTCTCTATGAGATAAGACCCAGGGGTGGTGTAATCAGCAGTTTTAAGTGCTCTTACTCATCAAGTCTCGTTAAATCATGATTGCAGTTTTATCTAATCTTCATCAGGTTTACTGTAAATCTCACCCCAGGGTATATGTGAGCTTCATTTAGCCTATGTGAAATAATTACATTCATAAGTACTATTTTAATCTTTGGCAAATCATTTTCAAAACTATGTCTGTGAAATATTTGTTGTTAGAGCGATTTCAACCTGCCATAGCAGGAAAGTAGGAGTGTAACTAGTAAAATCAATGATGACTCTTTTCCACTAAGAGTCACAGTAGCACTCAGTTGAGTCACCATATGCAGCCTACGTAAATTTCATCCTGTTAATGTTATCACGTACGCCTTTCATTTTTATCTATTTATTTTCATACCAATATCTGCAGATTTACATTGATGTCGTCATACACATTATACAGATGCAAACCCACAGAGGAGACCATCCCAATAAATTAAACACTAAGTTTAGATTTGACTTTTGAAATTTGTTTGTAAGTTGAAATGAGTTCTTGTTCAAGTGGCATTTTTGTCAGTGAAGCCTTTTTAAAGAAAAGTTATATTCTGAATGTGAAATTATAGATATCCTGTAGCCTAGAAATCTAGATGCACCCTAGCGGCAGCAAATATACATTTTAATGATATAGGCTGGCTTGTCAGGCTAGATATCCTGATGAAAATAACAAAATATTGAAGGTACATGTCATATAGGCTACTTGCATCTGTTGGGCAGGTTGGCCACTGTGGTAGTTGTTTTGCATGTCACCACAACTAATGCAACAGCAGCGGCAAAATCAGATTTACAAGCTTTACATAAAATAACCCCGTAACACAAAATATTGGATTCCAGTCTCAAATTTGTACAATAATAATCTGTGTTGAACATAGACTGTCTGTAGCAATGTATTTGATGAATTTAGCCTAAATGGTAGGCCTCCTCAAGTGTTCCTGTTATTGTGGTGCATTTCATTCATGTGGGATGTCTCACACTGAAACAACACTGAACATATTTTTTGCCTTAAAATTGGCCCTTACTTCTTTTTTAAATGGCAAACATGTCTGTGGTCTCTGGGCTGTGCAGTTTGGAGAGCAGCCAGACAACCAGTCAATAGTGACCTCTACTGTGTCTGCAACATGAAATGAAAACACTGCATTGTGTTTTATACTCTCTCATACATTTTGTAGCCTATTCGCTGCATTATTACACACAGACCATTGGATTTGTAGGATGAGATTCATCTAGATTCATTATTGCTAAAAGTTTTTTCTTTTTTTCGAGATCTATTTTTACTTATTTAACATAAGTGTTTTTGCTGTGCTGTGTTACAGACCTCGCATGCGCGTATGCACATTGGTTGCGCAGGAGGCAGCCTTGTGAACACTCAGGAAAACTGACAGGGGATTGCCAAATCATTTCCTTGCCTGGGAATGACGTCCCTCCAGCACATTCCAGTTATATTTAGAGCCTATATATAGTGGAGTCGCCCCCTAGGCTTTGTTGACTCTGCAGCAGGCAGCAGCAGGAGATCATGGTAGTGCTAAAACGAGACGTCCTGAAACTGACACCATGTGACCTACATAATTATGATATTATTTGTGATTATTAAATGGTTTAATGTGTACCAGTGTATGATTTAGGGTGGGGTTTCATGAGGAAGAACACGATAATATTTTGCACATAAACAACATACACGACAAATAGAGGCAATTATGGCTTATAATGTGTTATTGTAAATTAAACCGGTGTTAAACATTGAGAGTTTAGTAAAGCGTGAACAAATTAAAGTGTATTGTTGTTCATATTGCGACACAGAGTCGAGTGACATGCCCCAAACCGGTTGAAATCCTCAGCTATGCTTTCTGGGTAAAGTGCGCCCCGGTATCCGCCCATATTCGCGTAAAGGAGGCCAACCTGAGCAGCTAGGCCGGACGCTGGATCAAATGGAAAGTTCAATCGATTAATTTGTGCCCTTTTTTTTCGCATGTTGTCGCTTGACTTCTGAGACGAGGTAGACAGACTTACATGCGGGCGTTTCGGTGTAAAATAGGAAATGCAGAGATCGTGTGAAACGAGAGGATTATCATCAGCTTGACTTGTTTGGTCGCTACTTCGGACGCGGAACTCCACTCGCTAAAAGGTAAAACAAATGGATAAGATTCATACATGTGTGTGTCCTTATAGGGTTTCGTTGCAACGTCGCACCCCCTCAATGTGTGGGTATTATACGGCGTCCGTTGTGTGACCACTGTTTAATCATATTAATACGGTGGGAAAAAGTCGTTTTCACAGTTTTAAGTGCAAACTACGCCCAATTGTTAACCTAACGCCTGGCCCTGCAATGCAGACCTTTGGGTTAGCCTCTCAATGGCGGCTTCAAAATCTGCACCCTTCCCTCGTTTTTGAATGAATGATACGGAGTTTATCCGGACATGCAGCGTGGACAATTGTGCTTTAATGAATTACTAATGTGAATCACATCGGTGTGTCGGCACATAGCAGGCTAGTTAGCTTACTTTTGTAGTAAGGGGCTGTGAGTGAGCGAGCTCCAGTGCTAAGCTAAGTAACAGCAGCAGCACAGCAGCATTCAGCAGCAGCACTCGGGGGTTTCACACAACCAAATCTGGCAACCCCGAGGGCACCGAGCAGTGGATTTAAATTAAACTCCTTTCGATTTTTAAGCCTGCTCTAGGTGTTTTGTTTTTGTTGTTGTTTTCGTTTTTTTTGCCTGCTTTAACAAAGCTCTGGGGCTTTCTTTAAGAAGTGCAAAGGCCTGTTTTTAACCACGGCTTCTTTAAAAAAAAATTGTTTTTACATAAGTGACAAACTGTTAAAAATAAAGTGTCTCTAATATTTACATGGCTGCTAATTAATGAATCGCTTGTTTCTCCATCAGCCCCCCCTTTACCCTGTTGGCTGACTTTTCTGACACTATGTTGTTTTACTCTCTCCACTGGGCATGGCCTTGTTGCCAGTTATAGTAAATATAAAGGTGTCAGCTTATGGCAAACAACACGAATGGCATAGTTATATTCTAAGACTGGGTTTTCCAATTTGAATAATACAGCATCATAGATTTACCTTAGATCATTAAACTGTAACGTGCATGGTGAATATGTCGACCTAAACGTGCTATACCGGCGACTACCATGTACATTAGTGCAAGAAAACCGATTTTACTCATTATCAAACAATAAAATAAGCTCCCTGTCTGCACATGTATTATGTATTGTATCAGTCACTATTATGTATTGTATCAGTCACTTATAGGTACTTTTTCTGCCTGATAGTACTAATCTTTCAAGTGTGATTGGACTGGTCTGTGACATTGTCAGTAATCTTATCTAGTCAGGTACAGATAAGATTTTTACTCCCTAATGGACAGAATAGCCTCACTGTTATATGTGTAAATCCCACACTTTGTTGGGTGTGACAGATAACATGTGGCTCATCATTTCAGGAGGGTATTTTAAAATGTGGAATATGTACCTCTGACGACCAAAACACCCATCAAACCACATTCTCATTTTTTGTTTGTCTAGACGAGGCAGTAATATTCAGCAGAGCTCCTCCCTGACTGCAGGCTGTGCAGAGCACTGAGCACTATGTACTGTAACTTCTGAAAAGGCCAGCTGCCACTATTGATGGTCGCTGCTCCACAAAGAAGTCAGACAGCAGAGAGCCTCCCAGTTGCTTGTCAATTTTGGAGCCTTAATGTAATGTCATAGATTTCTCCCTGGGGCTTGTGTCTGTTTTGCTGCTGTTACTCAGAAAATACTTCTAAATGTGTGTGGCTGGACACTTGATCACATAGGCTGCAGGGTTTTCATCATAACTACATTTATTCCTCTTACTTCGCTGCCTCAGTATTTGTGACATGAAGTCTGTAATTTTGTGTCACAGAAATAGCTATAATGAGAACCATTTTTTTTTATCAGTTTTAGACAGGCACCCATCAACATCAACCATTTATGTTTTGGAACTGATAATGATAAGTCTGATGAAGGTATGATGATGGTGTCCTCTGAATTCAGCAGCAGTTTTTCTTGTGTTTACATTCCCTCATTTGCACTTAATCTCTTTTAAATGAACTGTCACATTCTGTTTGTGGTGGTTGTTTCCTCTCCAAGATTATTGTTGAATTCTAATATGAGCATTTTACAATTTAAAAGCAAAATATGCATGATGGTATGGAATATAAATTTTCAAGGAATGCGGTTAGTATAATAGTATGTTGTTGTTTTTTAACATTAGTGTCTTGCATTGCTCGTTGTCAGACTTATATTAATAGTGGCAAATGGAGCTAGCCAAAAAAAAATGTTTTAAACAACAATTTAGTCCTCAAGAGTTTTTACCATCCACAGCAGAATATGATATCTTAAAGGGACAGTTCACCCTAGAATGATATTTCGCTCATTATCTACTCACCCTCATGTTGACTAAGGGCTGGGAGAAGTTTCAGATTCCTCCGTGGCTTCTCTGAGTTACAGGGGGTCTCGGCATAGCAGTGCATGTCCATATAACGGTTGCAAAGGGACACCGGAGCTCTTCGTAAAAAAACACACACAAAAAAACATCCAAATACCTCCATGCTGCTCGTATGTAATGTCCGTCTTGTGCTGAAGCCCCAAATTGCGTAATTGTCCCGAAAAAAATTAAATAAGTCTATATTTTAAGCTTGTTTGTAGCGGAAGCTTCTCGAAGCTCCTCTTCCTGGTCCGTCCAAATCTCGCGTGATTTGCGCCGGCGTCAGCATGCGTCAGTGCAGTTACTGCGAATCACGCGAGATTTGGACGGACCAGGAAGAGGAGCTTCGAGAAGCTTCCGCTACAAACAAGCTTAAAATATAGACTTATTTAATTTTTTTCGGGACAATTACGCAATTTGGGGCTTCAGCACAAGACGGACATTACATACGAGCATCATGGAGGTATTTGGATGTTTTTTTGTGTGTGTTTTTTTACGAAGAGCTCTGGTGTCCCTTTGCAACCGTTATATGGACATGCACTGCTATGCCGAGACCCCCTGTAACTCAGAGAAGCCACGGAGGAATCTGAAACTTCTTCCAGCCCTTAGTCAACATGAGGGTGAGTAGATAATGAGCGAAATATCATTCTAGGGTGAACTATCCCTTTAAGTGCAGAAAGGCGTACACTTCTGAGAGATGCACTTGTGTTCTGAACTATTCTTTCTAAAGCTTTCGATAGTGCCTCAGATGAATTGATGCTGTTGTCTGTGTCTCAAGAACGAGTGTTAATGTTCTTCTTTTTTTGGTCCCACAGGTGAATCATGACAGAATATAAGCTGGTAGTGGTGGGAGCTGGTGGCGTTGGCAAGAGCGCACTTACCATTCAGCTCATCCAGAATCACTTTGTGGATGAATATGACCCCACCATCGAGGTAAAGACACCCTGTGCATGCATGTGTGTGTGAGAGTGTTTGTGCACTCACGTTCACAACTGTCTTGATAGTTTTGTGTGTATTTTGGTGACGGGAGTTGAACAAGAAGAAACTCTTTTTAAAAGAAAAAAAAAGTTGTAGCAGGTTTTTCTGGTTTAAGTCCCAAAAAGACACCAAACAGGTTTTTATTAACTTTCCATGCATGTCTGCTCACCTGCTTTCTTTTGTTTTTATCATTGCAATCAATTATTGATGTAATAAACAGGTTCGAGCTTCACCATAGACTGTTTGAATACCAAATAACATGTGAAGGTGGTGTGACACTGTCTGCATCAGACTGTAATTATTTGTGTTGGATTAGATTTAGTGTCGCCATCAGCGGGAGTGCTTTTGACACAGTGGAAATTAGGACCTCATTACAATTTGAGGTCTGCTGGAAAATGGGAGTGTGCTACTACAACTAGAGAAAGGGCACTAGTTAAACGCAGTCTGGTGGTGTCTTTCAGAAAAATCACGCCATGATTAAACAATGTAAACAATTCTGTTTGAATTGATGATATAATGTATGCATTGCTTATGTCTTAACACATCTTTTTTCAAAAATAGTTTTATTTTATTTGTACTATGCCTAGGTGTCATTAAATGTAATAAAAGTATGTTTAATCACTGTATTACACCTAAACTTTATGAAGTTGCTCTTCGGACACTTAACTCTGCAATCCTGCTAACTCTCTGACCTCCTCCTCTTCCAGGACTCCTATAGAAAGCAGGTAGTGATTGATGGAGAGACGTGTCTGCTGGACATCCTGGACACTGCAGGTCAGGAAGAGTACAGCGCCATGAGAGACCAGTACATGAGGACAGGGGAGGGCTTCCTCTGTGTTTTTGCCATCAACAACACCAAGTCCTTTGAGGACATTCACCACTATAGGTGAGCTAAGAGACCAAACAGCAGGAGTCTTTGCACCCAGCATGAATGCAGTGTTTTTAACTGGAGCTAAAAGGGACAAAATTTCAGGGTGTCCCAATGTCTTAGTGGTATTTGGTGCTGACTCGGGGAGGCACAACGTCCGACGTTAGAGTCTAGTTAAGAAACCTTTATTGCACGTCATTTATCTTCCCTTAAAAACCCATAATTAAAATCAAATGATCCTTCTGTTGTGTCCATGCAGAGAACAGATCAAACGGGTGAAGGACTCCGAGGACGTCCCCATGGTGTTGGTGGGCAACAAGTGTGACCTCCCGTCCCGGACAGTGGACACCAAGCAGGCTCAGGACTTAGCACGCAGCTACGGCATTCCCTTTATCGAGACCTCAGCCAAAACCAGACAGGTGAGAGTCCAGCGAGAGACGACCACACCCTCAAGACTCAAACAGTTTAACTTTAACTTGAAGTCTGCCACTGAACTGCTGTGGCATCCATTCCACTGCAGGTCTGTAAGCGCATGACGAGTGGTCAGAAGTTGCATGCAGTCTCAGGTGTATTTATTTGATGGACACAGCGGTACCTGTATAAAATTTCGCTTTTGAAATCAAGTTTCAATTTTTCAGACAGATAAATTCATAGTAATTTTGACAGGAGCTCTTGCAGAGATTTGATAATTATGGCACTGGGATTATTATTATTATTATTAAGAAATGTTAAAGTGTTGAGTCATGGGGTGCTGTTGATTTGTGTTGCATTCAGTAGCTCTGATGGTCTTTTTTTTGTTAATAATAATGTTGCTTGGAAATGTCCTGGGCAATGTGCTGCACATCATTAAATCCTGTTTGGTTGATTGAATTTTTTATTTATGGGTGTTAATGTAATCATTGCATGCTTCTTTGTCGTGGCTATGTGAAATTACATCATCATTAGGGCCTTCTGGGATGAATCCCGCATTATAAATAATCAGCAAATCAGCGAATGTGTGTCAAGGAGTCTGCATGAAAGGACAAGCTGTCTGTAATTACTCAGAGGGGGCTAATGATTCTGCTTACCGGTTACTGTGACTGGGTGTTGGAAGATTAGCCACGGCGGACTCAGATCAAATGGTGTGTGTTGCGATGTTGCGAGCATGGCCGAAGGTGGCTGACGGGCTGAGGCAGTGATCTGTAAACACATCCTTCTCTGGTCTCTCTGACCTGGGGTGAATCACGGTTCCTTCTGGTACGGGGGGGAATTAACGACACAATGATTCATTCCTTATAGCTCTGTTCACCTATTCCTACCTGAGTGTACTGATAATTCACTACCTACACCGTGCTGCTGCTGTTGCTGGACCAGCAACTGTCTCTTTCAATCATAGCCACTCGGTGTTTTCTAAATCTCAGTAATCTCATCTGAGTTCTGTGGGCAATCTATAATTCATAATCAAAATTGATGTATTGCTTCCTTTATTTGTGGCTAGACAGTTAGTGATACTCCACCCTAATCTTTTTTTTTTTTAGCATTATTCTGTTGGAAGGTAACTGTATAAAGTTTTTTTTTTTCTGTTACAATGGATTTTTGTTTTCATGACAAAATTAAATATTAAAATTGTGTATGCTCAGTATGTTCCAGTATGTTGTGACAAGTTTTCAAGGCACAAGAAGGTATCAGAGCACCCACACTGAAAAATCCTCCTCTCAGCATGTTGCAAACCATCATTGTTTTGCCAAAATACGACTGCAGACACTTCTGCCTGCCTTGAAAACTTCTCAGCATTTAAATGCAAGCTAACCACAGCCCCTCTTTCTTGAGAAGAAATAAACTGCAAACCTTTTCAAGCCTACCAGAGGTTAGTGTTTGGTATTCACAAGGTAGATTTAGGGTGGAATATCAGTTTATGTAGATGATAAGGGAGGATAGACATGGCAGGTAGAGCCAGACTGATCAGTCTGCTTCTGCATCTGTAGGCTGTAACACATGCATCCATATGCTGTAGTATATCTCCCCCCTTGTATTCCTCAACATTGAGGAAAGTTGTGTCTCATACTGCAGAGAGTGGAAGATGCCTTTTACACTCTGGTACGGGAGATCAGGCTGTACCGGCTCAATAAGATCAGCAAGGAAGAAAAGACTCCGCGCTGTGTCAAGCTTAAAAAGTGTGTTGTGATGTGAAAGGGGTAAGTGTATGCAGCTGCGTGTCTCCCAGCTCTGTGTGTTTGTGTCTGTGTTGTTAGTTGGGACTGTGGAGAAGGCAATGGGATAAGACATGCAGTGAGAGCTGGTGCTTCATGGGTTCTCAAAGCTAACCTGCAGGTTTCTATCGGGGCTGTGGTGCGGTTCTTCTGACAGGAGGCTGAAACGCCTCCGTCCCCTCTCAGTGTCTCTGTATCATGGCTGATTATTGTCCAAGGCCGTTTTCACACTGGGTTAGTTTACTTCAGTCTGAACATGATCCTGAGGTACGTTTTGTTATTCTTTCCTTATCGCAGTGCAACTTTTTTTTAAATCCTCATTTGCACAAGGAAACATGACAGTGTCTGTGTGTGTGCACGATGATACCGTGATGTACAAGCAGGCAAAGCCACATGAGCATAATTGAAATAACACAACCATCCTAAAATTGGGGAAGGGGGAAAAAAAACAAGCACCCTGTAGATAAAAAGGACATGCATAACACAAAGCCTTGGTTGTCCTCTGCTCATTAACCAATGAAATGCATTCTCACAAAAAAAAAATTCCTCCTGTAACATTGACAGATTTTCTTACAAGAGGACGCACAAACACATTTAAGTTCTGACTGTGCACAAGCTGTGATATAGTTGGCTCAGAACCAGCCAGATCACTCCCTTCAGTTTGGCTTTGTTCTGAAAAAGGGTGCATATGATCAAATTTCCCAGCAAATTCCTGAATTTGGACTGTAAACAACCAGTGTGAAAGCGTCCTGATCTGCTGAAATCAACATGAAGAAAAGAGGTTTGGGCTGACGAGGCGACGTGTGATTTTATTTTTATTTTTTTAAAGAGAATATGGTGAATCTGGGACCAAATCATGATGCAATGAGATGTGTGTAAGATGGATGTGTGTTAAGAAACAAGCAGATAATGTTGCGAACAAAAACAAAATTGTGCTTGTATGTGCATATTACATGTGTGTGCGTATGTGGGGTGACACAATTTTTCTTCCCAACACAAATCCCCTTCATCTTTTATTCTCTCATTTCTTGCTCTCTTTGTCACAAACCTGCTGTGACTTCACACTCCTTTACTCTGCAGCTCCTTTGCAGATTCAGCATCACATTGACTGCGCTATCCAAACTGCTCCAGTGCTCCCGAAAATTTGCCTCGATGTGGCATCAGCAGACACTGGCTGCTGTTACATGGAGCCTATTATTCACCAGTAATCTGGCCAAGAGCTCAGCAAGAATATGAAAGCCTCATTTAAACACCCCAGGCACAATAAATTGGCTCATTTAAAAAAGAAAAATCATTCAGTTTTAAAGTGGCGGTTTAAAGCTCTTAATAAACTGTTAGAATATCACACGCTCGACTACTTTACTTAAATCAAAGCTGTTCACCTGAGGAAGATGTACCACTCTCTGGTCTTATTTATAGCTCATGAGTTATTTTTTCCAAGTGGTGCATCTTTCCCTGGGGAACCGTGTTTGAATAGTTTTATGTTTATTAGTTTGTTGGGTGATAAACAGAAGGTTCGCCTTCTGCTCAGTAACTGTTGGTAGAATATTTTTATAAAACTGTTGCTTCACTTTAAACCCACAGCAGTAAACTAGTATTAGTGCCAAGAGCTCGATGGAGATCCATCTTTTTTCTTTCTTTCTTTTTTTTTTTTTTTTTAACCATTTGTTTGCGTTGGCGGACTGCACGTAGATTATTGGAAATGTAAACAGGACAACTTGTTCTGTCACTTTATTTAGCAGCCATTTAAACACATTGTGGGAGTAACTTGGGCGGATTACATTCAGTAGGAAGGCAACTGGCTCATGTAACTGCAGCTACTGTTTGTGTAGTTGTCAGCGGGAACACTCTGACTTTTAGTCTGTAATACATAACACCACAGTTATGTTTGATCACTCAGCTGTGTCTCACATAGCCTGAACTGGATTGATGAATTAACCCGCACTCTGAGGTGTGTCACGCAGCGCTGATGCTGAAGTACACTTGGCAGAAGATCGGTTCAAACAGGACCATGATGACATTATCCAAGATCATTTAGGGGGGGAGGGTTTACAAAAATTAAAATTAACAGCTATGGCCATAACCAAAGTGTTTTGGAAAAAATGCTTTTGTTTGTCTTTGCCATTCAAGGAGTGTTGGTTGTCTGATTTCTAGTTTTGGGCACAGCTGTGAACAGAAGGTTTAATCTGTCCCCATTAATTAAATTTCACCTCATAATTAAAAAATATATGTCGATCTTTAAATTGTGACCTAGTTCTGAATTATTTATTTGGTAATTTCTTGTCTGGTATAGAAATTCTAACTGGTAACTCTAACAATGTATTTTTTGTCTTTTTTCCAGGGCGTCGATGATGCCTTTTACACATTAGTGCGAGAAATCCGGAAGCATAAGGAGAAGATGAGCAAGGAGGGCAAAAAGAAGAAAAAGAAGTCCAAGACAAAGTGTACACTTATGTGAATAATCGCCCCTTTTCAAGACAGACTAAAAAAAGAGAAACTATGTTGAACAGTTAAAGTAAAACATTTTGTACATTACACTAAATTATTAGCTCCTTCTCAACACCCACCACACTGAATACTAAACCTGACCTGATTTTTCTGCCTTTCTGTTATTTGCTACTTTGACATCAATAAGCTTTATTTTCAGTTTAGTGCCAGTTGCCCACGTGTTGGTCCAACAAACAGCCTGTTTGATTTTATAGGATGATGATGATGATGATGATGATTTGGATAATTTTATATAACTGTGAGCTTATTGCATCAGAGCTCATACTTGACAAATTATCATTGATAACTTAGTTTTTTTTCTCCCTTTGCTTAAAAGGTCATGACATGTAATGCCCTTTTTTTTTTAAAAGTATGGGATGCCAAAGAAAGAGTTTCCATCCCAACTCTTGTAGATAAAACAGACATGAAGAAAGGACCAACATTCAGCCAGATGAGATCCAAATGTCCCAGCCACTGTGTAATGTCCCCATCTCCTATTGACCTCTAGGTAAGACTTAGTTATGTCACTGATATAAGTATGCATGCAGTCCTACTCTTCTCCGAATGTTTTAATACCCTAATTAGCTATTAATTATTTTGCAATTTGTCAATGCTTTGTACTATGTGGGGAGTGATTTCTTGCCTACATGAGAAGTTTCTTTCTTTCTTTTTTATTTTCTTCTTGCATGCGTTGTGTCCCAGGTGACATGGGTATTGCAAACTCCCTCTGGTTGATATGGTTAACAGAGCCAGCAATGAGGACCTCTGACCCAAGTCTAGCTTTTCAGGTTTATAAATGATCAATAATTGCTTTTGTCAGAAAGAAATCAGCCATTTTGGCGTCATAAATGACAGATTTAATGATACACGATGGTCTGGATTTTTACTCATTTTGTGATGATAAAATGGGACGAGCAGCCTCATTTTGTTGGTCAGAGTCATTTTATGTTGCAGGGATCGATGCCACGTCACAAGCTTGTGTTGAAAGGCTTGTTTGGCTGTACTGGTTACATATTTCCTGCTCTTCTTTTCTCTAAGGTTTGACTGCAGGATTGTGTTTATTCATCCTGACAAAAATAGTTTTTATTGGAATTTGTTCCACCAGGTTGTCAATTGAATTTATGAATTAACAATTGAAGGGTTTGCCTGTCAATATTCTCCTGATAGAGGGCGTAATATCTAAACGGATTGCTAGTTTAAATACTAAATTTGAGGGGTTGTGATTCTCCGGTGTCTACCACAGAGGTGTCATGCTTGGCTCTAGAAAGCAGAATGCATATTTTGAGCAGTTTTCAGGAATATTTCTCTTGGGTTGGTGTTACAGAGGTTGTTTTTAAAAAAAAAAGAAAAAAAAGTTGTCCAAATGGATTTTCAGATTCTTCCATAAGTGGAGTTTTTCAGAGAGATGCTTGGATTCGTGTCCTGAAGTGTTGACATTTTTTGGTGGGCTGCCTTTCAACAGGAATGATTGTCCAGCGGAATAATTTGTCATCTTCTCTCACCAAGCTCATGTGTCGTGGTGATGTAACTGGAACTGATGTTTGTAAATGAGGCAGTAATTGCCATAAAATTGGTTTTTAGAGAAAACTGTCTGAATTTATTAAAAAAAAAGTCCTAGTTTCTTTCCCGGGTCAATCCATATTTCACCTTTTTTTCCATCATATTTACAAGCTGTTCCCTGGGGGGGGGGTTGGTTATTTGCCTTTTTATTGTTTGCATGAGGTGCTACATTTTAGATGGCAGAAAAAGCCAAGGCAGAGCAACAGTTACTTTGTCCTATGTGCCCATGAAATGCACAAAATGTTGTTTTAGGTGAGTGGAGGTATTGATACAGAAAATCCAGACATGACATGTTTTGCTTTCAGGGTTAATGAATTTTGACCCAGTTTATAATTACCTCTTTTTCTCATGAAGTAGATGATAACTGTTAATGCGATTTTTAATTAAGCGACCCTCTTGTTAACAATACTGTTTCAATAGTAGTTTTACTGAAATGTTTGAAATGTTCCTCTTCCTTTTTTTGCGTGCCAACAGCTGATTTCTGAAATGTATCATTTATACCTGGATCGTATTTTAACAACCTTTGTATAGTTGTGATACTGAAAGGTGCATATTTTGTAAATTGTGCTTCATTTCGTTGGTGTGTCTAAATGAATGTTGCTTTAATGGAGTTTCACTCCGCTCTGTGTATGTGACTAGAGTGTGACTGGGTCCAGGTCTAGGGAAGTGAATGAATGACCACTTTACAACACACCTGTTGTGGGCAGTGTAGAGTGGTGATCTGATCTCAAATGAGTCTATTTTTTGCCATGAATCTCACCACTCCTATTTAATGTGTAATAAAGAACAAAGTAAAGAGGAATTCAACTCTGTGTTTCCTTTGCAAAGTTTCTTCTGCTTCTCTTCAAAACTTTTTATCACGTTTTATCACACTTGAATGAACTAGTTGTATGTTTGCTTCATCACAGCAAATCAGACACACAGAACATATATGATATTGACACTAATGTACAGTATCATAAATATCTGAACTTTTCCAGTTTTCCAGGACGTGTATTTTGGTAGTTGTTACCTTTTGATGAGTTAAGATCACATCAGCGTTCCCCAGCAGGTGGCACTGTTCACTCATTTTGTCAGATGTGTTTCTTAAAGGCCACAAACTCTATGAAGGGGCCATTCTCCAAATGCTCTCACTTCCAGACACACTGAACCTACTTTTAGCTTTTACAAGTCGTGTACATTTTCCAGAATAAACCAAGACTAAATCTGTTCATTTCAGCCAGAGGGAGTAAAAAAAAAATCAGACAGGCATTATGAGCAGAAATGTTCCCAAGATGCAGGGAGAGTCATGTTTTGTTTGGATAAATCTTGTCATGCATTGTCAAGTTGATATGTTTGAAAATGTCAAAATCAGCTAGAGTAAAAGTTTCAACATAATATCAGTGTTCAGGGGAGATATTTCAAATGACAGTTGTTTTGTGGCTCATTGTAAACAAATCATTCTTACTGCCTTATAAAAGAAAAAAAAACGGGTGGCATAATGTTAATTACTGAGGCATTAAAATCCTTTAATTACTCTCTTTTAACTTTGTAAGAGATTAAATTGCACGGAAAGTGGTAAACCTGATTAACCAGTATGTCTAATAAATGCTTTATATTGGATTAAATATTTTGAGATGACTCATTAAGTGACTCGTTGTAATTAAGTATATCCCAAAATTAGATTATTATTCCGCAGTCGGTCCAGTGCTCTGCTGTAGCACAGTGAGGAGAGTCTCCTCAATACTAGCATGTAGCAAATTATCATGTTAAATAGATAAGTCTAAACGAATTCACTGCCTTTAAGCAATACTAATATCAATATTAAAATGTTTCTAACTGTGTTCAGATATTAATTTACAGTATGTGAGGCACAATGAATCAATTTGTTTGCATGTAGCTTTAAATCAAAATAAAGCAAAACTGAAGAAAGAAATATTGTGGACTCACTTTAAATGCATTGATTAAGCTGATGCAGTGAATTGGTTTGCAGGTCTTGCAGAAAATATGAGACTTACCAAAGAAAAGTATTTTAGCACTGTGACTATAGCGATGGCTACAAAATTAGCCTCACTGAAGGGATTTTTGTTATGAAGCATCATCATACTCAGGCTCTCTGTAGTGGTACAGCACAGCTTCAACATGATGAACTGCTAACTCGTTATACCCACATGACACTGGTTTGATGTTGCAACAGTAATAAAGATATTTAGCTAACGTCGATTGGCCATAAAGTGCAAAAAGGCTTAGTATTAATCAATTCAGCTATACAGCAGAGAATAAACAACTCAGGGGAAAGTGACACTGATGCATGATAAATAATACACTGTTGATGTCCTGTTGTTGTGAATGAGCCAGCATGCATTATCTGACCACCACTGTGCCTCTGAACAAGAATCATTTCAGACCTGATACTTCTCCATCGTGCTATGAAAAGGTATTTTGATGTACTTATTAGAATAAACTGCAGGACTATTTTTGATCATTTTGATTCTTGCTTTCTCCATCTTTATTTTTAATGTGCTCTTTCCCACTAACTCCTCCTGTTGTTGACTAGGACCATTATAGTTCAAGTCTATTTTGCACAACATCTCATCAGCCTCATTTACTCATGTTCTGTACTGAAGAGCGGAGAGCAACTTGAGACGCATTTAATTCAGCCAGCACTGGTAATCCATAACTTTGAAGAAGTTTTCTGAGTGCATGAGTGTGCAAAGAATCATCAGAATAGTCTAAGCTTGAAAGAAATTCATCTTATTTTCATATTAATGTGCTTCTGTTTTCTGCATGCGTATGGAACTCCCTCTGGGGCCTGGTTTGTTCATTTTCTATAACTCCCCCGGCAGCATAAAATGTTTAACTGCCTGCTGAGGTTACATTATGACCTTTCTGCCAAGACAAGCAAAAGTAATGGTGAATAAATATTGGGAGGTTCCTAATCAGATAAGGATTATTTTTTCTAGAGGGAAAACTGCACAAGGATAATCATATACTTGTAGCAGACAAATATGATGGATATATGTTGCTGAAACTTGTCCAATATGATAAACAATAACATGACAAAAATGTAGTAAAACATCCAGTTGCAATTAAATGATCCATTACAGCAGTCTAATGGGATTTTAAAAATGTCTTATTGCTCCTTTAAATTGAGTGTGAGCGCCACTCTTTCTTTTCACCTCCTCAATACATGACCTTTTGAAATATTCATATATATATTTGGAGTCTCTGCTGTTCTTGTTCCATCTATAACATTTATTCAGTATATATTTGCCCTTATTGATGCCTGTAACTTTGTTAAGAATTCATAACAGGGGCGTCTGTGGGCGATCTGACTTTCTGCGTTGTTTAGAGACTGTTGGATTTTATTTGTAAAGTGATAAATTACACACTTTACTTAACATGAAATCATGCACACAATTAAAACCTTTGTTTCATTCCACAATTTAATTGAATCAACTGAACCCAATTGAGAATTTCCAAATCTGTTTTTATATTTCCCTGAACAGTTAAGATTGCTATTGTGATCACAGACGGAGGCGACCTGTGTTTCAACTCTCCGGCCACTGTATCATTTGATGGACAACATCCCACCAAAAATACAAAAACAAAATATTTAAAACCAGCAGCAGTGTCAACAAATTTCTGCCAGTCTTTATGTTTGCTGGGTGTTTCAGAAGTAAACATGATCTGTATTGGCATTGCTTCATATGAATCTCCTACCTGCTAGCCTCTATGTGACAGTGGTTGTCCTCTGGCTTCGACGTGCAGGATTGCGTGTTGCAGGATGTGCTTGTTTAGTCATATTCAGTGAAGGGGAATGTCATGTAGCATCAAAGATGAGATATTTTCCCTTGCAGATTTCCAAGAAATAAATGCCAGCTAGATCATGACCAGAGACAGTATACAAGCTTCAAAAGGACAGGCCTGTGTATGTGTCATATACAGACGATTCTGGGGTAATTGGCTGCATAACAATGTTTGATGTAGAGGCAACCTGTATAGCTGTTTCCTCTTTTGGACTATAGTCTTATAGTGAAAACATCTTATTGACATGGCAGTTATGATGATCATTAATGACTCCTTTTCACGCTGTTAGCCAAATATAAATTAAAAGTGGCAAGTGTTATAAGCTGTTTTGTTCTAATAGGCTATTTGAATTTTCTTTCCATTATAATTATTCTACACTGGATGTGCCGAATAGCTTGTTTCAGAAGAAGTTAAGTTGTTTCCAAACTGTTGCTGTGAAGAATAAACTATGTTAACACATTGTGACAAGCTCCATTACTCTTTCTTCTTAAACAATGGGGCTATGGTGCCTGCCACACAGCAGCCAAGAGTGAAAAAGAGAGGAGCTCTAATGAATTATGCAGAGAGAGCTTTCTCTCAGCCTGACAGTCTGAAACCAGCCTGGAGAAAATTGTAAGAGAAGTACGAGTCAGTGCAGCCATCACAAATCCCCCTGCCCTCCCCCCGAGGGACCACTGAGGCCAAGGCCTGTCAGTCAAGCGCCCCCTCCCTGAACTGTAATCTGGGGACAGCGCTGAGAAGCCTGCAGGTCTGATAAAGTGCTGAAAAGATGCCCCAAAAACTCTAGGGCTCCTGTCAGGCAGAAGGGCGGGGGTGGAAAAGACACAGCAAATGTTCCTAAATTGCCAACAACAAGCCTCACACTGGTTCCACACATAACCCAGACTGGCAAATCCATCTGCCCTGCTGCCCACTGTACAGAGCAAGCTCATGCACCATCCCCACTTCTGACCCCTGTGACCATGTGCAGAGGGGTGAATTGACAATCATCTGACTGTCTGACCTCTGCCTTGTTAGTGCACGGAGCAAGAGAATTTCCTTTTTATTTTAATGAGGCGTGGCTTCCCTCCCTGGCAGGCAAGCTGAGTGCGGGGCAAGAAAAAAAAAAGAAGAAAAAAAAGGCGCAGTCTGGTAATGAGAGGCCAGAAGGTTCAGGTGTCTTCAAACTGCAACACAGAGAAGAGACTTAATACAGACGTGTTTTCACCGGCCCCGGAGGAAACGGAGAGCTGGATGAATATTCATGGAGAGGTGATGAATTGTGTTGCCTACAGCGGCGTGCCACTTTGAAAGCCCTCATGCTGCTTCTTTTATCACAGGAGGTCCTTGCCACTGAACCTCACGGGCCACAACACAGCGCCCCAGCATCCAACTACCAATTATCATCTGAGATCATTAACTTGTTATGTTGACACAAACACTGCAATTTCAGATGCCCTTCTTTATTCAAATGACCCTATGCACGAGGAGTGGCTGACGGAGTTGATTGGATTTTTTTCTGGCTTGCATCGCAATCACTCAACAAGTGATGTTTGGACACAAAATTAATGAACAGCGAGCAACGCTTTGAACTGTGTGCGCGCTGTGTTTCAAGATGGATAAACAAGCTTCATAATATCTTACAAAGTATGCATCTGCACAGATTGATACAGTAATGGCACACTGTTGAATGTTTTTACTTTGCTCTATTCAGGCAGCAATCCGCTCGTAATGATTGTAAGTCACAAGGCAAAGAGATAAGGGGATGGAGCGGTGGAGGCGGAGCGGGGTGGAAGGCCTGGGGATTGAGCAGCGTCATGTTCACCAGCCCCAGACGGGTGATTCATACCATCCTCATCACTGGCAACAGACAGGACATCCAGGCCTTTATTACCTCCATCCATCACCATCACTTCATCAATCTGAGCTCCTGTGAGCCAGCTCTCCAACCAGTCCCCAAACACCCATCCCAGCGCACTGCCGGACAGAGATTTACACCCACCCACTGACACCCTCTCCCTCTCTTGCTTTAACAAACACACGCACACACACACACGCACAAAAACAAGAGAGATGAGTTTCTGTGTCGATTTTAGACACACACGGTGAACGAGATGAAAAAAAAAGGGAGTGTGTAAAGGCCATTCTGCAGCCAGACATGGTGTGAAGCTGTTCCCCTAAGGGCCTCTGGCTGACAGGCTATCCTGCATTCTGAAAGCCACTTACACTTCAGCCACATCATACCACCTGCTGCTGCTGACCAATGTGTCAGAGAGCCATATCATGATGGATACACTAAGCTGTGGGAGAAATCATTAAATCATTCCCACTCTCCCCCATGATAAAAACCCTGCAAACTGCAACACCATACACGCACAACACAGGACTTGGTTTTCTTCTTCAGCTGGACCCAATATCATGAAACATCTTTGCAGTCTAATGCAACCAATTAAAATTCTTCTATAGATTCTACCTTCTTGTTGTCATGTCAAAAAAGGTTTCAAGAGAGCTCTGTAGTTTGTGAAGGTGTTACCGAAGATAACATTATGTGTCAGGAGACCGGGATGGCATTAGTCCGCTGTCAGTTAATCCCATGAAAGGACCCAAACCAATAATGTGTTTGTCCATCTCTCGTTACTATCTGACTTCATTACTTTGTCTCAGCCCCAAACCTATCCCCACTGAAGATTTTCAGCTTTAGACCTGTGTTCATTGTTTTGTTTTTTAATTATTAATTTTGGAGACAGTGGAATGAGCCTGAAATGCAACACCTGAGCATCATTACTTTATGAAGTTGATCTGGAAAATATGTCAACAAATATTCTCAGTGTTGACACATCCAGCAATTACAAGGCAACGTGAGCTTTTACTTAATACTCACCCTCCTTTTCATGGTTTGATCTCCACCAACTCTCATGGGAAATATCTGGTTGTTTAGCAGCTACTAGAGCCATTAGCTAACCAGCAGCTAATTGTGTCTGTCTAGTAGGCTGTTGGTGCTGGTGCAGGTGGTATTGAGTGGGTATTCATACTAATGAAGAAAAACATGTCATCCAGTGTGATAGTGTGGCTCATGAATCTGGTTTTATTAGTTTGCAACTCTGGCGTCTATGGTTCAGACTGAGTAATAAGCTATTTCATACTTACAGGTAATGTTAGTTGGATCAATTAATTTATTGGCAGTGCCTAAGGCTGTAAACTCCCTAATAGTACTTGTTGACACCAAATCTTTTTGAAAGAGCCATGGCCAGTGGAGAAAGTCCAACTCAGTCATGTGACTTCTAGCTAAACAATGGTGAAAATATGGTCACTCAGTCAGTCACAGGATATCCTTAAATGCATTCACAGTATTCTGTCCTCTAAAGTAGGTATTTCAAAGTGAAAACATTATGAATACAGGCTAAATATTAAAAAACAAACTTGCATATCAAAGCGACTGAATCCGAACCTCTCTATTCAAAAATAATAAGCGTTCTCCTTTCATTATGCACCTGGTTCCTGATTGATCATTAGATGATGCAGTTATTTATTCACAAATATTTTTCTAGTCTGTGTGGGTTTTTTTTATGCTCACAGACTTTCTAACTTAAATAAATCATTGTTGTGAATTATTGTTGTGATATACACTGCGGGAAGAGAAGTACATGCTGAGACCATATGTGAAGGGGATTTAAAGGACAAAAAGAAAACCAATCACTTTTGGACATCATGTCATATTGATTTATGGCTGCTATTATAAACTCCTCTACCTATTCCGTACATCCATGTACACAGACCTTTGTCAGAGTATAAGCTGCGACGCAGAGGGTGTCATTAGAGAGTATGAATATAGCCAACTTGGGGGAGATAAATCAATGTTCTGTTCAGAGAAACATTTCACTCTGAGCCTTGTAGCATTATTGATTGAGGCACCACATAGTGTTCCACCAGTGGCTTTAATTTATTTAAAAAACATGTTGAATACACTTAGATTTTGTTTTCTCAGCCTTTTAAGCCAGGCTTGATTTTCTTTTATAAGATCCAGTGCTTAGAGGAAAAACACAGGCTGTGAGAGCAGCACAGTTTCTTAGAGATGTTTACTTGCTTGACCAAATTATGGTAAGTGAAGAGAGATGGAAGGAGGGGTTTAACAGAGGGAGATAGGGGGAAGACACTTTTAATGTAAGTGTCTATCAGCGTGGTGATGTTTGGGTAATGGTGGTTTCCGTGGTTACAAAGCGAACGGCAAACACACTAAAGGGAGAGACATCTTGTGCTTTTGGGGGGCACAAGTTGGGAACCTGGCTTTACAAATACCTCCTTGAGTGCTTTATTGAGACTTATTCGCAGTGCTTTATTCACAGTCTATTAACATGCATGTGCATTATGGGATTCCTGTGTGCTTGTGTGTGGGTTTCTACGCATCTGGATGCACTGTAGGATATTACATTCACACTCTCATACCCAGATATAAAGAGGCGAGCCAGAATACAGAGGATACTGAATAATAATTTGTTTCACTGGCAGCTATTCAAAGTTACAGTCTGTCACGCTGGCATTATGCAGAGCAAGCAGAATGCACAATCTGATACCAAATATCTGGTCTGAACTTGCAATAAATCCAATCAGCAAGTTATTTTTTGCTTATTCAGATGAGATTTATTGTGGGGCAGATTTGAGATCATTATATAAATTATATCATTACATCTCCTCTGCCTTCTCTTCGCGCTCATAGCTGTTATGATTCGTGTGACAAATGAGTAAGTAAATGGATGTGTGGGTTTTGTGCTTTTCTGCTTATCTATCAGGCACCTACAGTATGTGTGTGTGTGTGTGTGTGTGTGTGTGTGTGTGGTGGCGTGTGGCAGCGTTATCTCTTCCTCATTCAAGTCATGTCACAGGCCAGACACTCCATTGTCAGGAGAAGCTTTCATCCGCTGACTTCAGATGTGCCTGTCATCCAGTCCAATTATACAGAGAGAAATAGGTATTGTTACACTCTGGGGATTGATTCAAGACAAAATAGAAAAGTGAAGAGAAGACTACACAGTCATCTATGGCCGCATGCCACTTGCTCGGAGTCGCACACACCTGCTCGCACACACAGATTTGAAATCACATGGACCAGCAACTTCAATATCTCGGTGATAACAAATCCTTACAAGGTAACACGGCCTCCCCTCTGTCTACAGTGGAGAGTGTCTGGCAGTATAGGTTACAGTAATTTGAAATGGTGAAGGACCGAGTGCTACGCCTCCGGCTCAGCTTCACTGTCAGGGTGATAGGCCGCCTTTTTATGGAGATAACAGGGCTGATGGGAGCAGCTGAGCAATACCGGGCTTAAGACGACTTCAACCTGCTGCTGAGAGCAGTTCAGAGCCACTCAAGCATCGGTCAATGCTGCTGACATGAACAGTCTTGGTTTCAACCACTGCATTTTCCTCACTGCTCTTTTGGCTCTTCCCCCACTCTCTCTCTCTCTCTCTCTCGCTCCCATACAAAACCAGAAAGGATGTCAAGAACCACCACCACTTACCTCCAACCGCTCATGGGGAACAGCTCCAATTTATTTAATACGATCCTGCCATTGCACTCAAATCATGTTTTGCTGCCATGTCAGTCAGTGTTAAGCATTCAGAAAGTGTAGGGAGCTACCTACAGTATGTTGAAACAGCTAAGATGGTGCAGTTCTTGAAAAGTTTGCAGGGAGGACTTTGTCAGGGCTTGTTTTAAATATGCTGTATTATCATGATTTTTGATAGGCTAAAAATGGGAAACGGATGTTCAGCCTTGCCTAAAAGCTCCATTTGCCCCATCCGTCATTTCATTAAGTTTGTCAGGTGCATCCTTGTTTATACACAAGAGTTATGACAGCTCAAGATGGCAGACGTCTCAGTTTAGACAATCCCCTTATGTGTAGTCAACCCTGCGTCTCAGCTGAGCCTTGAGTGTCCTTGCTCCTGATACTGATTCAGTGATGTGGAACGCAGTTGGCTGAGATGCTGGAGGGTATGGGGAGAAGGGATTTGCTCCTCGGCTAAGTCTTCTCTTTGCGCCGTTTCCTACTGGGCCACGGGAGGAGATTTAAACTCTTATATATACACTCTCAAATAGGCTCGCACACACATACACGTGCACACACATGCACATGCAAACACACACACACACACACACATGCACACACACACACACACACTCTCTCTCTGTTTTCCTGCCATCAATCTCCTAAATCCACCCTGGTTGTTTTGAAAGTGATAAATTCAGCCATTTAATATCCATAATTAATAATTTATTACACACAGCGCGCTGCAGATTTAGATTAGGTGGGATTTTATCTAGGTAATAGTTGTACCGCTGAAGGTCATTCAGAGTGTTTTCCATTATTGCTTCAAGACTTTTACATTCAATACATCTGTGCAATAGCCTAATGTAAATGGATGTTGAATGGGTCACATGAGGATCCTTGTGTTTTCTAAGACAGCTGTTATATATTTCCTTTACTTGGTACTGAACATGTGTTTGGATGCCTGTACAACAGTCTCAGATTAAATGGAGTATATCTCAGTTATATAAATATCTTTTTTTTTTTAAAGGTGCTCCAGTTTGTGAGAAAATAACCCCACACACTAGATAAAGACTGTGGACTTGAATTCAAGATAAGCACAGTAATTAATGATTGTGTTTTGTTCAGCAGCATATCTTTAGACTGAGTGTGAGGTATATTTTCAGTAGCACTGGCAGCCTCCACAGTGTTTACTTAGCACTGCGTGTAATCAATTAAAACGCTCACAAAGACAATATTATGAAGAATGAGCTGAGACACAGACGCAGACACGGAATAAGCGTCGACTATTGTTGGAATCACCGTTTAAGTAACGACTGTTTTATTTTTGTCGAGCTGTTGCAGAGCCATTAGTGAAAAGTTAAGCGACTTATTGCTGGTGGCCAGGGAGAAGTGAACAGAAGAGGCTTTCCCTGATCTAGAAAACTGTGCTGTGTGGATTTTTTTCCCCGTCTTCTTCTCCCTTTTCTCCTTTTGTAGTGAATCAATGTAAGTGAACCAAGTTATCTCGCTGTCATCCCCCTCCTCTCTCCCTCCCTGTGCCTGTCTTTCTCCTCTCTGTGTGTCTCTGAAATACACACATACTCTCCCGCACAAAGGAGGGAAAGTGTCACTATGGAAACAAGGAGGCGAGATTCTAAAAGCTACCTCTTGAGACGAGAGTTAAGACAACAAAAAGGAGTCCACAGTGTGAGTGGCAGAAAAAGCAGCAATATACACAGAATCTGTGCTTCCTCCCTCCTGTTATGCTGCCGTGGATGTCATCATCAAGCCACCTTGTCGGCCCTGTTACCTTCATCCCTCTGTCACCTGCACCAGACTGCACCCACCTCTGTGTTCATTTGCTCACAAGTATGTGCATTTCAATATTCTCTGCTGCATTTGTGTTCAAGGAGTGCGTCTAGTGCTGTGCCTATATATTCAAATGCATGTGGCTCTTTAGACAATTGTGTGTGTGTTTGTGTGTGTGCGCGCATGTGGTGTCTGGGTGTAATATGCACCACACATTTCTTTAATAGGGCTAATCCATTTTAATCCCACCTGCCACTGTTACCTTACAATGATGAATGTAAGCCTAAATGAGTTGAGACACAGAGAAATGCCCACGGGAGACAGAGGAGGAGGCTGGGAGGTGGATGTAAGTCTCTATATGTGTGTGCTTGTGTTTGTCAGTGTGTACACGTATGTGTGTGTGTGTGTGTGTGTGTGTGTGTGTGCGTGTGCGAGCCCGGTGCGTGTGCATTTATTAAGGTTTTCTGCAGCAGCCGAAAAAAGCTTTTCCTCCCTGCACTGTTCAAGGCTATTTTCTGCGGGTCTGCGGGGTCACTGCTGTCCTTAGTGATGTCTCCTTCAGCTGTAATCAGCACCATGGACAGCAACACCAAGCTCCACCACCGCAGGCACCACAGCAGGCATCCATCTCAATAGACTCAAAGAGTCTCCCTCTGCTTAGCTCCTTTCCTTTTTCATTCTTGCTGATCTAAAAGAATTGGATAGGTGAAAGCAGGCTGCCCATTAGGCTTCAGTCTAGATCTACTCCCTCCAATCCTTGATCTTTAACCAGGATGGAAAGGAGATGCAGGGGGAGAGAGGAGGAGAGGAAGCTAATTGTGAAAGACCTGCAGGCAAGCACATCTATTAATAAAACCTCTAATGGAAAACTCCTAGTGGATAAGTTTCTTCGTGATGGCAGATTCACATACTTGATTATAAAGGCTAAAATACAGTACAAGTCCAGACTGCTGTGAATAGTAAAGTCCTAGTTTAGCACTTGTTACTGTGTATAAAGCCACAGTCTCAGTGCCAATATCTCTCACAAGGGGCGGCTTTGAAAAATAGTAGCAATATGTGAAAGCTATAATGAAAGAGAAAGGAGAAGCAGAGATAAAAAAAAATAAAATAAAGGGAGGCAGGGGAGGGAGAGATAGGAGGAGTATAGTACTGTACAGAGTGAGTGAGTGGCTGAGTTAGGGTGAGAGAGAGAGAGAGAGAGAAGGAGAGAAAGGGAGAGCGAGACAGAGAGAGAGAGAGAGAAGGTGCAGATAGCGGGAGGGGAAAACCTCCTCTCTGAAAGGGATGATGTCAGTCTCTGCAGCTGAGCCCCGGTCCCCGACTCGATAGTGTGAAGACTCTCCTCCAGAAACAGGCTGGCAGGCACAACCTCATCAACAGAGAGAGGGGAGACAGGGGTGAGAGACACAACAGAGGGGAGGAAGCAGGGGGGAGAATCTGGTGAATGAAATCCTGCAGGTACGTATGCCACGTTATCATCCATCTCTGAGTTCATTCATTAGTGCCTTTTGTTTGCGTGCCGCCTGCCTTTTACGCTTTTAACTGCTGCCAGCGTCTCATTTGTTCAAAGTAATTATCATGTTTTTAGAATGTGTCACAGCAAAACCTCAGGAGTGTGTGCGCATGTGTGTGTGTGTGTGTGTGTGTGTGTGTGTATATATACACTTCTATATCCCCAGCTTGTCTGTGTGAATTTGTGTGGGTGTGTATGTCTTAGCGGGGGTGTGGAAGGAAAGAGCTCACCGTAAATGAGGGGGCACACACACACACACACACATTAGTGGAAAGTTTTTAATGAAGAGGAAACTGCTGTATCCAGTTCTCTGGGGAGGAAAACAGCTTCAATTATTCAAATCCAAATCAGATGCAGGGTCCCCAGAGCAGAGGGCATGACAGAGATTTGAGATTAGAGTGTGGGGATTTGGTGCAAAGATAACCTATCGACATGGGGGGGAGAAAAAAAAAAGCTCTTTTGTCTGTTGCGTCATTGTTATAGAGCTCTTCCTCTGTCTGCATAGGGGGATTTGCCCGGTTAAAGCAAAGCCTGCTGGGATACTAGTGGTCAGACAGGTGACATAGCTGTGGTGAGTCATCCTGTAACATCTGTCACTGACACCTCTGTCTCCCACTTTGGGTTTCAGGTTTGCTCGTGCACAACAGCTAATGTCATTGTCAAGCCGTGATCCCACTTCACACACACCAGCCTGTAGCCTATAGGATCTGTTGTCTTCTATACAAGGAAAAACGATGTTGTGTCGCTCAGATTAGTTATGAGTGTCACAGGCGGCCAGACAGCAGAGCGTGCAGGGTCACATTCAATGGGCAACAACAAGAGGTGACATTGACAAAGGATAAAATGTGTCTTTGTATTGGAGAACGTGTGTGTGTGTGTGTGTGTGTGTGTGTGTGTGTGTCTATGTGTCCTTTCCTTTCTGTGTTTAATAAACTCACAGGCCATCATACAAAATAACAAACAAACAAAAAACAGAAAAAAGAGAGAGAGAGAGAGAGGGAGAGAGAGCAGGTCACAGGCACATTTCACCAGCAGCCATCCATTTACACACTCAGGCTGTTGGCATGCCACTCAATTAGTCACAGCATGGATTACACTCCATGAGGGGCTCGGGGAGTGAATCACACTGGAAATCCAATTTTGTGCCACATCAAATGTCAGGGTAGAGCCTTCAGATTCTCTGTGATAACCACAGAGACAGCGGGAGGAGAAGCCGAGGGAGCACACTGTGGAGGAGGAGGAGGAGGAGGAGGAGGAGGGAGAAGAGAAGAGAAGAGAAGAGGAGAGGATGAAGGTGATAGTGGAGAAGGAGGAGGAGAATTGGGGGGAGGTCTCAGAGGTATTAGAGGCATCCCTACTTGGAGCAGCAGGTCCAGCTTTTGCGCATGAAGGGTCTTTTTTCTTTCTTTCTTTCTTTCTTTTTTTTTTTTTTTACTGTATGTTGGTCTTTGAGCAATAGAGCATTATGGGAATTCCAGCCTGTTACGTGCATGACAGCGGTTTGGGGTGCGTTCAGGTCTTTTCTTCTTGTTGCATATAGCTCAGACACACCAGTGCTGATATTGTGAAGTGAGAAAGAAGAGAGGTATAAATAGAAAAATTCACTGTGGGTACATTATACAGCAGATAATTATAAAACCATAACTGCAACTAAATCACCTACAGCAAGCAGACTAATTACGTAGCAGGTTAAACAAACTTTCTTTAAAATGAGCCGTGTCTTTTTTTTTTGCAAGGCCGGCTGCTCTGAAGACACCTGCTGTTGGGTGCAGTGTTCCAGTCACTGCAGACACACACGCACACACACACACACACACACACACACACACACACACACACACACACACACACACACACAC
Source organism: Trachurus japonicus (assembly GCF_045865225.1). Taxonomy (NCBI): domain Eukaryota; kingdom Metazoa; phylum Chordata; class Actinopteri; order Carangiformes; family Carangidae; genus Trachurus; species Trachurus japonicus. The sequence continues at coordinate 18,404,426 of NC_140912.1, forward strand.
ACACACACACACACACACACACACACACACATGCCAACAGGCTTTCATTTGTTTGCATGGCCCCTGCAGAGCAACCCCATTTATTTCTGTAAACCTGGAACATCAAATAGGTACGTTAAGCTATTGTGTACAGGCTGTTCCCTCTCTGGTGCTGACTGGAATGACAAATGGTCGAGGAGATAAAGGCTCCGCTGGTAGTCAGGGACCATGACTTCCTGCTGAGAGGCCATTAATTAGGAAAAGTGTGCTTGGCTTTACTTAAATGTTTTGTCTTCCATATTATGTTTTCTTCACTGTGATTTATATTTATCTGCTCATTTGGTTAGTAATTCATTTTGATGTTACAACTGCCCCACTTCCTTTGACTCCTATTTCAGGTGCCAGTCTTGTGGGAGTATACTTTCCCATTTGAGGATTTTAAGTGGGGAGGCAGTGTTTTGATGGTTGTCAGGCAAAACTGGTTTGATGTCTTGATTTCAAAGATTTCTTTTGTCCTCTCTCTTCACACCAGAAGAGCGTGTTTATATTGAATTATTCATACACACTCTCACCGTTGAACACAAATGATTTCAGATATCATCGCAATGGAAATGCATCACGATGTACCCCCAGTGTGTGTGTGTGTGTGTGTGTGTGTGGGGAGGGGGATGCTCAGTCATTCCTTCCCTTTGCTCTGACAAATCCCTCCTCATCCATCTATCTATTTATCTCTCTGCGATGGTTGCAGCCTCACATTCCCAGCAGAGGCGACCTGAGTGGCCTCCTCAGCCTGTGTGTCATTACCGCTGACCAGCAGCCCATCTCTATCTGCCCCTGATCTCCCGACCTCCCTGAGAGGCAGCCAGCAGCAGCAGCACCATGGCGATAGTGGGGGTAGAGAGGGGGGCAAAGGGTGACAGCGAGGCGAGAGAAGGAGATAGAAAGGGAGGGAGAATGAGGGAGAAGGGTGGGTGTAAAGACGAGGGGGCAAACAGGGAGTTGAGGAAAAACAAGGTGAGGAAAGGAAAGGCAGGAGCAGGGAGAGAGGAGGATAACAAAAAAAGCCAGTGAAGGGGTGAGAGAAGAAAATGGGAAGAGGCAGAAGCGAAAATAGAAAGATGGGGTGCATCACTGAGAGACAAATTGAGGAAGAATAGAGAAGGGGGAAAAAAGGGTGGAAGAAACGAAGAGCAGAAGAATGAGGGTGGCGGCAGAGGAAAATAGACGGAGGAAAGAAAGTCAGAGATCAGATGAGGGGGAGGGAGACTCACAAATGGAGTGAGAGGAAGAGAGAAAAGATGCTATTTCAAGACCATACTTACTGATAATGTCACTCTACTTCAAAGTGCAAAGCGTTCCTGTCATGCTCCTGCACGACTGTGCCCCTGGAGAATTTCCTCATAGATCAGATGATAAAAGGAAGCCTGACAGTAGGGTGTGTGTGTGGGGGGGGTGAGGGGGGGGGGCTCCCACTCGCTCTGTGTGACATATTCTGGGCTAAACTGTGACAAAACACACTCAGGTTTCTGTTTGAATTTTTGTCTTAATCAACACACAGCTGCTGGCCTGAGGACCTGGAGGAGATTCACGGGTGCAGCGAGTCAGAGCGCAGCACGTGCAGCAGGTAAAACTCAGGTACGACGTTATATATCAGCTCCTGTGACGATCCAGCTGAACAGAGGAGGGGGGTAGATTAGAATAGGAAAATGGTGAATTATCAGATATGTAAAAAAGCACATGTCACTGTTAATAGGCATTTAATTCACTCATCTGGATGGCTCAGGCGTCACTAAAGTCATCAATCATCCAGCCTTCAGGCATCACACTCATCACTGAAACTCTGACTGGCCAAGATTCCTGCGGTGCAACAAATTGAATCTCAGTTTGTAGAATGAGCCATGCTTCCTCCGTCTAATTGAATATGTAACTAAATTTAATTTTGCAACATTCATGTTGAGACTCACAATGTTTTACAGAACGTGGATGCTTGACTCTGTTATTCTACTTTGAGATCAAGCTTTTTTTTCCTCTGTTATTCAGTCCTCTTCTCTTTTCTAATTAATGTTGTTACAACTGCCATTGGCTCAGTGGTCTCCATCCCATCCACACTATGACGACACCCACAGTCGTCCCTCCCTCTCACTCTGTCCCTTCTCTTTTTGGTTTGTGCTGCATGGATCTACAAACACCAGGGGATTCAATGACTTCCCATGGCTTTGAGTGAAAAGAAGGCATCCCACCAAAATTACAAAACATTTTTATCATTTCATGAACCACTTTGATATTCTCCTGCTGACTCTCAACAATGCATCAGACATCTAAGAGCTTGTCAGCAGAGAGCAACAAAAAATGTTTCATCAGGTTTTTCCAAGTGAAAAGCTCAGAAAATTATTTGCAATTTATAACATTGATCACAGTTTTGTACACACAGTGGCATGTGGCAGACAACAAACTGTAGAAAATAATGCCATGTGATATTTATGTTCTTAATATGTAGAAACTTAAATTATGGACCTTCCCGCTGCATGTTGAAATTTGAAAGTATGTTAACATTAATTGGTCAACAAATGAAATGGATTTAAGTCTTTTGTTCAATTCAGGACAATGACTGCAAGAAGCAGATGTCAGAAATAGCTATAAACAGCTGCCAGCATTGAACTGCATTATATCAAAAAGGCCTATATTTACTTTCATATATTCTTAATTATAGGTGTAAATAATGGCTTTATGGTTCACCCCAAAACGTATTATGTATAAGATAAGATGTATAATGAATAATTTTATCAGTTGATTTGTGGTATAGGCTCTCAGTACTACACTTAATCTACATCCACAACTTTTAAGTCAAGACTATTGTACAGAGGAGCATAGTTTCTGTCACAGTGACAATGTCTATCACAACAGCTTGTAGGTGCTTTTGCCAATTTGTATGAGAAATGACTAAACTTTGTGAACATTAGGCTGATTTCCGTAAACAACTTGCAAAGAATGGAGAGTTATTATTGCTTCAGGATGCGACACAGCAGCCAGCAGCACCTTTGTGAATTTGAATTCTCTCCAGCCTCTATCCACTTTGATACAGTAGAGAAGAGTGGAAGAGGGGAGGGCCATAATTCAGTGACAATTATGCTTGCAGTATTTTACACTGTCATGTCTGCGTCCAAAAATATGGTCTCTGCAGGCGCTGCCAAACCAGTGTTCCCACTAAATTAATTAGAGATGTTATTTCAACAAAGGCACTGTGGTTCCCCACACTTCCACTGAATGTCTGCCACGGTCTCTCAAGATAGTGTTAGAAGCAACACATGGCTTGATGGTTGTCTGTCATATTTACAGCATGCACCAATATGTCCATAAACCTCGTAATCACTGTAGCGGCAATGAAGAATGTGAATCTGACCTTGTGATGTGATCTGGATGCAATATTGAGGCCTTCAAATGTTTAGTGACAAGGCCAAAGCATTATGACGGCTTATAGCGATGTGGTGCATACTACAGTATAACATGTTATGGAGATGTAGACCCTGTAGTGCAATAGATGCAATTGGAAAAGCAAGTAGCTCCATTTCCACAAGTGATAATGTTTATAATCAGCTTATTTATTAGTCTGCTGGTCTCATGTTTTTCTTTCTTTTGTACAAATCTCAGTTTCAATCACAAACAGTATCGACTGAGATAAAGTGTTTTCCTTTACTCCACAATAGTGGAATGCTTGAACTCGAGTCCTTGACAGAGAAAATAACCTCCTCTGTCTCTCTCTTTTCTTGCTGCCCTTTTTCACAGGCCTCACAGTCACTCAGTGGATGAAGTGAGAACACCGTGCTTCATATTCACCCTGTGTTTTCTACATGTGTGTGCCATTGTGTGCTATGGCTTTTTATTCCTATGTGATGATGAAAAAATGTTCGTGTAGGAATAGAAGCCATTTTACACATGGTGCGAGAGCAACATGACAGAGGCGTCAGAGAAGCGAGAGCTGCTCGCTGCCTGCTCGACGTTGCTCGTGGAGACTAACATATGGTTGGATAGATGTGATTGTCTTCTGTTGAATGTTTCCCTGTAGTAAAGATACATTTATGCTCATCTTTCAGATGATGAGTGATCTCACTGAAGTACTGATCTGAAGACAAAAAAAAAAGTCAGACTTTGTTGTGTGCGCACCTGTTTTTGCCTCCAGGCACAAGCAGCTTCCACTGCTTCCAGTGTTTGATGCATGTGGTGACAGCTGCAGTCCGCAGGGATGGAAGTGGGAACATTTGCAAAACATGTCATGAACAAAGGAAGAAAAGAGCAAGGAGAGACCAATACAGATCTTTAATAACCAACTATAAAAGAGGCACTTAGTGAACCACTTTACAACTTGCAAGAGGCACTGCATTTCCCTTTCTTCTCTGATTCTTTTTGCACATTATTAAAATAAAACTTTGACATGAAGCATTACACCAAACAATAATCTACCTACAATATTATACAATGTAAGATACATACAGTATAAACAAGATAAAGCACCTTTGTTGTCCTAGTAAATACTATTCATAATTAAACAGTTGGAGTTACAGACACAGATGATTGAGTTTGTGATTTGTGTGTGGTATTATCAGTGCATGGGAAGAACTCTGAATACAGGTCTTGGGACTGTGATGTCCTCGTATGCACCTGAGTTTATACATCGGAAGCTTTTCCTAATTTTGTGTTCTATCAGTCTACATGTGAAGTACTTGGATGGTTTACACAGTATCTTTAATAAACATCAGAGAACTAGTAAAGCCATTGGATGAATGTACTGCAACTGCTACAGATCTCATGTTCCCTTCCGAGGACATTGGCATTCACATTACAATAAAACACAATGTAGCACCAAGTAATATTTATACAAAAGGCTAAAATGATCAATGTCAATGCAGTACAGTAAAGTTAAAAAATAATACAAAATGAGTATGTTGGAAGTATTGTACGAAAGGTGCACAGACAATAGTCCAGGTCAGTTGTGACGTCATTTGCAAAAAAAAGACTTAAACTGATAAAATCATGTTTTGAATGCAAAATGAACATGCATTTCTTAGAACAAACATATCTGACTGTATTTTCAAGTATTCTTTTTTTCCTTTCCTTTAGATAAATGAAATATAATCTCTGAAACAGATAGTATCCAACAAAGGAAAAGCAGAAAAAAAGTTCAATCTTTTTTTTTTTTTTCCAAAATAGCATATTCATTTTTGACCCAAAATTCATATCTGCCATTCGTCCTCACATTTGTGTAATAAAAACACATGTACAAAGAAGACATAAAGTGACTATGTAAGTATTTAAAGATAGCATTTCACAGAAAAGAGCTGTGCAATCTCATCCACCATAATGAATTGTCTTAAACATTTATATTCTCTTATTCACAGAACCCTCAAACCCGCTCAGTTAATAGATTCTGATGTGTCCTTCCTTAAAGGAATCTTAAAGCTAGTGAGTTTTTGGCCAAACAACTGGCTTAAGAGGTGGTTCTGGGACTCTGCTGTCCGGTAGGAATGGCTCTCCATCGACCTCATCCCCATCTTTGGCCTGGATTTATTCAAAGAATTGTTCATTGGGACTGAAGACACTTTAGAAATAGGGGGATGTAGAGGCCGTCCCAGAGGTCCCTTTTTGGCTTTATACTCTCCATTCAGAGGGTTAACAATGTCTGCTTTCTTTGGAGTACAGCTGTCCAGCAAACTTCTTTTTGACTGCAAACCCATGTTTGAAGTCTTGCACTTGGAAACGATTTTGTTGCTCACAGCGTCGTCCCGCACTGAGGACAGTACGGGGTAGTCGCTGGGTCCGTCTGACTTTCTCTGCAGAGGGGGATTCGCACACTTGCTGGGGCGGAACTTCTTCTTGGCTCTGGAGTCGACCCCGAAGTTCTCCTGTGTGGCCGGAGAGGAAACCCTCTGCAGGCTGTGGGGGGATTTCGTGTCCTTCCTCTTCTTCTGCGGTCTCGGAGCTTCTCTGTCCTCGTTAGAGACGGGAGTGTTGAGGGCGACTTTGGAGTGGAGGACGGGTGTTGATTCTGGAGCCTTGGTGCTGCTAGTTGTGGTGCTGTTTTTGGTGTTGTCGTTTGTTTTGGCAGCTTTGTCTTTCACCTGACTGCTACCTTCATGCTCGGCAGCATGAGCTGAAGTTTGCTGCTTGCTGTCGTTATTAGGAGCTGCTTTCGACGTGTGCTGCCACTGTGCATCATCCTTCTGCTGGTCCGCCACATCGACAGCTAATTCATGCTTTGCTGACTCCAGTGACTTTGAAATTGTTTGATTTTCTCTTAAGCTGAAAAAAGAGTCCTCGCTAGGTGGAAGTAAATCTGTTTTCTCTTCAGTCTCAGCGGTGTCACCTTCAGCTGAGCCTTCCTTTGCTTTAATAATCTCCTCCCCCACACTGCTACTCTCTTTAGATGCGGACCATGAGGTTGTCTCTGCTCTAATGCAGACTGACTCATTCTCCTCTTTCACATCACATGCTTCAGTAATTGATTTTCCATTACCCTCTTTATCAGGATTAGGTGAGGGAGTTGGGTCAATTTCCTCTTTCTTGGGCGAAGCAGACTCCATGTGAATACATTTCTCCAGCTCTACAAGTAGTTCAGAGTAGTCCTCAACCATGTCCTCGGTCTTCACATTTGCACTGTTTGTGTCGCTGTGGTATTCGTTTGCAATGGTCTGTGTGGAGTCGTCTGCCGTGGACACAGAGGGTTTTGAGGACGGCGTTTCAGAGCTTTGATTTAAGTGCACTGAGCTCACACTGGCGATGCCGCTGTCTGAGCTACTTTCTTGCAGACTGTCAGAGAGAATTCTCCTCTTCTTGCTCACAGGCGAATCACATTCATCGTCTTTGGACGCAGACGCTCTGACGGGTCGGAGGACGCCTCGGAATTTGAAAATTTTGTTGCCACCGGACAGGTGCTTTTCCATGTGACGATCAAACTGCTCCTTCTTGGAGAAGGTGTAGTTGCAGGTGCTGCAGATGAAGGATTTTTTAATCACGTGCATGACGTCGGCGCAGAGCTCGCAGGTGTAAAGCGTAGTGTGTTTGGAATCCAGCTCGTCCTCCTCCTTGTGCTCTCTCTTCAGGTGGTCTTTAAGTGCATGTGCCTCCTGATAAGAAACAGGACATTTGTGACACAGGAAAATCTTTTCCAGATTGTGAACGACTAAATGCCTCTGAAGTTTGAATGGCTTGGGGAATTGTTTCCCACAGTGGTGGCAGTCTCTTGATGGGTCTTTGCAGTTGGGATGCATCTCCACACTTTTAGGTTGCGGAGGACCTGTGTCGTGGAGGACCTCGAGTGGGGTTAATGTGCTCTGTTTCCCGCCTGCTCCGCTGCTGCTTTTCGTTTTGTGAACTTTTGGCTCAGCCCCCTCTGAGGTTTTACCCTCTCCCACAGCGCTGTCAGCAGATACAGCTTTCTCCTGTTCTTTAGTGGCTTTGTTAGACTCTCTGGAGGCTTTGCTGGGTCTGTGTTGCATGATCGAGGTGATGAAGTTCTTCACGGCCGTCTCCTGCATGAAGCAGCCTGGAATGTCTAATATTGATCCTTGAGTCTGACCCCTCCGGGCAAACTGAGTGGCATGCTCTCTTAAATGTTCGTTGTACATCCACACATCTGATATCTCCTTCAAGCACATTCCACAGGTCCAGATACCTGTCTTGTTCTTGGCGTGTTTCTCCCTCAGATGGTCTCTCAGTTGCTCCCTGGAGCTGAATTTTCGCTGGACGCACATGTAGCAGGTTGGAGGTGGAGAGGGGTTGTGGGATAACTTGTGAAAGTTCAGCTCGCCCAGGGTGAGGAACCACGTGAAGCAAACTTTACACTTGTACTGTTTATCTTTGACTTTCATTCCACCGTCTTGCCGTTTCCTGCCCCGTCGCTCTGTGACTTTCTTGGACTTCTCTTCATCTCTGGTCTCCATTTCAACGGTTGCGACGCTCGGAACCACCGAGACGTCGTTGTTCGAGTCGAGGAACTGAATCTCAGGAAGCTGAAACTTGGTGTTGATGTTTTGGATGTCGATGCTGTGGAAGGTTTGGGCGCTCTCCGTGACACATGGCTCCACAGGATACGGATCAGCCGGCGGGGGCGGGGGGCTGGGAGTGGTTGGTGCTTCTGGTTTACAGGTGCTGGGGTCTGAGGTGGCGGTCGAGGCTGCGTCGAAGCCAGTGAAGTCGGAGGAGCCGCTCCATTCAATTGAGGATTTATCAATGGTGCTCTCAAGTGGGTTCAAGAGATTGTTGCCAAGCTCTTTAACATCCTCATGAGCCTCCTCCTCATCACTTTGCTTCACGTCCGTCACCGGCTTGGCATCAGCTTTTATCGTGCCGTTGTGGCACATGTTCAACATGATGGCATCATCGATAGATATCGTCTCATATTCACAGCGGTTGGTTTGATCGACAGTGAACGACTGCTCTGTCTGGTTTTCCACGTATTGATCTTTATCTTGCACGAAGGATTCTGATGGGGGGCGATCCTGAGTCACATTCGAGTCGGGCAGTAGCTTCTGTCTTTTGTTTCTTTTGCTGTAAACCCTCGGGCACTTTTTCCTTTTTGCCTCCTCGTCTCTGGGGAACAGCTGCGAGAACGTGGTGTCGTCGTCCAGCAAGGCCTTCAGCTCAGAGCTCATACCGGGAGGACTGAGAGAGGAGGAATTCAAACAGGAGAGGGGATGTAACTCGTCTGAAGGGCCGCTGCTGTTCTCGCATTTTATCTCCACTGACACTTTTCGAAGAATCTCCTGGGCGAGGCTCTTTTCTGATCCTTCCTGTTCACTCGTCTCCTCCACAGCACACACAGTCTTTCTGGAATCATCACTTTCTCTGATTATATCCTTGTCCACACATGGAGCGCTTTCCCCCTTATTCTCTGTGCATTCTTCACCATTTGCCATCTCTTTCATGCTTGTGCATTTCATTTCCTCCGTATCAGTCGTTTGATTTAGCTCCACAGTTTCATTAAGTGCACTTATCTCTTTTGCTGGAGGTCGAGTTGCATCGTCAAAGCCAGAGTCTGAGGTAACAGGGTGAAGGAATTCCTCCGTTTCAGGTCTCTCTCTGATTTTCACCTGCTCCTCAGGAGATTTGCGATGCCCCTGTGGTCCACTGCTTTTAAATTCAGGAGTTATAGCTTGAAGTATGTCTGTTTTTAGTATATTCAGTATCTCGTCAGAGAACGGGTCAGGCTTTATGTTTACATCACTGCTTTTGGTCTTTCTAGCTTTGTTGTTCTTCTTTGCTTTCGTCGGCAGCAGAGGGGTTTGATGGGCAATTTCATCTGCTGCCACTGCACTTGTCTCAGATGCCATTTCCTCCAGGACTGACTCAGCTTCTGCTGCTTTAGATATGAGAGTGCTACTTGTCTCAGGCAGCCCGTCTATTTTTGTTTGGTAACATGTCTGTGAATCATCTTTATGTTCTTTCTCTGTAGTTTGTGACGCTTCATAAATAAGCATCGTCCCGTGATGGTTTGATGCTGTGTTCTGTGGGCCAATGTGTTTTTCAGCTCTGACCAAATGTTTCATGGCCTTATGTCTCTTTAACCCCGGCACAGTCCTGAAACACATGAAGCAGATTTCACAGATCACTTTCCCCTGTTGAGTGTTGTTTTGTGTCTTTTTGTTGGCGTTCTCTGTGTGCGTTTGCTGCGTTGTTGAACACTGGCCAGTCTCTGTTGTTGGTTGCTTCTCTAATGGGTCTGGTGCAAGAAGTGTTTGTTCATTTTCACAGATGAGTGGCTTAGGAGCAGGCAGAGCATCTGAGACGTCTTTTCTGAGGAGTGCACTGTCCTCAGTAGAGGACTTGTGAGAATCTAAATTCACTGACTCAACCTTTCCCAACATGTCAGCACAAATATGCAATTGCTCAATATGTTCAAGTGGATCGTGGTGTGTATCCAAGTCTTTCTTTACATTGCCAGTTGAGGGATTTGTGGTCTTGAGTTCAGCTGGGGGCTCCAATGAAAAACATGTGAATTTTATACTCTGTTGGAGGACCAGTGGTTCATCTGATAAATTTAATTTAGCAGGGTCTGTATTCAATGATGCCACTGTGTCAGTCTCAGTTTTGTTAAAAATCAGTGCAGGATTAATGCTCAGGTCACATGGTTCACAGTCGTCTCTGGGGCTCTGCTTGATGTCTGCGTGTTCCTCAGGTTTACTGGCTGGTGAAATGGGTATATAGTCATATTGATTCAGGTGTGGGGGTTCGTCTGAGATGCTGTTGTAGTTGAGGGGGCTGAGTTTGAACTCGTACATCGGATCGCTCTTTTCGAGGTCCTCTGGGGGTTCTGCTGTGCTGCTCACAGGAAGTGGAGAGGGACTGGGGGTTTCAGAGCTGGGGATTTTACACTCCATGATCCCCAAGTCCAGGTGAGGCGGGCTTATCAAAGAATACTCAATCTCAGCTGCTGCGTTCAATTGCTCATCGCTGTTCAGAGACTCTTTGACACTTTGGTCATCATCTTTGTCTAAAGGGGATTTTACATTCAAACTTGAGCTTTCATCCGCAGACTTGTTACTAGAGTTGCTTTGTGACTGACATGAATTGTCTTCCAGTTCTGACGTCTGCATGGCTGTTTGGAGAGACGTCGATAAAAGAGGACTGGGTGGTGGGGCAGTGTGTAGAAAAAGGCAGTGGCTTTCTTCCACCTCCTCTCTGCATGGTGAGTTTTGGTGACTTGCCATGAAATTGATAGGAAGATGTTCTTTGATGTCCTGAACGTGTAGAATCTCTTCTTGTTTCTGAATGGTGTCGAAGGCGAGGGCTGCTTCAGGTTTCAAAGACTCCCTGAATGAAGTGACTTTGCAGGAATCACCGTGGATGATATGATCAGACTGGGAGAGCATCAGCAGACTGCTTTGTCCCTCTATGGACTGTGTGTCTTGGAAGGGTGAGCAATGACTTGAACTCTCTGTATTAGTCTCCACTAGTATTGGACTGCAGGGCTTTTCTGTGGTGAGTATCTCCACTGACAAATCAGCTGTCGGACTTGCTGCATAAATCTTAACAGGACTTTTAGAGGGAGACAGTCCGATCAAATGAGCTTGTTTTGCAACAGGCTCCATCTGATTCTCTGCTTTCAGTTCACCTGCATGAGTTGAAATAATGTCGCCAGGATTGCTTTGGTTATCAGTGGATTGCTCTTGTGCTGCTGTTTTCACCACATCTGCAATTTGTCTGTCGATGTTTAGACTGGGGTCAGGTGGAGCAGGCGATGAAGGATGACTGCCAGATTGACAGGTGATCCCCTGCACCATCTCTGCTTCCTCATGGTCGTCCGCCGTTGTATGTTCCTGGCAATCGCTATTGTTTTTGTACAGCTGATTCACGTCGTCCTCAGCGTTACCGTTCCCATGGGACTCCTCAGCCATATGTGGGTCATGTGTCACCGCTCTTGAGCAGTGAGCAGACTCAATCAAATTACTATTCTCAGTGATATCCTCCTCTGATGTGACTTTAGTCTCACCCTCGCCATCATCGTTTTCTGAGGGCTCACTTGGCTGCGATGAAATTGGCTGGTTTCCAGCGAGTGTGGGGTCAGTGCTGTTGGAGAGAGACGACTGTGACTCATTCAGAATGAATTCAATATCATCCTTCCGCTCATTGATATTTGGAGGTGATAATGTGTTCTTCTTCCCGGTAATTGCTTCCTTTTCACTAAGATCTCCTCTCTCAAGTGCATCAGCTGCCTGACATTCAATTTCTTGATGTTGTTGACTGGTGAGAGAAGTGACATTCGGCTCCTTGTGTTCTGATATAATGGGTTCTTTTTTGAATATAGAGTCTGAAATCACCTCCAGGCTTTTCATGAGGTTTTCTGCGTATCTCTTCTGTTCTAAAATCTCTTCCTTTGTACTTTCTACAGGAGTCTCTTTCTCTGCATTTCTCTTCTCTAATTTTTGGTCACGGTGGAGCTGGGAGCATTCGATATTTGTGACAGTGGTGATTACATTCGGTGCATCGTTTTCTTTTTCACTGAAATGTTCAAGTGCCCTTGGTTCGTTGGTAATTGGAGTGTGGGGACTGGGGTGTCCACTTATTAGCTCAAACTGGAACGGACTGGACCACGGGAGTCCTGGTTCAGTGAAATGCTCGGAGGGCATTCTGCTGACTGGCACCTCTGTCGTTTGAACGGGGCACCTCATATCCAGCCCGCCGCCCTCACCCTCTGACTCATCGCCCAGCTGTAAAGGTGAAAATTTGCTCATTTGCAGCTGCTTGGGGACATCCTGATCCAGCAATGGAGGGCTTTCCAACTTTGTTGTCTGCAGCTGGTTTTCAAGCTCATTCACTATTCTCTTTATCTCCAGCTCATCCTCTGATGCACAGCTGTTGAGATTTGCACTGTAGTCAATTATTTTTTCTGGCAGAGACAAAGGGACGTGACTGTAATCTGGTTTCTTTTCATTTGATTTCTCAGAGTTGTCTTTGTACTGAGATATCTCATCTGACAGCACCGGGCTGACTATAAGGTTCCAGTCTCTTTGTTCCAGAAAGGGAGAGAAGGACGACACAAACTCTTCCTTTTTATCGGCCGTGCTCTCTATTGAATGGAAACCTTCTTTCTGAATCGGCATATCTGAGTAAAGGCCACTGTCGAATCCTGTGAGGTCCCCGAACATTGACGAGGTGTCAAATGAAAGCGGAGACTTCATGAGTCCCTGTTCCTGATCCAGAGGGTAGGGCATGAGGTGGAGCGTGTCTTTTTGTATCAGAGGGCCCTGGCTTTCAGTCGGAGATAGGCACACCTCATCCATCAAAGAGGTACACAGAGATGTAGGCTTGTGTGTGTCTAGGTCATTGCCTAAAGTAATGGCCTCTTTCACCATGCAGACACTGTCACTCTGTTTTTCAAATGTGCTACTGTGTGATAACTCTGGCTGTGTGACTTGGGGCCCCTCGCTGCTTTTGACCTTTGTGTTTCTGTCAATAATGAAATCAGTTTCTTTGTTGACAGTGGGAGAGTGTAAATCAAACTGTAGTAGCTTGTTATCTGCACTGCTACGCTGAGTTGCTTCTTCTTTGGGGCACAGATTGCCGCTTCTCTGTTGGCCGTTTCTCTCTGAACTGACTGTCGTGCCAGTTTCTTTTCTGTGTGACACCGGCTTCTCTCGCGGTTTCGTGTGAGAGCCTCTGCTTTTTTCAAAGTTTTTCGTGGAGTCTTTTGCTTTTTGTGAGGAGGACACTGGATCAGCAGCTTCTGGATTTGAATGATACTTCTTCAGATCCTCTGCGCTGTCTTTGTTATCAGAAAGAAGGGCTTTGTCAGTATTATACTTCCTGACAGATTTAGTGAATGTCAGTGCGAGTGTGCTGGACTCTTTACATAGCTTCTGTGGGGAGGACCTTTCATAGGTTTTCTGCTCTGGAGGCTCTTTCTTTTTGATGTCTGTCTTCCTCTCACAGTCTGAGTCAGTGCGGTCAGTGCTTTTGGGGCTGTTGATACTATCACTTGAAACACTCACAGATGTGCTCAGTTCACTGCTTGTGGATGACCTGCTACCCCTCCTCCTGAGTCTCTGGTGAGAACCATGTTTCTCAGGCGAGAGAGAAACTTCCTCGCTTTTTTTCACCTCGAAACACTCCTTCGACTCGTGTCTCCACGCCGCCTGGTCCCTCTCGCTCCTTGCTCGCCATTTGCACTCTTTAGTGTATGTGTATTTACAGCGACTGCTCTGATTTAGCCGGCCTTGGCTCGCGATCTTTACAGGCTCACATTCGTCGTCTGAGTCCGAGACGTAGTCGTATTCTCCAAATGCGGGGTTCTGTACAGTGGGAGTCAGTCTCTCCATTACCAGGGAAAACTGGAGGTTTTTTGTACCTTTAACATGAAGCTTATGGAGCTTATTTTTCTGTTGAACTATCTTGTGAATAAGTTCTTTGCTCCAGGTGCCCCCTCCAGTGCTTTTCCTCTTGCTCTCTTTCATTGCAGTTCTTGAGGTTGGAGATGTAGAGGCCTGCGAGGGTGTTGACCCACGAAGTGCAGAGCTCTCCTGGAAGCTGTTAACACCACAACGCTCAGAAAACTTGCTGGATAACAGAAACCTTTGTGTACTTGTGTTGTTGTTGTCCTCGCTTTTGCACAGTTTTCTTGCCTCTTTCACTTTGCTGTCTTGCTCCCTCATCTTCTCCCTTGAGGCAACTCTTGAATTTTTATGAGAGACTTCTTTTTTTATGTTAATTTTCTCATCTTGTTCCAAATTCAGAGATATTTTCTCAAGTTTGCTTTCTGTGTACTGTTTATCTGTCTCAGGGCTCTCAGCGCCAGAGTCATAAAAATACTTTCCGTGTGCAAAAGACCTGTCATCATCTGTTGATTGTTTATTTTTGCTCTCAAACACCAGGGATTCTTTGGTTTTTAGACATTGTTTGTTTGACGTTGCTTTGACAGTGGTGAGGTCATCATCAGCAAATGCATCGATAAAGCTGCTGTCTATCTCTGCATTGTCTGACTGATAGCCCAGTCCATTCAAGGCTTCAGTGATTAGGCTGTCTAACTTGGCATCCTCCATTTCCAGCTCTGGGAGAGTGACAGGGAGGTTCCCAGGGCCAGAGAACAGGCTGAGTTTCATGGGATCTTCCTTATTATCTCCTTTTGTTTCACTGTCAGATATCAGTTCTCCGTTTTTATTGAGGCCCAACAGAGACAGGTGAAGGTCGGACGGACACCTGGACATTGAAACATTTGAAGCATTTGACATGGATGGCACCGCTTTCGACAGTTCTGCATGAAGCTTTTTGCTGTCCTCCATCTTTGATATGTCTTTGAGGTCATTTTGTGCGAATGTGTGTTGAGCACAGTATTGCTTATGGCCAAGAAATGAAGCCAGGTTATTGAAATTCTGATCACACTGCTTGCATGTGAGAAGCACGTCTAGCTGGTCAAGATTTGCTGTGGCTAATGAGGTGGCTAACAGCTGATGTGCAGAGTACGGCGGTGGAGGCTGGTGATGCTCCACCCCAAAGCTGTCCATGTAACCTTTGTTTGCGTCCATAGGTGTCTTTGGATGCGTGCTGTTTTGCATGTAGCCCATCATGTCCTCTTTGGCTCTGTCTGGCGTGTAAGGAAGATTTCGTAAAGTGTCAGAGTGAAACTGGTGAGGGTGAGCGCTCAGGTGATCTGAGGGTAGCTGAGCTTTGGCTTGGGGCTGGTGGTAAAATGTGTGAGGGGGCGCAGACTTTGACATCTGACTGTCCTCCGAACTGATGTTAACGGGGCTTGTAGACGCTGGGGAGATGGAGGAGCAGGTGCTACTAGATGCAGGGTTGTGGACTGGGGAGGGCAACGGGGATTCATAAGGTGACACCATCATAAGTCCCATGGATGGGACCTGTAACGGTGGATAGCCGTAGTTTCTCGAGGGCACTGGAAGAGACTGGTTGAGCCCAAAGTACACCGCTTTGTTCTTGGACTCACATACTTGTGCGTGGCTCATCTCTACTTTAAATGTTGAGACTGTATTACTGCTGTGTTTTACAGTCTCCTGTCTTTGGTTTGAAAACCCATCACTAGTCCTGCTGTTCTGAAACGAGCTGGGGTTTTTCAGTGAGCTATGTTTATGTGATTTACTGTCATCCTGCCAGTCAGACGGGGAAACAATGTAAGCCAGTTTTTGATTGCTTATTTGCCTAGATAACTCGATTCTGTTTTGGTTCGGCATGGCAGAATTTGGCCGTATTTGCTGCCAGGGCATTCTGCTATTTTTAGAAGGATTTGGCCTTTGGCCAAGTGCTGGCTGGTTCTGAAATTGAAACTTCTCATTCATGTCAGAGTACTGGATTGTGTTTTGATCGGCCGGTGAATATGTCTTACCAGGACCTTCCCAGGAGTGTGGTAACCTATTAAGAACCTTATTGTTTATGTTTTTATCATAAGGCATTGAGCCTGTATGAATGTTACTGACTGGAGGGCTGTTAAATGTTTTGTTGGAAAAGTGCATTTGGGAGCCTGGACCTTGTGAAATATTTCTTGCATGGTGCACACTTCCTTGTATGAATGTTCTTTGGTTGGCAGCTGTGTCTTTGGGGTGACAGTTCCTCTTACTCCCCGAGGTGATGGTTGCATCCCTACTGTCTGCTTGTAAAGTAGTGTCTGTGCTCTCAGGCAGGGCGCTCTTTCCCTGCTCCGACTGCTGCGAGCTGGAGCCAGAGCTGTCACTGCTGGCTGAGTCCTCACTCAGATTCCTCGGACAGTGGATGGAGGACGAAACCCCCTGAATAAACTGTGACTGTGGGGAGTGAGAATAAGAGCTTCCATCCTCTGACTGCTGTTCATTACTGAACTGCGTGCTGTTTTGAGCCATGTTTTGTCCTTCTCCAGGTGCAAAGGAGAAGGAGTTGTGGGTCACATGAACAGAACCAAGGGAAGAGTCTGTAAAGTCTTGGGATTGGGGGTTCTGTTCACAGGGAAAAGAGTCAGAGGTTGATTCTTCCAGAAAATGATATCCATATTGAAACGCACCAGGCACAAAGGCACTTGCCTTACTGGCTTCTGTAAGGGCAGTGGATTTTTGTGACGAAACTCCATAGTTAGCACCATTAAAAGTCTTTTCAGGAGACTGCCATACATTAGAGCCACTCAGCTGAAAGTCAGCCAGGATTAGCTGGCTGCCAGTCAGTGCACTGTTGTTCTCCATGGAGGAAGGCGGCTGCTGCTGTGACAGGGGTGGATGTGGGTGGGAAGATGTTCCACTTGAGGAACCCAGTGCCTGTGAGGTATAGCTTGGGGAGGTAAGGTTAGAGGAGGCCTCCTGGAAGCAGCGGCTGTAGTTGAGCTCTTCTTGCTGTAGTTCGGCCTCTCTCTCTGGTATACTGGGAACGTGGAATCTGTAGCTGCCCGAAACTGGGCCACGACTGGTCTCCAACTTCTTGGGTGGTGAAACCTTCTGCTGTGGGTAGGCAATGCCAATGGTGGGGTTGTTGGAGCGTGGATTTGTAATACTAAGTCTGTACAGCTGCTGCGGGTTGCCACGCTCTGCCTTTCCTGTCCGCTTCCCCTTCTCTCGGCTGCGGCCCTTTCCGCTCGGGGACTGAGGGCTGCCTTTGCCACTCGACCAAGTCCTGTCAGTGGCAAATTTTGATCTGTTCTGCAGTGATCTGAAGTCGATCTTCCCTGCCTGCTGCGGGCGTATGACAGCCTCACGCTGCTGAGGACAGTCCCTTTCCTTCTCTAGTTTTTCAGCTTTGGCCCCTTTGCCGCCGGCTCTGGCCTCAGTGCCTGCGCTTGAAAAGTGCTCTGAAGACTCCTTTGTGGTTTTGTCACTCTGCTGTTCCAGCGCCGTCCCGTCATCCTGCAGTTTGGACTCAGCGTCCAGCTCTTTGACAGCGTGTAGTCGCTGAGTCTCTCCTGCCATGATGCACAATGCGTGCTGCGAAGGCCTGGTCCACAGAAGTGCTATCTGGGAGACAGGGGCATCGTCCTCTGGGTTGTATGAATGTATATCAGTAAACGTCCAGTGGCAGGAACTGCAAGGACAGCGCTGCTGGCTGCAGGCTCATCTCTTCACCCTCATTGTGAACTGCTGATCTGGCACCAGAGCGAAGCAGACCTGGAAGGAAAGGAGAAGACAGGGCGTCAGATGATGAGCTTTTCAAATAAAATCTGATAATTGTTTAAACACACAAACTAATTAAACATAGTCTTTAAAACAAGAGAAAAACATTAATTCTTCCATCCAGATATTAGAATGAAAAAAGGAAACATGAAAGGTTAAGTACAATTACTATGTTCCCAGTTTCCACCAGCAGAGAGCACTATTGCAGCATTACACAGTGGTGCTGTCATGGCACAAAGAGCCAGTGTAATCAGTAGGGAATTTCAAAATACTGCCAAACTCATACTCAGAGTCTTGGAGGTACTACTGACACTTAAATTCCTGACAACAATTAAAAGAGAGTTCAAAAAAGTAAATACAGTTTTCATCCGAGTGTTGGATTCATGCTTTACAACAGTGAAATGACGGCTGCACACGCATCACTGTCAAAAACCTCCACATAAACAATCACACAAAGGAACCAGTTTGGTCTTGAAACGATGAATTTCACTACAGTTACTGAGGATGAGAAAAATACAGCACATGGATCCAAAAAGCACTGCCAGTAAATGAATCACTGACTCCTTAAGAGCAGGGACACAATGCCACAGTGTTCTTTTGCTACAGAGTGCTGCAGGTTTAGATCATGGAGGAATATCAGGGATTAGTCAGTCAGCCATTAGACAGTGAGAACTATGGGCACACTGACGTTTGTTGCCTTTCCTCAGGCGTCCCAGACACCGCTTCTCAGGTCCCAGTTTGCTTTGGCCCTCTGCTGCTTCTGCTTCTTTTGTGGTCAGACCAGATGAAACTTGGAGTTAGCACCAAAATGTAATTTCTAGGCTTGGTAACCAAACTTCCATCCCACCTTCTTGTCTGTTTCCCCTGACTACTACCCATGCCAGAGTTTAGGGGTGGCCTACGGCTGGAGAGACCAGCATGTAGCCAGAAGATTTGACTTCAAGCCTCTGTTTTGGCCTCCATCCATCTGCTTAAGTGTCAGAAAGATACAATCAGGCAGTTTAAACAGTGCTCTTTTCACTTTCATCTTATTCCTTAAGGAGTGAGTAAAAAAAACTGTACAACCAAATTCCACTATTACTTCATTAAAAGAATGTGAGAGCTCCTGCATCGGGCCATCGGTGACTGTGGCTGCTCAGCCCAGCAGCTTCAGCAGGACGCATTGCTCCTCTGCTCCATACATTTTTTAAAGACCGGTTGGGGACTGGTCGAATGTGGAAAGATGAAAAGATGCTGTAAATATTTTCCAGACAAACTCCATCCTCATTAATCTCTCAGCCAGGACAGTCTGTTGTTCAGCACTCTTGGGGTCATTTCAGGATCAGCACCTGATTTTGTTTCCACCCTAAATTCCTAAATGCCTCCTTATCAGCTCAGGGGCTTACTCTTTATCAGCTAGCTTATTGCATAGATTTAATTACTAAAAGGGCTCCGTCTTCGACAACCACATACTGCTCATAGTTTTCTGTCTTTTTTAAGCACCTTGGTTTGGAGGCAAAGCAGAGCTGCAGAAATATCACATTTGTTTGTAACCTAAAAGATTGTCTAACTATCTCTAACCCGCTACCACATATATAGTGAGGTGAGAGGCCCCAAAGCAAAACAATGCATGCTACACACACACACACACACACACACATATATATACATACAGAGCAACATTTCAGCTAAATACAGCTGGCTATGCGGTAAAGCCATAAAGACAAAAAAAAAGAAGGTGGACTTTTTCATGCAAGACACCTAAATTCCTCTGGTGCTGAGATATCTAATCATCTCGCATTGAGGTGGTGATAAGATTGTTTGCCACAACATTAGTGCTGATTATCAGGAACATGATGACAGACTGCACAAAAATGAATTCTTGTGAAACCCAGGCAAAATAACCAAACCACCTACAAACATGATAAAACACAAATGTAGTCCTATTCATTCAAAGGCACATGAGGGCTCACAGTCCCAGACAAGTGAAGTGAAGAGGCTCTGGGTCCCTGCCTGGGGGTCTCTGCCCCGGCTCCAGATATGTGGTCCCAAAACGGTACATTAATTCAGTTTATAAGGTCAAGAGCTCCCCAGAGACTCAGAGAGGAGGCGATGCAGAAATCAGATAGGATGACATGTCCCCACAGCATTACTTGAGGGTTATGTTTACATCCGAGACCGGTAGCCAGATGCCACCTAACAAATACAAAATTGAGATATGACCCTCCACTTTAGCCCAGAGGGATCATTCTCTGCCATGTGTTTCCTTGTCTCATTCTCTGGTAAACCTCCCAGAGGCATTTAGCAGGTTGGGAGGCAGGCTTGAGGCTGAGACCTGGCTGGGTTTAGGCCTGGTTGTGAAAAATCACATCCCCTCAACAGCTCCACAGAATCTGAAAGCCGGAGTGTCTGCTGCTATCTCTGCCACCGGTTAGGGAAACCAGTATGAATGGCCCTGCCAACACTTCCACCAGGCGAGCGCTTGATCCAGCTCCGCAGAGTCAACACTCGCAATCATACATCATAGCCCCAATTGTATTTGCTCAGGCCAGCCGTTGAAGTTTGGGGCTGAGGATGAATGCCTCCAGCAACAAAAAGAGCAGTATGAGGATCACAAGGGCCTTACAGAAGTAGCACCAAAGCCTGAGCTGTCAGTTTACAAAGAGTAAGGGGTCATTTATATCCTAACAAATGCCTTGTCCACTTCCCCGACTGCCCTGCGCAGCTCAGTGACTCTCAATAACACAGGCCAGTATTACTTCACACATAAAAAAAACTTTGTCAGCCTCTCAGTCTGGTGGTGTCTTTGGTACAGCTTATTCACTTCATCTTGAAGTGTATAAATTGTCCTTGGACTGTGTATAAATACAGCGTGGTGGTGACAGAATTGCAAGCTGGGCAGAAGTTGATATGAAATCCCGTGCGACTGGTCTAAAATTTGTTCCATAAAAGTGTGTTTTAGTGGAGTTTTACAAGTCAATTAAGGGTGTGTGTGTGTGTGTGTGTGTGTGTGTGTGTTCTTTAGGCCTCCTGTCAAATCACCAAGTTTCTCAAGCAGTGGCGCCCCATATGGCTTCACCACAACACCACCCTGATGCTTAAGACTGCTGAGTGTTGAAGAACTGGTGTGTTTGTGGTGAAGGTGCACATGTGTGTGTGTGTGTATGTGTTTGAGTGTGTGTGCATAACGACAGTTTTTTTCTCTTCATACGAGGGGCATGTATTGGTTTCCCTCTGAAATGAGGGAGTGGGTAAAAGGTGCTTGAAAGAAAACTCAATTTCCTGAAACTCTTTTTCCTGTCATTTTGGTGCAGGATGTATGTGGTGTTGGCCTGAGTGAAAATATGCTGGTAGCACTGTGAAAATCTCTGTCGACTCGTCACATCAGTGCCTTAAGCTTGTAATTGGTTTTGCAATTTCTATTTTCCAAGAGGCCAAAGCCCCCTATAAGCTCCATATCTCTCAAAGTCAGTTAACTTAAAAGACTACAGGCTCAGTGTCTCTCTCTTTTGAGCTATTCAACATTACTGTTGATGTATGTTCTGTAACAGGAGAGCCCCCAAAGGTGGCTAAAAGAAATGGAAGAAACAGACCGCTGCTACCGAGATAGGCGATCTTAGCGCAGCAGAAATTTAACATTTGCGTAAGATTCCACACAAAACAGTTTAATCCTGAAGACAATGACTCTCCAGAGAGACAAAGCTTTATTAGAGCCAAGAGAAGGGCAGCAGCAGGCCGAGTGCTCCACTCACACAAACAATGGCTCCCTTTATAATAATGTAAATCAATAACTAGCATTAGCAGGAATTTCCCAAGTTGTTCAGATTTTCCAGATGCTCCCTCGCTGAAATATCACCACAAAGACCACTGAGGGGGAGAAGACAGATGAAGACAAGGGGTGATGAGATCAGAGGTGCTGGAGAGGATAAGAGAGGAGGAAGAATAATCTTGACAACAGTAGTAGGGAAAACCATTAAAGAGGAGGAAAAACACACGAAAGGGACGAGTGAGGAGGGGATGTTCGGCACGCTGTGCCGCTCAGTAGGCTGTGTAATCGGTGGGATGCAGGGGAGAGGATCAGGTGGCAGAATAAAAGCTGTCTGACTGCTCTCCTCACACCTCTCCTAGCATGACTGGTCTGGTGAAGGGAATGCGCAGCGAGAACGGCTGGCCCAGAGCCCAAGCAGGGGCGCGCCGCCAAAACTTTGGTCAGCGTGCCTGCCTAGTCCTCTGTATTTTTGGAAACATCCATTATGCAAGCAATTTTCCTTTATGATCTCGGAGCGTATGCACGTTCAAAAGCAGGCCAGGAGGAAAGATGTCAGTGGTGTGAAGAGGGCCCAGCATGCTTTCATGACTGTAACACCACACAGTCATTAATACAGAAGCTCGGGATGCGGCTGCGTGAACAGCAGTGGTCTGTCCGTGGTTTACAAACTTAATTTCTCTACTTGTGATTTACAGAGATAATTAATGAGTCATCCGTCTTCTGCCGTGACGGTGACGTCAGAAACCTTCTAAATATTTGGAAGATGCTAGAGAAACCGACGTCTGGGCACTTCAAACGCAACAGTGAGCACAGGACTGAAGGAGGCCTGTTATACTCGTGCCTCACTACCTCCACCACCCCTAACCCCACCCTTAACCCGGCGTGGTTAGCTGCGCAGTTGGGGAAATGGAAGAAGTGTGTTTGTGTGTAGTTTGTGTGTCAGACTGTCTCAGTCTCTATGCATGCATGTGTGTGTCTGTGGGGGTTTTGGTGTGTAATTCCAGAGGCTCCCCTTACCCCCTCCCAAGTTTTTCCTCTTTCTCAGACGAGTTTTTTTTCTTCTTTTATTTATTTTTTTCTAACCACTGGATTCTGGACTCCGTCTGTTTCCATATTGCTAACCACAGCATTCCACAAACATGATGGAATCTTTGTTTTAGACCGTCTAAAGATAATTTTTTTCCTCTTTTTGACATAATTTCCTTTATTTCTGCATGTCTACGGAATATTTCTTGTGTGGCTCTGCAAAAAAATACAGGTAGCGTGTGATAGACTGTAAAACATGACGTAGAACAGGATATTAGTGAAAAGGCAAGCTAGACAAAAATTTCCTGACTCCCACTTATAACTGTGATCACCTTTTCCCAAATGAATAAAATCAGTCTTTGAGTTTTATTCCTCCTGCATTCCTTTTTTTCAGTGCATCAATATTTGCCTGTCCGTTCTGCTGCCTGGGGCAGAGTATTTGGTTACTTCTCAAAATTCACCAGAATCTGATTAAATGTAAAAGAAACGTATAGATGGAATGGGACAAGGATTCATTAATGACAGTCTGTGAACTCAGACTTAATTAATGCAGTCACGTCTGAGGCTACGCCCTTGCATTTTAATGAGTGAACATTTAGCCAAGTGTCAGTTTATATCATAGCACACACTAAGAGGATCACCACTTAAAAAGCTAACCAGAGCTGGATAGATATTTATATGGTACTGTAAGGCACACTCAATCAATATTTTCTTTTACCAAGCCACACACCTTAAGAGACGTTCTGAACTCTCATTCACTGAGTGCTGGTTAAAAGGTAACCAGGGAGAGTGCCATTTTAAGGTGGTCAGACGGTGAAAAATATTGGATGTGGACGTAGTGGATGGACCCCCCACACACATAAACAAGAGGCAAAGGATGAAATACGGCAGCGCTGACTTCAACGTTTTTTTTGCCACACACTACAAGGAAATCATAAATCTTTGGTTTTTAATTGTGCTTCAAATTGCCAAAGAGAAGCGAAGCAGCTAAAAACAACAACGTTTTCACAAACTTGTCTTTTAAACATTGCCATTCAGCTGTAAATCCAAATGGCAAGAAATCTCTCATTTAGAGTATTTAAAGGTTTACAAGGGCGTAAGCTGGAAAGACATCCTTATGAAAACACGGCCTATACAATGTTCATCTTTATCTGCGGCTGTGACAAATGTTATTCTAACAACTTTCCTCTGTCTCTCATCTTCATTCTTTCATTTCTTTGTGGATATAAACACATACAGTCTTCAAGCCCCTACAGGCAGCTGCAAGCAGCTCATGCACACTCACACATCAGAGCCTTAATAGCATGCAGCTTCTTTTTATAGTATTTATAATATATTTATTTAACATAAGGCATTCAGTAGTTGCTATGGCCATTACTTTACAATCTCCCTTTGATCTGTGCTAATTTTGAAACGTAGAACACAGGAAGTCTTATATTTGTGTAGGAACTACATGTTTTGCTCCATTGACGTTTACATATCCTCAACCACAAGAAAAACAGTGAGGCAGTGAAGGGAGTTTCATCCTCTACCACATAGGTGAAAGTCCAGGGATGAGACCTGGCCTGCAGCGGCAGAGTTACAACCCAAGTGTCAGTGGCCTCAGGGGACTCAACCCTTTCTTACTGACCTGTCACCCTCCCTCTCATGAATCAGTGAGCAAACGCACCTAAGACAAGCGTGCACGTGCAAGGGAGGGCTGCAGATAACCGTGTCCTCATGGCACTAACTTTTGACAGACGTTCTATATCCTCATACGCAATGCATTCATGGCAAAACACTTATCCAGCATTACGCACACTCTTATTTGTACAGCAAAACAGTGGGTACAGTGTCACAAAAGCTCAATAATGATTTTTACAGGTGGCATAAGGCTGGTGCTTCAGAGAAAGGGCTAATGTACTGAACAGTCACGAAACTCTATATTCCTCCGCAAAATAACTCAACGCAAACCTACCACCATCTGGAATTTGAGGCATTTCATGTGTTCTCGTGAAATAAATAAGTTACAAGTACAGCACAGGCCATGCAAAGTTTAACCTGGTTTGAATAAATGAGGCATCTTGGCTTGATTTGTTTCGCATGTACACAGCTGTGACTGTGTTTGCTTTAGGGCTGATGAGAGTTCACACCAACACTTAGTGCTGAATACTTCTTCTCTCTGACATATATGGAAGAAAAGCCAGCCTCTTTCTTTTGCCTCAGCAGTGACATTTGTGAAGAATTATATTCGAAGTGTGACTCGGGCAGGTTGGGAGTGGCAGAAATCCATCAAAGTATATCAGCGGTGAGTTTGTTTTGTCTAAACCCCAATGTACCTGGAGGCCACACTCGTGACCTCTCACCTTCAGGTAAGACCTTTGCTTGTCTAAGACTTAGAGAGGTTTCTTTGCATGCAGCTCAAGACAAGAGGACAGACAGTCAAGTTCCAACACGTGACAGTGAAAGGGGTTTTCCTTAAACCTTGGGAAAGTAGGCTACATAAATGCACCTTATATCAATGCCAAATGAAACAAGTTAATTCTCATGAAATACAGTTTGCCTGTGAGACTGCAGAGCCTGAGGATATACAAAAGCTCTATTGGTGAATGAACCTTTGGTCTAAGTTCATGTTTGCAATTAGGAGAGAAGGAGAGTGTTTCAGCTTTTTACACGAATGCGCCAAATGTGTGCGAGTAGATTTGCACACTCAATTGGATATAATGGTATATATGTGGAACCGTGTGCAAGCCTGCAAGGGCTTTTATGTGTAATTTCAGTACATATTGTGCGGCTGACATGCAGTTTGGTGGTTGGATTTTATAGACTAGTAGGTATAATGTTACTTTTCTAAGCCCCAGTAGATGAGTGAATTTGATGCTGGTCCGTTGGGGTCACAGACTGGCACACAAACATTTAAATCAAAGGGTGAGCAGAAACAGGAAGTGACTCATTTCCTATAGACTCGGCACCAGGTAATACGTGATGTATGCTGAAAGAATAGGGTGGGACGGAGAAAGAAAATAGGGCTTGAAAACCATCATCAGTAAACTTCCACCTTCTGAGGTTTCTCTGCTTTGAACCACAGCACCAGATACATCACCCCGCCTTTTTCCATTTTTCCCTCATTCTGTGTTTCTTTATACTTTCCTCTTTTTTTTCTTCTCAAAATCACACACGCATGAAGCAAATCTTGCATTACAGTAGGTCACAGGAACTGGGGGGCAGGTGGGGGTTGGTGGTGGGAGGAAACTAAAATATTTGTAAAAGCTTTAGGATGAACGCTAGTGGAGCGAAAGCTTGATTGACAGTCATGGTTTAATGCTAGAACCAACATGGCTAACTCAGAGAATAAGATCACGAGCTGAGGTTATTCGGAGTTAAGTGTTTAGGGGCGAACCTGAGTCGATTCTTTTCCCAGCACTATTCGAGCAAAAGATGGGTGGAAAGGGTAGCAAAGAGAAAACACATTGAGTAATATTTTTCTCACCCTTTTTATTCTTCAGTCCAATTTGCATCAATGCCAACATCAGTAGTCCCCTGGCCAATGGTAAAGAGGGAATTCCAGGCAGTGTGTGCGTGAGTCAGTACCAAGCATTTTCCAAATTCATCCTGCCTGCCTTCCTTGAAATAGTCCAAGGAAATGTCCAAATGACCTAATTACGACTCAGGCTTTCCTAAGTAGCCTGTGTCAACGCATGACATGGTATTAAAAATATACATAGTCACAAAACAGCAGGACTTTGGTGGCAGGGAGGCATGCCTATTCTTCTGTTGGAGTTTATTAGCGTCATGGTGGGACAGTGAGCTGGATTCTGTCTGTCTGTGTCTATATTTCTCTCTGCTGTGTCTCGGTTCTCAAAGCTTTCCTTGGCCTGGGCAGACCATCAAAGGCTCACTGGAGCTAAACGATTTGCCAGAGACATAGATTTGACCAGATCACTTCATCACACTTTAATCTGTGTTATAATAATACCAACCGCAAACTCTGTTTCAGTAATACAGTCGCCATAAAAGTAACTAAAGTACTGTCAAACTACGAGTGCCGTTTAAACTTTGGCATTGATGGTCGCTCTCACACAAAAGCTGCCCTGCCCAAACAAACACCATTAAATAATTGTTTCTATTTTGGGTTCCTGACACTTTGGTCCACTTTAGCAGCTTAGCTGCACCTAAAGTAGCGCTTGGAAACAATAACAATGGTTCCTGTTCAAACAAAAGCCTCGTTCATGCCATGTAAAGCTCGACTGAGCTGTCATTTAGTGACATTTCAGCAGGATTCTAACTTTATCCTTTTACTGTTTGTTTATTTAGTACAGCGAGGGAGACGAGGTGGCATGCATCCTGCTCAAAACCACTTTATGGTAATGGTTTGAAAATAGCCAAGACAATTAAAGCAAAATGAAGGGGGAAGTGATGGACTAGTTGGAGTGCCTCGCATTCCAGCTCAGTGTTTAAACTAAGTGTTTTAAGTGTTTTGTCAATGGGCCACCTTTGTGAAAGAGGCCCTTTTTATTTGCAGCTGCAAAAACTATCTATAAATACCGAGCGGGAGGGGGGGTTGACCTTGGGCAGTTACAGGATCTGAAATCAGATAGTTCAGTAATTCACCTACAACTAATATATCATCTGGGGAATCCAAAGACCCCAATGGGCAGAGGGAGGGGAGACAAGAGGAAGAGGAAAGGAAGTCAAGCAGAGAAGAGATTCCAGCTCCTGGGGCCCTGAGTGCTGACTGCCAATCTACACCAGGGATGGGAGCAGGATGCGATCATACAGCAGCTTTTCTTTGACAGATACAGTGCAAAAGCTTCGCCCACAATGTGCAATGGAAAAATGAACCTGCTGTACACCTGTTGCTTGATCTTCCACCTCCGATTTCAGTAAAGCAACCGCACTATCATTTCCATCATTCCTTGCTTTGCAATAAAAGAAGATTTCATGGATAACAGTTTGGACCATTGTCCAGCCATGTCCAACTTTGGCAGAGATCTCAGCAGTGCTCTGGTAAACATTTTATTCAATCTGATGAGTGACTAGAGTAGCAGAACCCCACACTTTCAATTTCCAATGCACTCCATCCTCTTTCTGCATCAGTTTTCCTTCCCCTTCTTAACAGCCCCCTTCCTATCTTTTATTCTCATCTCTCTGTCTCTCTCAGCCCTCTGGTCCCACGTGGGTGTAGCTTGTGTCTTACTGAGGCTGCAGCAGGAGGACTACCTGATGTGTCGCTGTGCAGAACGGGACCAAGGGGTCTGCTGTTGAAAAGGGGCTCTGTGCTGCATCTGCAGATCGCCTTACACGACCACTTCCTGCTTCCGACCCACTCCTCACAGGCAGGCCTGTGTGCCAAGGCCGAAAAAAGCGCAAACAGAGGGGTTCAGTCCACTCAGGGGCTGAGCACAGGACCCTATTCATCCTCTCCCCGATGCTCCTCCCTGCCTCTCCTCTCCCAACCCCAGGGTAGCTTTATTTTAAAATTCACAAATATTCCCCTCTCTGAGGCATCAAGATCAACCGGTCACTCATTCCCTCTTTTTCAGTGGTGCTTGACAGACGGTGTCAGTGCTGCCCCCAGACTGGGGAGGTGAAATGTGCTGGTGTCAAGTATTTCTACGATGTCTGTCTGTCTGGCACAGCCACACCTCTGGCATCTGTCTTGTTACGTAAGAAGGGAAAGAGAGTAGCAAGGGTCATCGATAAAAGGATGGGTTCAAGCTGAGCAAAACAGTTATAGAGATGGCTCATGGGCAAATGAGTCTTATAGTTTCCTGTGGAAAATCAGTCACTGCAGGGGAGCCCCCACAGTCATGGTTAGAGATGCAGAGGAGAATGGGTGCAGGGCAAAATAATAGCGCCTTCTGAGGGGGAGGGGAGCAGGTGGGTCTGGGTGTTGGAGTCGTGTTGCTATTCCTGGAATGCTCACTCTGTCCCATCCAGACCTGGCAACAGTGGGGAGGACAGGAGCTTGGGGATGTTGGACTCCCGCTGGGATGGACTATTTATACAGGGACCCAATGAAGACCAAGGGGGCAGGGGTATTTAAGATTCTTGTGGAAATGGCGAAGTGGGCAAATAACTCTGAAGACAAACAAACCCAGAGCATTAATGATGAGTCTGTCACTGAACTGGATGTTTTTTCTTTTCCCCCTGCATACTGACGAGGGAGGGCAAACGGCCTGAGCCACAGTCTGTTTTCACTACTGTCCTTGTCGTTTCTACCTTCGGTCATTGGACACTGCCTTGTTTTTCTACTCTAAACGCATTAAAACAGCACCCGATACGTCCATTCCTACCAGGGGGATAGAAAAACATTTAGCCTGCCGGCTCCATGGGCTTCCCCCGCGGATGTCAGCCTCAGATGAAGGTGAGAAGAATGACGCTCTGTATGGCCACTGCAAGAAGCCATTCATACAGCCACAGCTCAGCCACAGAGAGTGTGTAGCACTGACCCATGGTGGCTAGAACAGAACCAGTACTGATCCCGTCGCCGCTGTCCCAACACAACACCTGTATTGATCTAATCCGTGCTGGACAGGACAGCGCTACTGAGACAACATGTCCACTGATTCAGCGGGATCACTGCTGCGTCTGACTGAGATGGACAACACGGCCACTGATTCAACCAGAGGGACAGACTGCAGGATCCTTCTCAACTGACTCTGTCAACACTTGCACAGAGGAGAAGGTACATCAAGATACTCTGCTCTCTCCAAGACTAAATCACTACAGACTGTCAGGAACAACACGGCTATTACTGAGGCATTGCAGTGTATCTAATGGAAGCAAACCTGTGTTTACCGGAGTAATCTCTGGTTGATCAACAAACTCAGTCAACCTGCACTACTGTAAATTCTTTTCCGCTCTCCCCATTGCATTTGCCGTGCTGAACAGGAGGCCTTATTATAGGTCAGTGGCTGACTGCAGGGTGAGGAACAAACTAAGGTCCTGGCAGAACTCTCGTTGTTCCCCTCAGACCTGCTCAGGCTCACTGGAGACCAACGCTGGAGGCTGTGATAGAGAAAGTGGCTTCTGTGCATCAACCGTGCCCAAACTCTCATATGCCTGTGTGTGAGGCTGGAAACTGGGCCAAGCAAAAGAGTGACCCTAAAGAGAATGATGTGTACTTTGGAATACCTTTCTCAATCCGCGTCTTATGGAAAATATACTGGTTCAGGAGCACTTAATAGAATATCAATGTAAAGTTGACAAAGATAACACAACTTGCCCCCCCAGTGATATATAGTATAACTTTGCAGGGATGAATGAGTATGATTCATCCCAAGCCTGTCAGACGATGCTTTCCAAGAGGCCTGAAACATACTGAAAGCAAAAGTGCCTCTGACACAAGTGTTTTAGTGAAGCAGCCTTGAGGCAAAAGTGTAAGAAATCCTCTAGATAGCAGTGAGCGTTTACACACGTTATTCTAAACTCAAACAAACTGTGACTAGCAAAAATTCTATAAGGAGCATTATTCATCATGAAAGAAACCGCACTGGGACTGTAGTTGTGATTTTATCATCATCTATTCAGCCACAGTTGTCCCCTTATCAAACAGGTCTTTCTTTGACTCACTGTAAGGAGTTGGCTGATAAGCCCAGACATTGACACGTCATTTGGATCCTCTGCATTGTGCAGCTAAACACTATACGCAATCTGGAGTGATCCTGTCCCCCATCACATGAATCATACTTTCCCTGTACTTCCTATTTTTACAGCTGCCGGACAACTAGATCTGCTCAAACGCTTTACTCCTCGGTGACTGAAAAAGACAAGAAACCCAGAGTGTTCGAGACTAAGGTTCTCACAGTCACCCTGCTTCCTCACACTGTCTGCATAAACAACCACCAATGATCCCCTCTTGACCTTCAAATGCACACAAGCATTCATGCCACAAAAGTGTGTGTGTGTCTGTGTATGAGCACAATGCTCCATCCACATGGGTCGCAGAAAAAGCTTATCTGAGAATCAGTAATGATTTACAGGCTCTGTTTTTCTCCTCTGTTGTAGCCGACTGACTTTAAACCGCAGGACGTGAAACTACAAGAATGTGATGCCAAATCAGACTGTCCCAAATCAACACTTGGAAAGCATTAAACAAACACTGAAGTACTGTGTTGACAATGGCCAGTACTTGAATCGGAGACAGGATGTAATATATGAGTCACTTATGACTAAGAAGCCTTTGGAGATCAGGAAAAAAACAAAAACAAAAAAAAAACAGCAGGTTTCTGAAATCAGACATAAGGATAAATCAGGAAGTAAGATAAAGACTTACTTTGTGTTTTGGAATTGTGAATTGGAAATTGCTGTTGTTTTTGTCTTTCATTATCTATCTATGTGTCAATGTCTGCTATCACACACCTGACAGCTTGTAAGCTTACAATCGACAACACAACGAAATCATCACAATAAGTGTTACAGTACAGCTTGCTTCACACATCAGACGGATGAAAACATTTCCATTTGCACATGCTGAGGTAAAGACAGCACAATGTATTTACGTGTCAGCCTCTGTATGCATGAAATGTGCTAGTGCTGCACCCACGAGCAGCTTTGATGAATAAACCATTTGGCCAGGCCGTTAGGATCGGAAATCCTGTCACAGTCCATTAAAGGGCTGAGACAGAGGGGACAAGCTAGGGTCTGTAACCCGGCGCCTTTGACCCCTAGCTTAGCATTGTGGCCCAAATGCTGCCTTTATGCGGCCCCACAAGAAAAACTGCTCGTCTGGGCTGTGGTCGGCCATTTGCCCTTTTGCCCCATACTTTAATTTGTCATGCCAACATCGCGTGCCCAGCCGTTTGTGTTGGCACAGCCTGAATCTTTGAGGCAGGAGGAAAGCCATTAATCTAAGCCTAGTGGATCTTTAGGGCACATGTGAGAAGCATTGGTCACTGAAACACGCCCTGATCTTAGTCAAAGATTCACTTAGAAATAGGAGCCATGATTTAATAAATATGAATAAATATTTAAACCTGTCGAGATCCCAAATAAATACGAGCTGTTCATGTGTAAAACCTGATTATTTTAAATACCTTTGATCTTATTTCCCTTTTCTGTTTCCACACACTGGGGACTACTGTCTGCTATATTTCAAATGTGCTCTGGATAAGCCTGCGTTTGCATGCAAGCACTGCACATAACAGACATAACACAAATGAAGGGCTGTCATATCACATCCGCTTTGTGTGCTACATTACGAATTTAAAGTCTAATAATTACGTCAATGTTATATTTTCACAAAAAACGATGTGTTTCAAGTTCATGCACTGAGAACTATGTGGAGGAGTGCATGTGTGCAACGGTTCCAGGAAAAAGGATAACAAATGAACATATTCCCATCTGATTGGTGTTTTTTTCTCCAGAGAGTTGACTCTCTGCATGCCTTATCCACCTTGCACATCAAGCATGCAGACAGAGGAGCTGTGGGCAGTTAAAATGAAATATAAGGTCATAAAGTTTGTAGAGGATTTAAAATGTAAAACGCCTTAACCAGCTTTACAGAGAGAAAACTAAAATCCCGGTTGTTGTCTCTTTTGACAGGTCAGTGAAAGCCAACTGGAGAGACGTAAATGGAAAATTTAACCAAGGACACGCTCTTATCTCCCACTGGAATACCTGCCTTTCTATGGCAAGGTACTGTAGGCGACCACCATTCCTTCAAACCAGCAGTGAGAGCCAGCAGAGAACGTGTGAGGACAGCGCTGTGTTTGTAATCATATCTTAAGAGTCAGTCCACTAAACAGTCCACACATCATTAGGGCCTCTCATAGTCTTGTGTGCTTGGCTACAATCTGGGAGGAATTTATGAATGGTGTTTGGTTGGTGAGGGGTTTAGTTACGTCTGCGCTGTCTCAACTCTCTCAAACTTGTGTTTCTACTTCAACAGGCTTGAATAATCTCAGTGATGCAATCTCTCCACAGACGCCCAGCTGATGTTCCACTGTTAAAAAAGAAAAAAATTAATGGTGGTAGGGGGTTAGCACCCCTGCTTTAAGTGGGGAAAAATGACATCACGGTAGTAAAAAAGGCACCAGTGATATGCGACTTCGGTATATTTGTGAGATTTTGCTTTGAACCTAGAGGCTCCAAATACCCCTTTATCAGCTGAGCTGGGTAATTGCACCGCTGTGATTGCGTACTTGGCAGCCAATGCTCTGCTCTCTGTGTCGTCTGAGTGAATATCGGAACAATATGTAATTGCTGGCGGCAGCAAGTGTGAGTGTGTGTATAAAAAGAAATGGTACTGAGGCCGCGGAAAGGATGAAGAGATGTCTTTACTAGCCCCTGTTTAAGCAGGAATGTTGGACTCAAACTAGCTACGAGTCAGAGTTTTTCTTTTTTAGCACTGGTCAAAGGGAAGGTGCTGCTATGTGTCTTCACAGAGAGTCCACCTGGGAGAAACTGTGCCAAATTTGCTCCAAATTGCTCAGAAAGACAAAGCCATGGGTGTGTACAGTCTAGAAAAGTCTCCTACCCCTGGGCAGATGGATGTTAGTGAATAAAGCCAAAGATTGTTTTAGTTTCCGAGGGAGGATCTGAAGGTCCCAGAGACAGTGTCTAGTATTTTTAGAACCCATTCCCCTCTTTGTTAGATGCTTCTCATAAGTCTTTGGCGCAAGTCACCAAATCCCAGTAGCCATTGCAAAACAAACAGCGCTGTCCTGTTCCATTCATTTTTCTGGAAGTCTGGGGGAAAAAGAACAACATAACAGTAACAGAGATGAGGATGACACATCAGGCTGGGTGGCTGGCTGAGCTGGTACAGTAGCAAGCTGTGAGTCAGACACTGCGACTGGGAGAGCTGGGAAGCATCCGAAGAATGGGTGACTATGTGGTGTGTGTGATTCACTGCTTGTGTGGTGAACCTCTATGAGAAGGGCCATGCCACCGGGCCCTGTAAAAGCTCGTCTGTTATTCCACATTTCCAAGCACTAGGTGCTTTTATTGCTGTACCAAGACTCACAAAAGCCTTGGGGCCAAATAGGTGTGTAATGGCATTGCACTGAGTCCGGCTGCTTGACTGGCGTGGTGAGGGGGAACAGTTGACAACATCGGAGTCTGATCCACTCAGCAGTCTCTAAAGCCTCATGAACTCATTCTCACTCACTCGAAGATCCATCTGTCCCACATCTTTCCCAGCCCTCTTCCTTCTTTGCCTTTTTTGCTCTCACTCCTGTCACTGCCCTCCCACTCGTGCTCCATTTTCCATCTTAATCCCTCCCTCTTTTTGTGTCTCTTTTCTGTCTTCTTTTTTGTCTGGCCTCTCCAGAACTTTGACTCTCCCTCTCTTTGGAGACAGACTCTTTAACAAGCCAGCCCCAGTGGGCAGTATACAGAGAGGGGAGGTTATTTTTAGATTGCACACAGATTAAAAGTGGAACGTTTTTCTTCATCCTTGTAAAGAGTCCTCTTCCTTCTCTTTCAGTCTGTAATGGAGTTTAGCATCTCAGTGGGGGATCTCGCGTTACCTCCCCCGCACATACTCTTCTCTTCCCCTCCTCCGGACTCATCTCGCCCCCCCACCACCACCAACACAGTCATCCTCTCCAAACACTGACATCATTCGACAGATCCAACTCCTTCCTCTGCCTGTGGGGGCTATCCTGTCTGTACAGCATGAAATGGGTGAGTCTCAGCTCCTGACACAAATCATGGAGGAAAAAAACAAGCTGTCAGAAAAACACACATCTGCTACAGAAAAACAAGCCCGATACATCATTACATCCTCAGTGCACTTCACCTCACATGACCTTTTCCTCAGCAACCCTACTGCATTAGACTGGTGCTTGCTTGCACACATACGCATACACACTGTTAAAGGGTGTTAAAAGAATAAATCACACAACTGCATTAGGCATAATTAGGCCACTGCCTTATCCAGGAGTCTGGGAGGTGACGGCTGAGCTTACTTCAGCGTTTTCCTGTCTTGGACCAGAACCAAAGTCTGACTTTTCCCTTCTGTCTCTGCAAAAAAACACACACACACATACACTCACACACTTCCCCCACCATGTGGATCACCTCATCTTTGGCCTGAACTGGGGAAATGAGAGAGGGAGACATGGCCCTGTGGGTTTTACTAGTCCTACTCTCACTGACCCATGCCGGGGTCTAAAGTCGGATACAGCTCCTGTTACTTTCCTTGAACTTAGCCCTGTTCCTTTGAAAATATTCTGTTTTTTGCATTGCCGTTTTTCCCTCAACCTTAATTTGAAGGAGTGAGCTCTTAAAGAGTGGGTGATATTGCGTAGTAGCTGGCCTGGCAGCGACCACGCAGGAAATCTTTCATTAAAACTCGCTCAAGGTCCATCATGACCTGAAGCTCTGTGTTGGATACTGAACAATAAATGACACATTGCTATTCCGCTGAAGCCTTTAAAACACCCTCCATCACAACCTGACCAACGAGCCCTAGGAACTGCGATCGGAAACCAGCGGGTAGATGAGAGAAAACGTTGAAATTTGAAGTTTCTGATTGACAGATGTGTTTGAAGTTGTCTGCGGCCCCGTGTGTGTGTCTGATCAAAGACTGTTTGCCCGTGAACTTTCATGATATTCCTCACAAAGCAAAGAGCAATGGGAGCAAGCGAGTGAGCTGTTGTAAAAGAAGAGAGAAAAATGAGGAGGGAAAGTGATAAAGATAAACCAGAGGAGACAATTAAGTCTAATCACAGAGAGCACTCTGGTGACTTACAGCACATCAAACCACTTCACATTGCTCCGTCTGCAGCATATTTTATTGATGCTTTGGGAGCTGCACTCAGAAAACAAGGAACACATTTAGGCTAATTGTCAATCACACGTAAAAATATCTAATGTTGCTTGATCAAAAACATGTGGCGGAACTCAGAAAAGCTGATCTCCAACACAAATAGACGTTTCCAACTGTTTTACCAAACACTGCTGCCACCCCCACTCTTTCGTATCCTGTTCTTCATCTCACTCGCTGAGAAAATTATGGAAAACAAAATGTCAGCGATAATAGTGAATTTCTTCCATGAAACAGAATAGCTGAGGTCCCGCATATTATTTCATAAGCAGAATACACATGAATGCCTCTGGGAATATGAAGAGCCCCATCATAGCTCTGGCCCAGAGCCAGTGTGTAGTTTGCTGTAGTTAGAGGAAAACCTGATAGTAATACCTCTGGTCTGTCCTCTCTCATTCTCCCGAGCTGCTCTCCTGTGATTCTGTCATTCTACTCCAAGGAGGTTGTTGCGTGCACCACAGTGACAGGCTAGCATTTCACAGAGCCATGAGGTTTTCAAAAGCGCTGGACTGAAGTGGCTTTCCCTGCTGCATCAGTGGCTTTCCCCAGTGCATCAGAGACCGGGGGTGTGTGTTTATGTCTGGAGACGAGAGACACAGAGTGGCAGAGGTGGAAAGAAGACAGAAAAGGAGTTGTTCAGAATCAAGGAGAGAGAGAGGGAGTGGACGATAACATCAATGCTCTCTGCTGATAGTGAAGCAGTCTTTGGGGGATTCCCTCGGCCCTTCTCCCCGGTGCGTGCCTGTTTGTACAAGACAACTAAGCTTCTTAGATGTGTTTAAGCTTCTCAAATAAAAACTAGCTGAGAGAAAGAGGCATTTGTGGTCCAGGCGATGATCTGCCTATTAGGCGTTCTATTGTTAGAAGAAATCTGAAAGCCCAGGGTTTCCTTTTTCAGCATTACAGCAGAAAAAAAGCCTTTCTGCTCCAGGGCTACAGGGCATTTATGTTGTTAACATACCTGGAGCTGTGCCTCCCGCAGAAAGCATTCTCATTTAGCCCAGGGCCTCTGGGAATGATAGGCAGAGGTATTCTGTCAGTGAGGCTTGTTGCCATATACTTTGACTGGTAAAGTTAAAAAGTTCAATACCTGTTCTGCTTATTACACATGGTGATGGTCTTACATGTATTGTCCTATTAAAAAATACCACTGAAAAAATGCAATGATAAAAAAAAAAACAGAAAAAATCTAAATTTTAGGTTGCTAATACTTTAACTTTTAAATGATCTGCTCAGTAACATGGTAATATACTATATAATAGTTTGCAGGGCTCCTGTGTCTGTTTTTCATCCAGTGCAGAAAAAAATGTCTGCAAGAAATCCAGATGTACTATATATAGTTAACATACACATCTTTAATATGACACTATGGCACCTGTAAGAATCTGAGAGCTTTGTAGCTTTCCAGAGTCAACATCCTTATGATAATGCTGTTGGCATGAGATGATTTAATACTGTGCTAACATGTAGCAGGCCGGCCTTCCCATGGCTACATAAACACCACACAGCCAAAAGCATCACCAGCCGACTGCACCTCACACTGATGAGGCCACTGGTAGCCCACCAATCTGTAAACACGTCCCCCCTATCTGTTGCATTTACTTATAACACTACTGTGGCTCACAGGGAGAAGCTCCACTGGCTTAGCCCAGCTGCACAAGCCCACTCACTACTGTAGATCCAGCTGAAGACAGTCAGTTCTCTATGAAAAAAAAAAGTAGATTCCTGCAACCTACTGGGCAACATCGGACTATGCGGTATGAAAAGCTGTTCACCACTTGACTGTTGTGTTTTTATTAAAAAGTTCATCTGCTACCCTGGCCCGAGGAGAACCTAGAGGGCTGATATAGATTAGAAACACTCTTATCTTCAGTATCAGTGGTCATTTTAGGCCTCAGTAGCTGTCTAGGATCTGATAACATCTCACAGACTGTCAATCTCACATCTGATGGCAGATGGAGAGTGAAATAGATTGGCAGATGAAGCCACACTCTCTGAGTTCCCTGCTGGTTTAACCTCTCCCATCTGCGTCAGTAGTCACACATGGTTCACATAACAAACCTCTTTCTTCTCCTGGGCAGTTTAGGGCTACACGCAAACACGGAAATGAGATATACACTACTGTGCTGAGGCTGAATCTAGAGGGGTGGGCACCAACTTTCTACAGCACAACTATAACCAGATAGCCATGAGAAACCACCAGGGGCCATTTAAACAGAAACACATGGAGAAACACACACACACACGCACCAAATCCCACACACACACACACATGCACGTACACGCACACACACAGGTAAACAAACTCACACACACACAAAGTCAGCTGTGTTGATGGAGATGACCCTTTTGTAAATGGTCACACAATCAAATGGGTTCAGGCAGAGTCAGAGATGCTACATGAAACTAGATTGCTCCCGCTGCGACAGGAAGCCAAACTTTGCCTCTAGGGCTGTTTTTATGTTAAATAAGACTTTTTGCCTGTGGACAGATTTCCTGTTTTGGCAATCAGTGAAATGTTTATTTATGGGTTGGCAAATACAACTTTCCACTGGAGTGGTAAATTTACACGAATAGTCTGATTTAATGTTTCCCTTTCTGATCCCTTTAGATTTACAGCTTTCCTAAATATAAAAGCAAAAGAAGAACCTGGGCTAAAAACAACAGAAATGCATTAAAAAAAGAAGAAGAAGTGAGGAAACTAAACGTCCATTTGCAACAGTCTGACACTCCCCTCAAATGACAATGTTTAACTTTAATTTATACTGAAGTTTGTCATTACTCCACCCGTCACTTTACCAATCTGCACCTCCCCCATTCGTATGGCCCAGCCACCTGTTTTAGTCCTATAAAACACGAGTGTATTACCCTTGAAAAGTGAGTGATTAGCACTCGAGGACTTTTGTGTGAACAGACCACATGTGTGGCTGTATATGCTGAGACCTGAAGCACTTTCTCTAGTCCCTGC
The DNA here is from genome assembly GCF_045865225.1 of Trachurus japonicus. Lineage (NCBI taxonomy): Eukaryota > Metazoa > Chordata > Actinopteri > Carangiformes > Carangidae > Trachurus > Trachurus japonicus. Next base: position 18,442,471 of record NC_140912.1, read on the forward strand.
AACGTTTGTGCACAAATATATCGCACCTCATCCAGTCTCACGTGAAGGGAAATGGACGAATGTGAGAGGAGACTGAAGAGGTTTATTAAGAGATACAGACTTGTGTACATCAACTTTAGCACGCACTGTAGCACCGTGAAGCAACCACTCTATTACTTTGCCAATGATAAATAAATTCAGTGCAGTCTGGTGAAGTTCTTTCTTTTCTTTTCAAAAATGAAATAAAAAATAAATTGTGTGGTGAGATTGCTGTGCAGTGTTAACATATAAGTCAATCTGTGAGTAAGACTGTGAGTATGTATGTTTGTATGCTTTAGCTTTAGTGTGTGGGTGGTGGTTGAAGATCCTTTAGGTTGAGTGAGTTCACACGCGCGCACACACACATACATACACACACACATGCGTGCCCACACACACACACATACACACACACACACACACACACGCACACACACACACGCACACACACACGCACACGCGCACACCCTAAAACAGACTCTGTGAATGTTTGGCTGTGCCAGCTGTGTGAGCTTGAAGCTGGGTGTAGGGTGTATACAATTGTCTGACAGACTGCACGGTGTGTATACACAGTCATAAACAGATTCTGGAGCGGAAACGCTGATCACCTAGATGTGCTTGACCTTTTGACCCAGGGCTTGAACTGTTATGCTTTCACTATGTGTAATACTTGGCCTGTGCGTCTGGAGGAAACACTGGGTGCTGCACTGGAGCGTAGCCAGGAAAACTGTTTGTGTGTGAATGTGTATGTGAGAATGGACGCACGTGCGTGGGAATTTTCCTGGTTTTCTCTTTGTTGTTTATCTTCTTGTATGGAAGTCAATATAAATGATCCAAAAGTCTGTTTGCGTGTCTGCTCATTCAAGTGTGTAAACATGTCTGTGCCCAAGTCTTTGATGTTGACCACAGTGGCCGTGCACAGTGATGACGCACTGCTGAGAAGGCAACAGACAGTGACCCATATTTAAGTGTCAAAAACATCTGCATTTACATACAACTACCCTCAAAACACAAGAATAGCATTATGTGTGTCCTGTCAAAGCGGGAAACTCAGTCTGTGTTGACAACTTTCTGGGAGCGGACCTCCTTGAAAATCCTTGGAATAACAGCAAAGGCTATGACTGAACACCTGAGAGAACAAATGAGCAGCTCACCTGGATTTTAAAGGCCTTCATACCACACAGATGAGGCGAGCAATGCTTTTAAAAACAGCCAGGACCTTGTTTTTAGAGGATGACAGTTTCACCATCAAACCTGCGGGCTCTATACCACACTCACATTAGCTTTGTTTTCAGAAGCAGCGCTCCTCTAAGTAACAAAGTGCTTGAGATTCTAAGCATTGTGTAGACGTGGACTGTTTGCACTGACGCACTGTGACGTGGGTCGTCAAGAGGCCATATGGATTCAGCATCTATTTGCTGACTGTATCATCCAATCCAAATCCTGCTTTCCCTTTCTCTCTCTCTGCATGTGTATGACTGAATGGAAATGTGCAGGTTATCTCCTCGCACTTCATGTCATTCCAGCTTTCAACTCCTGAAGGGCCGAGACGCCGCTGTGAACTCCTTGAGCAAACACTATGGAGCAACTGAGAGAGGACACTGAGGGATGAAGATCCAGCAAACATGCCCGTTTGAACCGGAAATATTCAGCGGGGTAAGAGCTTATAGCTGTTTGAAACAGGGACACTAGAGAGGACCTGGCAAATATATGTGTGTTTGAAGGCCAAACAGTGTTGAAGGCAGAGCCCCCATGGGGAATCTGACAGTAGAGCCTGATAGTGAGCTGCTGCAGACTCTCCACTGTGCTGACAGTTTATGAAAGAAGGCACAATAAGCTCAGTCATCGAGGAAAAGATCCCCTCATCCCCTCTATGAAGAAAAGGTGCCATTCATAACTCCCCTGTTAATGTAAAATGAAAATAGATTCTTTTGTTTTTACAGTGATGGAGATTACCCTATACACATATCCCACACACTGGGAGACACAGAGAGAAAGAGATTCATTATCCCATTCTTCAATGGCATGAGGTGCCAGGTTCACTGACTGACAGTGCTAATTAGAGAGGCATGAAAGTTTAGGCAGCATGTGACTCCTCTGACCCATAAAAATCCTGTCTTGTTTGTTGGTTCAATTGAGGGCATCATCTTTTCATTTCATACGGCTACGCTTGGCAAATTACACCAATAACGGCAACATAGTGTAGGCATTGTTTCTGTATATGAGTGGCAGATTATTCAAACTGATAGTGGAAATAAGAAAAATTCTCTGAGCTCAGTGGGCGATGTGAGCTCAAACAAAACAAAATTCCATCTTTCTGTCTTTTTGTGAGAAATGGTGCCTCCTCTCTGAACCTGAAAATGACATGTCTGTCAACACTTAAAATGAATGTGGTCATCTGTCCATGACACAGATTGCAGTGCTATGGATGACAGTCATCAGTAGTCCTGGGCAGATGCTTTGAAGTGAGACCACAGCGCACTCCACACACCCAGTTCTCATGGCTTTTTCTTTAAATAGAGCATGACATCAGGCCGTGTGCAGGTCTACCGACCTGAGCCCAAAACAAGTGTGTCTAAACAATGCCACATCTGGAGTGAAATGCAGTGAGTGAGAGGAGAAGAGCAGGAATGTAGCAGAAAGGAGGTTGAGAAAGGGAAAGCAGTCCTACAGCTGTTTAGCTCTAGGACCCTGGCCAAAGTGTCTGGGGATGTGCCTGAGCAATAATTTACTGGTGATTCCCCCCCTGCTGCCCCTCCCCCCAAAAGACTTGATGTCACCACAGTGGATCAAAGTGTCAGGCAGAGTAAAACAAGGTGAAGCTCTACTGTTGAGGTCTTCGAGCTGGTCGTAACACTAATGCCTTTGCTTGTGTAACACACAGTGATGTCTGCTTTTGTATATTGTGAACTCATCACCCCAGAAAATACACCCATTGGTGACTAATACTAAAGAGACCTACAAATTTTCATAGTGGTGTTCCAACTTTGATGCGGTATAATCTTTAACTTCCAGTAAATTTCAAAAGAATTTCGGGGAGAAACACAATTTCTTGTTTGATTTGGCTCATTCCTCTGAGCACTCTGTGCAGATACAGGAGGAGGTCTTCAGAAAGTCTTCTCGGGCAGCCTGTTCTTGTTGTCACTGTCAGAAGCAATCAGAGCTGCTGGGTCTGCATTCACGCAGCAGAAGGAACAGAGGAGCAAGGCAAATATTCAGGCCAATTTTCTGCCTGTTGGATAAAGTGTCTAATAAACACATGACACCTGATCCAAGAGTTTGCCATTTGTCAGTAGACACATAATACGCCGCTTGCAATCTGATCAAGATACTTGGGCTTTAGGTGAAGAATGCGTAAAATGCACCCAGTAACATATAAATACGTGAATGCACAAGCACGGAATAACGTGCTCACACACATCAGTCTGGGAGCTTGTGAGTGGATTTGTGTGGGAGCTCAGGAGCCCATAGATTGAAGGTGTGACCTGACAAACAGAGACGGACAGTAGGATGGAAAATATGCTAAACGTGTTTAAAGAGGAGGAGACAGATAGTGAGGAATAGGAGGTGGTGGGGGGGGGGAGGTAAAATGATTGAACCTGAGGGGCTCTCTTCTCCCACAGGTCATGTGTTTTACATCTACACTCCTCTAAGTCTGCTCAGTTATACAAGTCTCAGCCTCCAAATCCCAATTACAGGCCCGAATCTAGGTGTGGGAAAACTAAGTGGTCAACTGGAGCACGACTGGCGGGAGACGGCACCAGAGAGGCTGGTGGAAGACGTAACTGATAACTGCAGTGCAAGGTCTCACTTTCAAGGCTCTTAAAGTTACAACAGATGAGAACGTTTGTGAGTAAATGTGTTGTTGCATTACACATCTCTCAGTTTGCCTGGCCGGCCTTCAGAGCAGTTTTAAGAGTGACAGCAACTGAGCTGAGACAGAGATCAAGCACTTCAACTCTGAAAGCTTCCTGATGCTACACAAGGTCTTTGTTACAATCATTTCGCTATAGTTTGGATTATATAAAGAAGAAATTAAAAAGGGAACGGTGAGTTATAGAGAAGACAGACAGCCGATCAGAATAAAGCGAATCATGCTGTCGTACTTTGAACTATGCCATAGCTCAATCAATAATCTGAATAGCTCCAGAAAAAAAAGAAAAGAATAAAACAAAACATGTGAATGCAGCTTGTTGTCACTCCTGAAGCGACTGTGACATGTGCATTCGTCAGATAAATGAATTGATTTTGTTTACACTGGTGAATCAATGAGCCCAAGCTTAAATTTTCTATCTATGATCCGTTGACAAAATAACAAAATGTTAATTTTCTCTTGGGAATCTGTCAAATGAAATCAAAATCTGATTATTTATCATGCATTCAAAACTTATGTGCCTCAGGTATGGAGAACATTTATTTATTTACTTTCACTTCCCCCCTGCTGTTGCCGTGTTTGTGCTCATGCTACTGTAGCAACAGGTTGGTGGAGAGAGAGAGAGAGAGAGAGAGAGAGAGAGGGACTGTCCCCAGTGGCCACATCAAACATCTCTTTGCAGTGCAGAACGGTGAGTAGTGTGCGTTTCCCAGGGGAATATCTACAGTATGGTGATGTCATCTTTGGACGATGAGTGTCAACAGTATAATTTAATAATCTGCTGTGTCAGTGACCTCACAGTTTAGGAGAGTAACTTTTTTTTTTGTTTCTTTGATGATAAACTAATTGGTCTGACATTAAGCTTAAGTAATAGCCTCTTGGGATATTTAAGCAAGAAGAGGCTTACTCATATCTACAGATCACGGCTGGAAAAATGATGCCACTGATCTGATGAATGCATTTAGTATAAGATAATGACACTGGGATATAACCATACAGTAGGTATTGCATGGCTGTGTAGTGTGTAGTGCCACATTTGGTGACTGTTTTCTGCTTGAAATAAGACATTTACACAGAAGAAAACAACTGGGAGGAATGCCTGCAAGATCATATCATTTAAGCCAAAAAAGAGAGAAGCATTTCCATCCAATAATTGCCTTATTGCACTGTATCTCGACTGGCTTTTTAACACCCTAACGCTGGTAATGACGAGCAGATTAATCCACTGACATGAGGACTTTCCTCTGGGGTTGACATCACTGTTGAGCTTTCACCACTGAAGTCTAATGAAAGTCAGCCCAGCCCTGTCAGCAGTAAGGCTGCGAGGTCAGAAGTCATGACCCTGTCACTCGACATGGGAATTAAAGGATGAATAACCTCCACAGTGTTATGTAACCTTAGTGACGGGTCTGGACAGTACCTGCTGAGCTGATAATAAACCAACCTTGAAGTCATTATCATTCCCCTTAGATGTTGAACTCTGATTCAAACTCGGACTGAGTCTCAATATCTGGCGGGCGGATGATGACTGATACTCTTCAGTAAGGATAAAATCAATGACATAAAGGACAGAAAAATCTTTATGTCATTCGATTACATTTCCTCAGAATGATGACTCATTCTTCCAGTACACAGTCTGTGGAGGTTGGGATGTTTCCTTTGAAATACTGTATTACTTTATGATATGTTGCATCTGTTGGTTGGTCATGTCATATTTCTCTTCGTCTGTAATCGTGCACAGAGTACAGCTGGGTGGAAAAGTGGGGGCAGTTGGGCTGTCAGGGAGTCTAGAGTTACATTAATGGGCAGTGTGAGAAGCAGGAGGTGGTAGCAGGGTCAAAGGTCACAGTGCCCCGATAAACAAATGAACCACCCAGCGAGGAAGTCAACAAGGGATGCTTTCCCCTGCAGCCCCACAAGCCCTAGCAACAGAAGCTGCTGGCAAACATGTGTGTGACAAATGTGCCATCTGAGCCAATGACAGAGTCTCAATCATCACCATATGGGGGTGCCACACAAACACAGCAAAGAGGACTGGAGAAAAACGAAGTGGAGCAGATGAACGGCAGGCAGCAGACACAATAAAATATAATGAGACAGATATTGATAGGATATGTCAGCTATTGTTCGCATGGGAAACGCCGCAACACAGAACAAACAAAGAGACTCACTGGAGGTCTGAATACAATACACGCTCTCTCACAGCTGAGCAGCCTTCGCCAGTGGGGTTAAATGTTATGATGACTCCCTGTTGGGAAAACCATGAGAGTGATGCTGCTCGTTGGGCTGACTGCAATCAAACAGGTTTTACTGTGGGTTGTGTTGTTGCCCTTTTAGAGTTTAATGACCAGCAAACAGTCTCATGATGGCCCCCTTCTGCCATTATATCCCACTAAAATAACCTTTCACACAAACTGTCCTGATTGACAGACCAGACAAGGCCAAACTGGAAGTTTACTCCTCCGGATTGCCTCAGAAGAATTCCTACATAATTTTCAGAGTCCTCTGATAATTCATTCACTTTCATTCACAAATGTTTTTAATCAATCAGTCCTTTTGATTTTCCACGCTTTCATTTCAGAACTTTATTTGCCTCGGCTTATCTCGTGCTTTTTTTGTTGTATTTTCCTCTCTCCTCCCTCTCTCTCTCTCTCTCTCTCTCTCCCCCTCGCCAGCTCTGGAAAGTACATTCACACAGTTCAACTGTGACACAAGGACCGTCTCCTTCATGGCAGACCACACTTGTGTTTTTTCAATTAAGCCAGGCTCCTGTACACTATTCATTTGGGAAACCATAATTCTCATGGCCCAGCAGAAACTAATGGAAAGTCGCTTAGTTTTTTTTCCGGGAGAGGTATCGGAAAGACCCGTTCGCTAGGAGCATGTCAGACTAGTGGGGATGGAGAGTAAAACTGTAGGAGCACTATGAGAAAACAGTAGGTGTTGATAGGAGGTGATGGCCTCACCCAGGGGTAACAGGGTGCAAGAACTCATGGGGTGAATGGAAGCAGGAAGGAGGTGAGTGAAGGAATACAGATGGATGGATTTCCAAGGGAATGTGGATGAAAGTGAGTGAGTCGCAGGCCGGATCTGAATTGCCCAGCGGGGAGGAGGACAGATCCACTGAAATCACTTCAAAGCCTGGTGTCACTGGGCTGCAGATGAGTACAGACTGTCTCCTGTCCTTTATATTTACAGAGATGAGCCCCAGTAGCCAGTTGCATCCATCTGCTTTAAACAGCAATCAACGGGGCAAATAAACATCTCCACATGTGTCCACACACACTCAAAAGTAGATAGTGTTGCCCTGGATAGGATTTGACAGGCCATTAGAAATAAGCGAGTGGTATCACTGTCTGGCTGCATAGTAAAGCATCACTAGACTAAGCCAACGATAAAAGTCAAAGTCAGTAATATTAAATTTACCTGACATAAAGCTTTTCTGGAAAAACAGAACTATCAAGGAATATTCACCTCCAGTGAACTATCACCAGACTTCCCATGCCATAACTAATGTCCCATCATCCTTTTTCCAGAGCCCAGTCTGACCCTCTTCCTTGCCTGACCATTAGGAGCCATCTATCACCATTAACATAAACCTTTCACTTAATGCTGACTCAGTCTGTGCTCATATATAAACAGTGGAGGCAACGTAGATACAGACACAGTCATACAGTATACCCATGTGTGCATGCTCACACACGCACAAGTCAACGTCTAGCTACCTATACTGTTTACGCACACACACACACGCACGCACGCACGCACAAAAGTGGGAGGGACCTAAAATGGACAACCCCTTTACACCCCCCCCCCCCCCACCACCACCACCACCACAACAATCAACAGAGACAGACAGACAGTTAAGGGAAGCAGAGAGAGAGACAGGCAGAGGCAGCACACCAGCACACAAGGAGCAGACTGTCTGAAGTCTTACCTCAAGAGTAATGCTGTGGAGTCAATACAGGGGAAAGCCTCATGACTGTAGCAGTGTCCCTCAGTCTTGGTCTCTTTGTATCTCTCAGCTGTGGGAGGCGGGCGCTGACACACAGGCAGAGCAGAGCGGAGCGGAGCGGCGCTCGGCACACTTTACAGGCAGAGAAAGCAGTGGAGCCACGCAGATCCCGGGCCCGTCCGCTCACACTCTGCCTTCTGAGGATGAAAAGAGAAGACTTCATTAGCAGCTGCAAGACCACGCCTCCACCCCTCCAGTCTCCCTCCTCCCAAGCCCTCTCTCCCTCCCTCCTCCTTCACTACCTCCCCGCTTCCCTTCCACACTCCCAGCCAGTAGCACGCTCCAGGGCCTGTCCCAGCCAAGAGAGGGGGAGCAGACTGCCAAAGAAAACCTCCCATCCCACCGCCTGCCAGCGCTGTGCAGTGCACTGAGAGAGAGAGAGAGGGAGAGAGAGAGAGAGAGAAAGAGAGAGAGAGGGACAGAGAGACATGAGTAAAGGAGATGGAGAGACAGAGACCTGGCATATAGCAGATGGCTTGATTCCACAAACTGTTATTTGTTTGTTTTGAATTTTTTCTTTGCGAGCACACTGCCTCACAATTGTTTGAGCTTAACAGTTTTGCCAGTGAGAGAAAACTACAATAAAACTACACTGGGAATACAATGAGGAGCTGTATGTGTGGTGGAGAGTGTGAGTGCAAAGTAATACGAAGAAGGAAAACAGAAGGAAGAGAATTAAATTATTAAATTTGGATCAAGTGAAGAGTGTGAGGCAGCAGGGATTCACTGGAGGGGGGTGGGGGGGGCACAGACTGGCAGGCAGACGGAAAGAAAAACACAGACACACTTGGAGAGAGACATAGAGGGGAAGATGGGTGATCAATTTGACAGTTTTACAGGGAAAAGGAAAAGGAAAAGATACATATTTGACCAGGTGTTTCTGAAAGTTTACTGTAAGAAATTCACATCAAAAGAGTGTTTCTCATAAGGAGGAATGAGTACGTCTGTGTGTCTGTGTGTGTTGGATCCTAGGGGGTGGGGATAAAGTCTGTGTCTGTGTTTTTTTCTATAAACCTGTCTGTAACTCTTAGAAAACTGCCTCCATTGTCAACACCCAGGATAGGGATGAGACTTTTTGTCCATCCACACTCCTTCTCATTCTCGTTGCCCTTTCTTCTTATGCCAAACTGAACACTCTCCCCATCAGATGGGGAAAACAGGCCTAAAAGCACTGGCTGTTTACTGTCTGTAATTATGTGGGGCTGGTACACTCAACCCAGGCGAGCTCCACCACACACAAACCTAGCTCTACCAAGTCTGCCAGTTTAAACCGGGCCACGGTAGAGAAAGAGAGGAGCGCAAAGAACAAGAAAAAAGGAGTAAAAATAAAAAAGTTTAACTTTTTAAACATACTTGTAATTAACATAGATTTGTTGGCAAGGAGGGATTCATTCAGCCTCAGAAAAAAATAGACATACTATCCAAACAACTTACACTTCATGAGTTCACTGGAGGTCAAACTTTACTGCAGGTTCTTGGTGTGAAGCGAAAATTTAAGTTCAAAATAGTGATTACCCAAAAAACATTAAGAATTAATTTGCTGCTAAATGCTGTAGGCTAATCTCTCCCATCATCCCCTGCATATGGTGTCAGTATTAAAAGTACTTTCACAAAAAAGTTAAGTACTAGTACTTTCTTCAGTGGTTGAACAGCGGAGAGAAGTGCGACACCATTACAAAACAACACGAAAAAGTAGCGGATTAAGGGACAAAGAACAATTCAAAAGTTCACAAAAGGATCACAAGCACCACAAAGTAAAAAAAGAACACATTTTTGGCAGCACATGAAGAGATAAGCAGGGATTATACAGATTTATACAGATCTCTGGCTATGTCCCATGGTGGCATTAACACCTACGGGGACCCGCTCAGCGACAAAATGGTTTCAAATTTACATTGGTCCGCAAAACGGTACTTAAGGCTAAGAACTGTCTTGAGGGTTATGAAAGTCTAGGCCTGGGTTGGTGGAGGGATGACAGAGCGAGAAGGAGAGAGAAGCTCATTTCATTGCACTTTATTGCTAAGAAACACTAATCCTCCAAAACCAGAGACATGGACAGCCCCTCTGTGGTGTTTTATGCCTTTAATCTGAGGCTTTGGTGACAGAGAAAAGACTAATCCAACATCTGAAAGCTGTTGTTTGTTTACTGTCTACTGTGTAATCAAAATTGTCATTACCATAACGATAGTAAATAGACAAAAATAGCGCAGAGTGGCCACATAATGAGGAAAATTTAAACAGTAATGACAGGCTGTCAGTCACACTTTCCTGCAAAAAAAGAAGGTATGATTGCACCTCAGGATCAAAAACTGGGATTTAGGGTTGAGGCAGAGTTTACAAAAAAGACACCATATTATATTCAACCACTAGGGGCTGAGTTGAGCTGTACTGTACATGCAGTGCATTTAAAACAGGTATGAGGCATAGTTTGGCACCAATTCTTTCATACACCATTTTCACTCCTCACAATCATTCTGTATTTGGTAGGATATGACTTTGAGGGTCATGACAGCACGACTGAGTTTAAGGCTATTTAGTAATGTGATTATTTTTCAAGAGTTTAAATTCCTCCCACACAATTTTAATCATTAACCCAGTAAATCACACGTAGCGTACAACACTCATTAGCAAGGTTTAAAGTAACAGATGTTATCACTTCTGTTGAATCCTGTTACTGTAAACTAAACTCAGGCCAAAGACCCAAAGTGCAAGAGATTTGAATGACGGATCACAAAATGTCTTCTTATGAAATGGCAAATGTCTTCTTTGCATGCAGGTGTATGCTTGTGGCTTGCTGATTAAAACAAGGATGGCATTAAATAACCAAGTAAGGGAAGATGTGGGTCAGTAGCTAAACACCCTTGTTTTAAACACACCCTTTACACAGAGCAGGCTGCAGGAAGCACAACACCATCATCTCACAGGAACTTCACGCAACAGAAGAGCCAAAAACAAGCTGCCTCTCTGACTGGATTTCAAAAGCCACAGGAAAAGATCTGACTGTCAGGCATCACACACATTTGGCAGAGCACCAGCCTGGGATGGGCCAGAGGGAGTACTACTTGTTGGTACAGACTGAAACTCCTTAACACCAATAAATACAACAATTGTTTGTGGTGAGATCACACAAAAATGCAAGCAAACTAAACGGAACGAGGACACACAATGGGATTTCAAAGTTTTTGTACTGTAGTGCGTTAGAAACAATGTGTCTTTGGTTGATGGCTGGAATCATATTAGACTTCAGGATTCAATCATGTGTTGTTGTGAAATTGAAATTTCACTCTTAACAACCTGAATTGAAAGCAGAGTTGAGGCAGATGGAAAGAGGGGGACTTTGTGTTCTTAACACAGAAAACCTTTGTGAGATGTATCAAAGTGAAGGGACGCGAGTAGGACTTCTCAACATTTCCAGGATGAATATGGAGATTGTTTAAACCTAGCCCTATGGCATGTGCACATCAGGACACCAATGGCCTGTATTATACCAGTCTAAACAAGTATTTTTAGTTCATATAAGGCATAAAAAAACATGTTTTTATACTTTACCTTTAAACCCATATTCTCACTCTGCCAGTTCTCTAACTTGTCTAAATGGGCTCTCTCTCTGGTGCAGAAAAAAAGTCATATAAAACACCAATGCTAACCATATAAAGTGTTTTAATGACCTTGGAGCATTCAAACCTCCCCTAAGGGAGCAACACCACAGTCAAAAAACAAATTAAACTGTGACCTTTTTGAGGCAATGTACAGGCAGACATTTATTGACCTACTGTACAGTTATTATTTAATATCTCTAAAGCTAAATATAGACATGGGAATGGCTTGCTAAAGCTCAAACACTATACAGTAGCTTTTGTTTTTCTTTAAAAAAAAAAAAATCACAGAGACAATACTGAAGAACTAGATGTGAACTCCAAAGCAAAAAGGACAAATCACATTAAGCCATAGCAGGAAGTCAGTGGAGTAAAGTGTCAAACACTGGCCATGTGCCACAGTGGTTGGTGCACACAAGTTCATTAATGTGTGTTAACAGGGACTGCCTCTTGAACAAGTCTTGACAAAAAAGTTGCTAAAGAAATGATGAATGCCTCAGGTCCGCCTTTTTCACGATTATTATCACATCAGCTTTAATGCATCTTGCTTATACGTTAAGTATGACGCCAGAGCCCGTTTAAAGATGTAGAACGATATCTGCAACTTAATGTTGCCACAATTGCTGAGAGCATGTACAGTACCAGGGTCATTCCAGGTTATGTTGGTGACACACCCAGAGCCCCAATGAAAGGCCTTCCCATCGCCACCAACACCAACTCTACAGTAACTGTCAATTAAGGCCAGTGAGTGTGGGCACAGACTACATATTGAGACATTATTCCATGACTCACTGACTACTATACACCTGAAATGTCCAATAAAATTATTATATTAAGAATTCCCAACAGGGATATGCAAGATTTTACAAACACAAGGACTATTTCTATGAGTGCACTGTGTTTGTGCAATGAGAAAGCCTCACAGAAAAGTGAGACTGTGGGTTTCAAATCAGACACAGGTAATGGTGGCAGACCAAAAGGTCTAACAAATTCATTCATTCCCTCCCTCTGTCTGAGCAGCTTTTGGGCTGTGGCGCTGCTGGGCTGAGTGGCCGGCCTCAGCTCTGGGAATTTCACACCTACAATGGCCATGACCAGCGACGGGCAGAGCCCATCACACCCTGGTGTGCCATTTCTGACCCAGAGAGCCCATCGGCCACGAACACATGCTCTCCCCCAGGGCAAACACGGGGCACCCCAGCCGGTGTAGACTTAGCAGCATAGCGATGTGTACTCGCCTCGCCATGAGGACCAAGAGTGATGATGTTCCCAGGAAGACAAGGGCTGGGGGTTTGGGCCAGGAGGGGGTTAGAGGTAAAGGAAGAAGGGATGAAGAATGGGGAAAGGTCCTTATCAACTGTTTCATGATCTTGGAGGAGACAGTATTGTGCTTTTTAAGAAGAAGAAAAGCACATTGTCAACTAAGGATGCAGCAAAATTCAGCCCGAAGAGTAACAAGTACAAGTTCTTGAAGGGTGGAGGCCTTTTCTGATTTACTTTGATAGTGTAACGGATGTAACTGTGATACCAATAGAGTAGGTGAACTTGTCTTCTGTATTAATTGTAATATGTGAGCAGCAGTATATGCACATTTAGGTTGATAGCCTCAACAAAGTCAGTGTTGGGGCAAGTGAATGAACAGATTGCATGGATGCATACGGACAGGATCACTGTTATGGGTAATAAATTCCAGTTTCATACCTTAAAGTTGAATGGACCTTTTACTTGTTCATCACCCCACCCTTACTGCCTGCTTAGCTACATAGAGGGAATAGAAAGGGAATTCTGTGCTGGCACTGAATGGTGGCCATGACTATACAGTAAATCACCCATGCAACCTCTGGAGTTGTTGCTTTAAAGCATTGGGTTCCTCTTACATTTATCTTTCACAAAGACAAAATACATACCTTGGTATATCTTGAATGAACTTGGTGAATCCAGTGAAAGTGTGTAGCTGCATATACTAAATAAATAGCTATACAATGATTGATTCATCCTGTCAAGAATTTCTTCATTTACTCAGCATAGAAAAAAAATGGTTTTATCTTGGGAAAGCAGGGAAGGAAATTTGCTAATCATGTTTACGCAGCGAAAACAAGATAATCACAATGCTACGCCAAGCTAGACTGATGTCTCAGGCTAAACTCTAGTTAATTGAAGGGTAACCGAGTCAAAATGTCATTTATGTCTGGAACACAGTGATAAAGTGATGCAGCTAAATACTAAAACACATATCTATGTTTCCTCTTTGGGTTCCATTTTCCGGTGACTTTATTTTGTTCTATAAATCCGGGTCTGGGTTGAAAGAGAGAAGGGTGGTGGATAGAGCTGCTATTGAACTGTAGCAGAGCCACAGCAAAGCAAACACACAGATGCCTGGCTCTCATCTGCACAAACAGGCCTTTCAATCTTTCCTCTCACTTTTGTCCCATCAACACTTAACTCTTCATGAAGACCAAAGCCACCAACTCCAACCTTCCCTGTGCCCACCCCCCACCAACCCACCACCTCCCCCACCCCCCAAACACACAGAGAGGTGAATGGTGTCTACTGTACCGTCCACCACTCCTCACTCTGTGGGGTAGAGCACATTTGACAGGCCTGTATTTATGGCCGGCTAGAGTTCGTGTTGGAATGAATCATGAAAAGGACCAAAATCATCTTGCTGGATGTTCATTTATATTGAGTTTTGGTCAGCTGTGTGGGTCTGCGTGTGTGGCCCATGAGGAGAGAATGGGGCTTGTGTGAGTGCGTGTGTGTGCGTGTGGAAGCAGAGGATTAAGATAAACCCTCTAATGAGCAACAAAGTAGGTTTGTTATTCTGTGTTTGTTATCTGTCTGTGTCTCTATGCAAAGACTGTGTCCAACATTATGAAGCCAGTCTGGCTACTGAAAAGTAATTTTACAGCCATTCAATTTAAATCACCACCATGATTAATGCAATGCTACTCAAGTACAGGTTCAAAAATGTTAAGGCTGTCTTAAAACAATACTCATGTGTGCATGGAAAACAGGGACCAATCTGTGTTATCATTCATCCGGCCTCAAGAGATCCCTTTAAAGTATAACTCCGACATAAAGGTGCATTTTAAAGATCAGTTCAAGCAAAAATGAAACTTCACATAAGGTGTTCAGTTCAAATGGGCAACTTCCAAATTCACAGTGTTTTTAATGCCTATGTTTTTATCTCTCTGTTTTTCTGGGCATTGTTTGCTGTGTTGGATAATAATACAAAGATTTTAATCTAAAATGACAATTACAACTCAGATAAATGCCCATTTGATTTAACTAAGATTAATGTTACCTCGGCTTTAAGACATTATAATGGCTCTAAACTTTCTAATGGTTTTGCAACTGAATTCAGACCTGACTCTCTACCCCTGAAATCACGATAGCAATAATCTTCAGTAAACCTTTCGAACTCTTTCATATGCTTAATGAACATGCAATCAATTATAAGTTCTACAGTACAAAGAGTAGAGCAAAGTTTGGTGACTCATCTAATTACAGACTCATGCTGCATGTTTTTCCACAGGATGTCATTTATAAACTGGTTATGCACAGTATCTGCTTAATGATGCTAGATGTGTTGACCACGACATTCACAGGATTCACAAGAATTTAGAGAACAGTGCGAAGCATCTTTGATAAACTTTTACTGGAAATTCACTGTTACTTCCACATTTGGTCAAAGCACATGGAGTAAGTGCCAAACAAGTTAATATCAGCTTAATAACAGGAGTCTATGATTAAATAACTGTTGACTTCTGTTTTTTAATCTTTCTCTGTGTTGGTCTCTCTTTCAGTACCCACACACACAGAGGCACACACACAAACACAGTCACACATGCCACACGTGTGATGAATCCTTCAGAGTGCACTGTCTCAGTGGGTGTGTGGTAACAATGGGAGCTGGGGTGAGCTATGGCAGACTTCTCTGGTCCTTCTCCACATAAACCTTTAATATGAGGCCTCCTCAGCACCAGTCGGCCATCTAAAGGCACTGTACCCTGTAATTGACCTTAAAAATACTTTCCGTGGAGGTCGGCAGCCATGTCATTGGCCTTCGGCCCAAGCAGCGGCCGCATCTCCCCACCCCAGAGGAGCCTGGGAAGGCCTCACAGCGTATATTTAGTGGCCCTGTCCTTTGAGTGGAGTAGGAGATGCAGATAATGCCAGTCTGTGTATAAAACCACTCTGCCGCCCACAAGTGGGCCTCTCACAGGCACATTTTCCTCTCACACGGGGATGTGTTTCCTGGGGTCAGAGTTCGGCTGTATGCAAGCCAGGTGCATGTACTGTACGTGGGAGGCACTGGCAAGACTGTCTCCTACGAAGGAGGGGCACGTCAACATCTTTTAGCCCTGTTAGGCAAGATTGTTGTGACACATTTGTGGTGTCACAAGTAGTCAGTTGATGCTGTAACACACCTTAGGCACAGGGTCATACAAACAAAAGAAGTAGTCAATGTACAGTAGCTGGGATTTGAATATCTGGAGAGAAGATCTCATAAAATTGCTGCTTTTCAAAGACTGATCTGCATCGATGCTGAAATATGGCAGAAATGAATCCTAATAATGTGTCAACCCGTGATGGCATGTGTCACGCCACCAGCAGCTTGAGTCGTCTTTTTGTCCAAATGGGCAGAATGGGTGGAGGTGTTTCAAAGAGGAAGAAGAACCAAATCTACTGAAGAAGAACCAAATCTACTGTCATACAATAGGGATGACCAATGCACCCATCGCATTTAAACATGGATCAGTGCTCACACGTACGTCCTTGTATTGCTCTGAGGCATTGTGGCCAGTGATCTGAACATGACAGCAACTGTCAGTATGATGAAAAAAGTCTGAAACACGGGGCGGTGCGTGGCGCAGTGGGTAAAGCGGCCGCCCCTCCTGTCTATCTCTACTTTGTACTATCCAATAAAGGCAAAAAAAGCCAAAAAAATATACTTAAAAAAAAAAAAGGTTCAACACACATCAGCCGTTCAGAAACACAGCACAATTAACTTATTGTTGAGAGATTGTCACAACCCAACACTTCCATGAGAACTTCTGTATATACTATATATAGTGCTGTGGGCATCTGCAGGTGTCTTCTTTTGAAGCTACATCATGCTGTTCATGCGTGTTGCACTTAAGGACACTGAGAAAAGGTTCTTGTCTGGTTTGCAGGAGCAGCAATTTTCACTTCATACAAGCAACATAACTCTGCTATAGGCCAAAGACCATATTTATTTTCCTTACACCTTATATAAAATTTTTTACCTATGTTTATATTTCTATATCTGTCTACATATATAGCCTATTGAATCAGTGAGATTATGTTTCTGTTTCTGCTTTTGGTCAAAACTGAATTTTAGAGTTTGTATTTTGATCACGCTGTCCAAATCCTGTCCAAACTTTGTCCTACAACAGTTCAGCACTCAAACATATGATACAAAACATATGGAGATTCTACAAATATCATATTCATGGGAAACCATCAAAAGAGAGCTGAGATGGGGGTTGTCTTGTCATAATAAATGTAGAGCTATTCGGCTGCCAAACATACTGTACTGTCTGCTATGTACTGTACGCTCTCTGCAGCTGGACCATAGAGGCATATATCATATCAAACAGTCACTGTAATTTGTAACTGTATATTTTAATATGTCTTCTTTACCGAGCTGTTGTCTTCCCTTTCACACTAATAGTAACACTATATTTTCTTATTTATACTACTGACTTTTATAATTGGCCTCACTATTAGACCCAACAAGCCCCTCCAACCTGAACCACCACATACGTCTTCTTCATATACATATACACGCCCTTTCCCTCAGATACAACTCACATGGGGGCGTACCAAGAGCAGGTATAGCCGACCTTTGTTGTTATGGTAACAATAAAACAACCTCTAGGAGTGGACCAGCTGCAGGCATAGCGGACCTTCATTGTCATGGTAACAATAATAAACACATGGTTAAGGTTGTGGAACGGTCATGGTTAAAAGCAACAACGCTGACTATTGGTTTTACACAGGAAACAAACAGTGTGAAAATCCTGGTGGTCCTCTACGGTCAGCACGTTCATCCAGCGTGACGGGCTTCCAACAACAAAATGTAACTATTGGTCGAAATAAAGAGGACGTGTGGCCTTGTTTCAGCAGATTCTTCAGTTTAGATTTTGTTTTGCCCCAGGTTGCCCTGTACATGTACAGTGTTTTATATGCTATATGTGTTTAGTGGTAACAAGTGAAGCGTAAGGCACCTCAGCCTGTTTGCTTGTTGTCGCTCATATCTACCGTAACATTCCTGCTGGTTTCTGTTAGAGACTGTTGTCAGGGGCAACTGCGCAGTAATTTATGATTTCTTTCACGAATGATCATCGGCGGCGATAAATCACAGCTTTCGTCTGTCTTGTAAATTTTTTCAAAGGTGAAAACTGGAGTTCATGTAAGAATAAAAAACAGCCTGATCCCTCCTCCGTTGACCCCTCTCCTACGACTCGCTCGTGCAAGCCTTTCCGCATCTCTGGAGGCGCAGGGCACGTTTTCCACATCTGAGGACAGAAGGCCGATGCAACTCATCCTTTCATCTAACGTGACTGTGACATTTTCACGGCCATGAATCAATTACACAAAAAAAGAAAAGAAAAGAAAAAAAAATGGCCCTCATCCCTGACAGGTGGAGTTATGAGCAATCACAGCAACAAATTCTGCTCGACTCATCGCCACTGGCCACTGGTATTATGTAACAGTCATATATCTCCCTCTTATCTGAGGCTCTTGCCTATCGCACTATGTAGCATACAGAAATTTTTATGTGTCAGTTCAGCTCGGTTATGGGCAAGAGAGAGCAGATGGGCCAGTGTTTACTTGTAGTGTGTGCAATCACACCTTTAAATTCCTCAGAGTAGCAGCGAGGGATGTTGCAGTCACTTGTGCCTGCCTCCACTCCTTACCAGTGGAAACCAGCGGAAACAAGCCTTGGCAAGCTGTAGCCAGACCATAAGCCAGCTGCCGTCATCTAACTATAGATTTCATGGCCTCCAGCAACGCACACTTGGATCCCACACAACAACAAGGCACTAGTGTGACCATGTCCTTAAATCTTCTCTCAAATGCAGTCATAAATAAAAATGACCTCCTTAATATTTTACAGTCAGACATCATCTCTTATTATCATCACATATTTGTTTAGAGGGTCTTTATATGCACATGCGTATGAGTCTAAAAGATAGCAGGAAATGGGACAAAGAAAGAGCAAGAAAAAGTTTCAGAACTTCTGAATTCTCCTCCAGAGCTGCTGCCCCTGAGTTTAAAATCTGAGCCCAACAATAATAAAGAAACACTTTTGATCCGTGGTATAAAAGGACAGCTACAGAGCTTGACGGACCAGGGGTTCATGTGCTCACCGTGGTCACGGTGACAGATCTGCCGACCACTCCTTGCCCATCTGGGCTGCCGGTGGCACTCTGCCTGCTCTCTGAGGACAGTGAGTTCAGACCAGTAATTTAGTTCAGATGAGGCAATATTTCCAGATTAATACGAGCCATATTCCTTCAGAACTGTCCTTT
This sequence comes from Trachurus japonicus, assembly GCF_045865225.1. Classification (NCBI taxonomy): domain Eukaryota; kingdom Metazoa; phylum Chordata; class Actinopteri; order Carangiformes; family Carangidae; genus Trachurus; species Trachurus japonicus. The sequence continues at coordinate 18,461,536 of NC_140912.1, forward strand.
CTTTCTTCTTCTCCTCCTTCCTGCATTTTTTTTTTTTTTACATCTTACATGTCCAAAAACGTCTGGCTGAGGATGAAAGGAAGGAGTAGAAGAGAGAAAAAGAAAGTCAGCGAGGAAGGATGAACAAATTTTATGCTTTGTGAGGCAGACACATGGGATAGCCAGAACCAGTATGACAATAGTCTTTCTTTCATCAACTTTCTTTTTGTCATCTCCTCCAGTGATCTAATTTTATTGGTAAGGTGGAAGTTTTTTATTTATTTATTTTTTATTTGTACCCTTCCCTTCACCCCTTGTTATGGGTAGATTTAAACACCCTTGCTAATGCGATCATCACTTTTTACATCATTGAGTGATGTTGAATAAGTAAAGACAACAACAGTGGTGGTCTACTGCTGTTAGGCAGACGCTCTGAATCCTAAAATACCTGGAATAGATTCAACCAGCTGTGGTGTACATGTTTAAAGATGCTCCATATCACCTCCAGCGCATTTCATTTTCAACCATTTTGGAGGTGGGAGCGCTCATCGTAAAACGTGTCTGTGAACTTAATGTAAGCTGCATCATATCATAATGAAATTGCTCCAGCTGTGATTAGCCTGGCTTGGCAACCGTATCAGTAGTTGGGATTCAGGAAGTCACAGCTGTCCCTGTTCTGCAGCTGCTGACTGTGCATGTGACTGGCTGCATAATGAGTCCATCCTGGTGATATACAGCACCGTAAATCTATTAGGCATTCAGAGAGAAGCATCTAAATACTGTATTTGTCATATGTGTCCTGATAATGGTAAACCAGATTAGAGTTAGCAGGAAGAAGCTAAACCCATGGATTACTTGACATCTGGGCAGCTGGCTGACTTTATTATTGGAGCAAAGCCAGCTGGACAAAGACTCACCTCGAATGCCAAAGCTTTCATCAGCTGGCCATTTTGTTAATGTACTTGGAAAATTGGAGATTAATCGGCTGTCTCCCAAGAGTAACTGGGACAATAGCTCTGATCCACACTCCCTGTGCAAAGTTCCCCACAGTTTTCAATTATATTCCAGAAGACAGTCCTCCATTTAGTTCATTTACACAGGGTAAGGCAAGCAGCCACTTCGCCTGTGGTTCTTGCAGCTTCTGAGAAGAGGCATGCTGATGAGGGAATGATGATGGACGTACAGCACTGGCGCTCTGTCTTTTACGGTTTCCTTATTCTAAAGCAACCGTAGAGTGCCACTGTGTTCCTGCCTCGTAAGCAAGACCTCTGGCCGGATGCCACCCTCAAACCAATTCTGCTGATCATTGCTGCGAATAATGAAAGAAGAGTTGAACTCCTGCTTCTGCTGCTGTGTTTCTGATGTTTTTTCTGGATCCTTCTCATCCATCTGCCACACTGCATGCCTGTGATGTCATGACTGGGTTTTCTCATTGGCTGGGCTCTGTTCACCCACAGTGCTTGAACGGTACAATTGAACAGCGGGTTTGAAAGGGAACGTGAAATTAGTGGTGACTCATCTCTGGCCGCTATGTTATTATATCATTTCTTCACCAGCAATGATTTCAATCGATCTAAAGTTCCATGAAATCAGACCAAAAAAGCCAAAAATATGTGACTGTGTCCCAAAGAGAGAAAATATGATTTTTTTATGACCACATTTCTTCACATTCTATAGATCTTAGGCAATTTTAAGATGGTACAAAAGGTGAAAGACGGAGACATGGTCCACACATGGAAGATACGTCACAGAGCTACTTTCAGGTTTATAACCTTGCACTCCTCAAATGCATTATTTCCACAGCTTTATAATTTGTAATATGAGGTGTCCTCAGAGACATTACAAGCTAAATTCATAGTTATTGACAGAGTGCAAAATAATGTGGAAACCGTCTGGTTTAACAATGCTTGGCAGGTTTTATGGAGCCATCGGAAAGAGAATTTCTTTGAAGCTGAAATTTAAAGGTCAAACTCAGAACTACAAGTCACATCAGAGGTCTGGGGTTCAATATGGTGATGCCTCATAACCATTTAAGAGAAGAGAAAATAACTTTATATGAAATCTTTGCATTTTGTGCACTACCACAAGTAAATTTCAAAGTTTATTTGAAGTATTGTGAATATTTGCTGAAGAAGCTACTGCTAATATATTGAGGTAAAAATTGCATTCCATGGGTTCATCTGCAAAATACTGACAGTCAACAATGTTGATGAGTGCTGCTGCATCACTTCCAGGAAAACAGCAGAGAAATACCTACTCCCTTGCTGTTTCACATGTTAAGTGTCAGCAGTAAGATGCTATTGGTTTATTCTGTTCATCTCAGTGCTCCAAATTAAACTTTATTGGTACCCTCCTGAGGGTAGCAATTAAACTTTATTGGGCGATGCAGATATTGTTTTAAGTTTTATGGTATGGAGTGCATACTACAATGCATGTGGAGATGTCCACTCACTACAGTGGACACACACACACACACCCCAACACATCAAATCTCCAGCCCATCTGTAGAGCACAAGGAAGCCCAAGTCATCCACACATTCCCTTGCTTGAGCTTTACTTTAACCCTGGTGACCTGTAACTGTGTGTGTGTGTGTGTGTGTGTGTGTGTGTGTGCCCTGTGTATTTGCACATCCACTGTTCCTAGTGTAGTGGAGGGCCAAAAGACCACACCAGAAGAACAGAAGAACTTCGCCTTTATAAACAACTTTTAAATCAACCATTGCCTAGCTGCAGTGTTTTTCCTACAGATTTCTAGCCAATAGTTAGGAGCTGTAATTCATGGGTCTACTGTGACAGCAGCATATTTAAAATGATTGTGTAACTGGCAAGTTGGTAATTAAATTTACAGCAACTCATTACGATCACAATTCCCCACAGGAGAAATGGTTTCCAATACACTTCTCACACTTCTCCCCAGATCATTCCAGTGTCCTGCTCCAACCATTGTGTTTCATCTTAACCAGTTTACTACAGTGTGTGTGTTTCATGTATGACCTCAGTCTGCATGATGCATGGGCTACACATTTGTGTGGAGGTAGCTAGCCAGTGCACGTTTAGCTTGGCGGAATGCAGCTTTGCATTGCTGAGCACTGCTGAGATTTATGTGACTGCTGTGGGGCGTGCATGTGGCTAACAGATGGTGGCATCCTGCTCCTCTTTCCTCCCTCGGTACATCGCTGCTTACTCAAACCCCCCCCCCCACCCCACCACCCACCCACCCCTGTCCCTATCTGCTGCTCCTACCCTCATTTGTATCTGCCACCATTCTTTCTCTGTCACTTCAAAGCTTTAAACTTGAATTCATCGCTCTCATGGCCAAGTAGTAGCTGAGACTTGCAATCGCTCACTGGGTTTATCAACACCAACCTCAACATGCACTACGCACGCAACCACCCACATCAGCCTCCACTATATCCATCTAACACTGCTTTAATAGACACTCAACACCAGCCAAGATGATGACCCTAACACACACATTTTCTGTCTTGAGCAGCCTTGAGGTTCTCCATCTTCATACACATGGTTCACACACACAGACAAGCATACACAGATGCCTATACAGTACAAACACTCCATATCCAGATCTTACAGCTTGTCGTGCTTTTGTGCCTGCTGTGCTTGGATTGCTACCCCACCCAAAAGCCATGTTTTCAGTATCACACACTCACCACCTGTGGACTTGCTTCCCATTCAAATTATGGATTATTATTATTCACCACGCTATGAGATAATAATGGAATGTTACGAGACGGAGTTGTTTTCAAGGTAAATTCATGCAAAACAGCTGATGCGCGTTGCCTTCAGGGGCAGTTTTTCAGCAAGCAGTCCTGCATTCACCTCAAAAACAACTCTGTCTCGTGGTGTGGTGAATGTGCAGGTCACAACAAGCGTTTTGTAGTTGTTGGATTGTGTATTTGACGAGTTTGATGAGGGAAACCAAGAAATCCCATTAGCCTCCGTAGCGTAGCTCTGAGCAGCTCGCCGTTTGGCTCGGCCGTTCTAAAAAAAGCTTGCACCAACAATTAAAGGTAACGAACCTACTGCTATGACTATAGGGATTATGGCAATGGGCCAGTTTGCCAAAATGTTGAACTATCCCTTTAAGTGATACCAAACAATGATGTCTGAGATGTCTCTTAACATCTAGAGGAGACATGCAGCTGCTTCAGCGCAGTAAAAGTGGAAGTTTAAAGATAAAAAAAACTCACTCAAAAATGTGTTTATACAACACATCAATGAAGCAAACTATCCAGTAGTTAGAAGTGTTCCTATATTGATGAATTAAAAGTAAAAGTCTTTTGTGGCAGGAGCGGTAGCACTGAGCCATGCATGACTCGTCTGCCACTCAAAGGAGCCATTCAGTGTGAAGACATCAAATTATACACTAGCTAAAATGGGCATGTGGCAGACGGAGCCATTTATGCCACCATAAAAAGTTGACCTATGAGAGCTCACTAAAGAACATTCACATGATCCAATAAAAATGCAGCCACTGCTGAGTGTTCCTTCCCACACACCTTGAGCTGGCATGAGTCCCATAGACCACGTTTATGTGCAGACACAAATAAACACACCGATGCAATCAGACAAACGCACAACCATCGTCTACAGATGCCAGCGTTCCACTCTGCTAATCTAATCCCACTCTCAGAGTCTGGGAATGCACAACTGTGTGGTTTTGTGACACAGTGGGCACACTGCCATGGGGAGTCACTTCGAGGTGTTCTGGTTTGTGAGTATGCGTGCGTGTGTGTGTGTGCATGGGTGTGAGGCGTTTGAGTTCATCTAGTCCGCGAGACCACAAAGTTGCAACCACAAGGAGTTAAGTACTTTTACTATTGTGACAAACACATGTATACACGCACAGACACAAAGACGCAGCCCTGTAACCACAAATCCACACATGCACACGCCCACACATTTGCACAAGCACTCACTCATACACAGAGAAAGGAAATCTACAGTAACTCACATTAGTTATCAAAGATGGGAAAGATTATGTGCACTACTGCAAGCCTTTTTAGGTGTCTTTCTCTTCAGTAGGTCATGATTTCTTTCTTTTTCACAAAAAGAAGAGTTGGGTGATGGCCAGAAGGTGAAAGTTGTTGTTTTTCCTCTCATCCTTCATGATGTACTTCTTCTTAGTATGCATGTGGCTTGACTGCTGGGAAAACTTCTCTCCTCACCTGACCCAAAAAGAAACTTTTTCCCATATTCTGTCCAACTGAAACTATACGCGATGGGAATATTATTAAAGAAACTCAGCTATTCAGTGTGCACAAACAAGGGGGAACAAGAAACATAGTTCTTAGGTCCCTATTAAGATCACTTATTAATACATCACAAACAGAAACAGATCACTCTGATAGGCAGATGTTTTTCACCACAACACTTTAACATGTGGCCAGGGAAAGCCTGGGCTCAAGACAATCAACCTGCTCTGTCTCCTGAGATACACCTGCCCCATTCAAGACATGTGACATACACAGCCAAAAAGTCACGGGCCAAACTAGGCTGATCATACAACAGGGTGGCCCACATCTGTATCATAAGATCTGAAACATGGTGATCCCAATGGGCATTGGGCACCTGGCCTGGGGCCTTGAAATTGTATGCATGTCCCCATTTGGTAACATTATGTACCCTCCTCTACACTTTACTCTGTTCTCCACACTGTTGGTGGGTGGGAATTGCAAATTTTCACAAAGACAAAAAAAATAACAAACACACATCCGATAGCAGAGGCAGATTGGCCAAAGCCTCAGGCAGGAATTTTGGTTCATTAGGTTAGTTATGTGCCTTCAAACAGAGCTAAAAGTCGTGAAAGTTGTCAGGATATTATTATGTCCGCCAACCCCACCCCTGGGTTCCTCCTAAGGTCTCAGAGAAAGTGCTGAGAGGTGCAGGCTGAGAGTTGTTGAGAGTTTGGTGCCTCAGGCTTAAAGGCAGAAGTGCCTTTATTAGCTAAATGCCTTCATAACACACAACATATATCATATTCATACACCGGCTGCAAGTCATTTACAAATGAAACTGCTGTATCCATTTGTCCAAAAACTGGCCCTGAAACTAACATTGAAAATATGATGAACATATTATTAGGAAGACTAAGTGATGGTCATGGTCAGAAGACATAAGGAAAACCCTGACATCAGAGGCTTCTCTCTTTCAAGCCCCCCATCACTCACCTGTTATACAACTGTTTAAATCATCTCTTGCCAAGTGAAGTAGCCAGTACATAAAAGGACAGAATGAAACGAGGTATCTCTTCTACAGTATTAACACTGATCTATATTCTAAACCAAAGAAATGGGACATTAAACGACTCCAAAGGAAGATTACCGGACGAGATTTATGACAAGCTGAGTTCCAGCTTGTGAGAGGAAATTGAAAACAAAACTAAGGCCAGGTTCCTTACATATGTTAGTAAACTTGAGACAATCCATGATGACATATTAGATGATGAAAGATGAAGCTGGCTTTGAAAGCAAAAAAATATGAAGGTTTTATCTTTTCATATAAATTAATTTATTTTAGCAGTTCAATTCAATTAGAGATTAGAGATTCATTACACGGACTGAAATATTTCACTTTTTTTCTTTTAATTGTAATGATTATGGCTTACATTTAATGAAAACCCCAAATTCAGTGAATCAAAAAATTACAATATTATGTAAAAAAGTTCACTATTGTTACCTAATGGTGTGGTTTCCTGAGCCTTTAAGTCAGGAGTTGGCAAACTTTTTGGCTCAGGGTTCACAATGAATTTTAAAATTTGACGGACACGCTGGGCCAGTATCAGGAGGAGAGTGTTTGTGTGGACTAATATGATTAAGTGTAAAAGGCATAAAAGAAAACTAACATTCAAATAACATTTAGTTTCAGTGGGAGCAGTGTTGTTCTTTGCGGCAACTTCGATCATTTTGTACCAATATTCAACGGGCCGGATTAAAAAGCCCAATGGGCCTCATATGGCCCACGGACCGTAGTTTGCCCATCAGGTTGGAGGAGACTGCTGAGCTCCACGATATTCTAATTTACTGACGTGTGCCTGTAGTTAATAAGAACCTGAGAGTACTAAGTAAATAGGACCAGGTCTTTTGCTGCAGCGTAACAGAGGAAACACTTATGTAGGGGAAATGCTGAGCTGGTTGTGTGAGAGACTTTGTGGTGTTTAGTGAATTTAGTCATTTCAGTTGTAGCCTACTTGCGCTACGTCTGCTGGCTCTGATCTCATTGTTTTTTATTTCCTGCAGATCACTAGTTCGGCATTCTTTTTTTTTTGTTCAACCAAAGAGTGATGCTCTGATGTCCATCACCGAGGAACACAGAAACAAACATCCAGTGGTTGATTGTCTTCCAGCTTTTCAACTGGAGCATAAACTGTTACAGCAAACACACAACCAATCACCCAGTGCCTTGTGCTTTACATCCGGTTGGCTAAATTGCCTACAGCTGTTAAGCCAACAAAACCCTGGCTCCAGCAAACACTCTAACTAATGTAGGGTATTGCTTTTATACAGCTTTACACATAAGGTGTTAAATCTGAGGTATTAACAGCTGCTTTTGGGTGCTAATATTCCACAGTAATGTATACTCCACAGAAATGAATCAGAGCATCAAGCTCTAATCCTAAATATTCAGTTACTTACATTGTAAAATGCCAGTGACACCTGCAATATAGCACCTGGTGTGCTTCAGATATAAAATAAATAATTGAAAAGAAGAACTAATAGGCATGTAGTTGCAAGTCAAGAATGAGATTAATATTTTCTTGGTTCATTCGAATGTCATGGGTCATGGTCTTATTTGAATGATCCCATGGACATGGTGTGATTACTGCATTTTGACAGCACAGAGAAAATCCTGCTTTGACATCTTCGAGGAACACCCTCGAAACGTCTTACATGTCATGTTTTTTTAGCAGAGGTTTCTATTCCATGTTTGACTTTTTTCTTTTTTTTTTAAAGTAGATATTTTGGCTTTTCATGCCTTTATAGTTCAGTTGAGAGAGAGGAGGAATGACATGCCGGGGCCACCTGCAGTGAGGACTAGTAGCTTCCATATACAGTAATGGGGCGCCTGCTCAACCTACTGCGCCACTCGACATCCCCATGTTTGACTATTTTAATCCCAGAAGGCCTATTGAGCTATCCTATTGTTGGATGCATTGATAAATGCAAGTGAAGGCTCGTATTTGTTGGTTTTTCCTGCATTTGAGAATGTGCTGTGTATCTTTCTCTGTGCATACATGTCTACATGCACACACAGGTGCAAGAGGCTGGTATGCTCTATGCTTTACATTAAGAACACATCAATGTTGAATTTGCAATTTGACAAAAGGCTGTCATGGCAACAGCTAGAGTACATAAGAGTCGACTGAGGTCATAACATACTGCAGTGATTCATTGGTGGAGGTTTTATCTTCAGTGAAACTCAAGAGAGTGAAAAAAAGTGAGAGGCCTGTGGTACCAAGCAGAGGGAAAGTTGAACTTAGAAAGAAAAAGAAGCAAAAGAAAATAGGAAAGAAAAGTGGTTCAAAAAAGCAGTCAGCTTCAGATGTTGTAATTGACTAATGAAAATCATACCACTGCCAAACCAGGCGCACTCAGGCCATGAGGCATGGGGGAGGGGATATGGAAGAAAGGGGGAGGAGCAGGAAGGAGAGAGGTAACATGAGGTAAAAAGTCTGCAGCGTTGATATGGTTTTCATTCCAGCAACATTTACTGGACCATTGAAGAGTTCTGTTTACCAGTCCAACACTGCTGTCATACAGCTGCACAGGGACTCTCTCAGTTCTTTGCTGTCTCCATCCTCTGACACACCCTGCTCTTTCCATCTGTCCCACTCCTTTCAGTGGCTTCCTGAGGGACGCTTGCCATGACACCTTAAGCTTTCTAATTTTCAGCCAATGTTTCCAGCGCATGCAAACTCTATATCAAACGTCCTTCGTCCATTCTATTGTTCTCAGTGGATTCTACGTCTGGCATCTTTATCTCACAGCGTTGTACACCTGGATTCCTGACCTCAATGCCGCCTCCAATCTCATAAATCAATCAATTCACCTATAAAGGTCTCAAAAAAATACCTGGTTAGTCCCTTGATTATGAGTCATGATTCTGATTGCTGACTGATGGACAAATCTGGCAATCTGTTTTATTCTGCGATACTGGAATTAAGTTTCCTCTGTCAGTCTTACTGAGGCTACACAAAAATAAACATACCACAAATACAAAAACAATGCCAAAACAAAAACATACAAATCAATGAACCAAACGCATCAGAAAAAAAAGGGTTAGTATATCCAGACAAACACAACGGAAATGCTCCATGCCTATGGAGGAGTGTTTCTCAAACTTTTTCAGACCAAGGGCCACTTAGCCCATAAAAAAACACTCATGGACCAGCTAACTCTAAACTGCCCCTAAAACAAAATATGCCAACTTCAAGAGTTCACAAATTACAACCTAAAATGACAACTTTACCAATATCAGCGTCTCTGATTGTACATATTCGTTGATTAAGGGTGTTTTCACACAGGTTTGTGAAAACAAACGTATGAACACGAACCGTACTAGCTGAGAAATTAAACAATGTATCCCTTAATACTGAAAACAACACACCGATGTTGCAGTTTTAAAACACTGTAAGGGGCTGTGTCCACTAGATGCGTTTTTAGTGCTCTTGGCGTCTACTTTCCATTCAAACCCTATTGAGTTCGGTGCTCACAACGCTCAGCGCCCTCGGTGGAAAAACGCCCTCGGTGCTTGCTTCTTTTTGTCGCGGCGCTCAGAGCGCTTCGAGTTGAAATCTGTTCAACTTTTAGAACAGCGCTGCGCTCGTCAATGTCACTTTTCCCTGCACTGACCAATCAGAATCAAGAAGGGGCGGGACATACGTTACCGACAGCAACACAACCGGAGACGTGGCTCGGTTTATATCATGACCCACACTTGTATTGAAGGTAGGCCGACTTCAGGGTCCATGTCAAAAGCTGCCGCTAATGCTGTTGTGTATTTCTGACACTCGTTGTCGTGTTTACATACATGAACAAGGCAGGAACACGGAAGTGTCAGAGGACTCGTTTTGTAACCTAGCAACAGCGGCATTCTGACGAGGGAGAGAGAGAGCGCTAAGCGCTGGGAAAGCAGCGCTGAGAGCGCTGTCAGCGCTAAAAACGCGTTTGCTGGACACGACCCCTAAATGTTGTGGTCCGTGAGGTGATATGTTACCATGTCACCTCGCTGACCACTATGGGTCACTCATGGACCACCAGTGGTCCGCGGACCACTCTCTGAGAAACAGGGAGCACTGTTTTGGGGGAGGGGGTTGTGTGTTTTCTTTTTGGCATAATTTCTGTATCGCCAATGTGTTTGCTATTAATGTATTTGTTTTGGCTTCGGCAGCTTGTTATTTCATTTGTGGCACTTCTCTGTTGTTGTATTTTCAAATGTGTTTTTTAATCTGCATCGTTTCTGAATTTGCAGCTCGTTTCTCTTAATTGAAGTGATTTGGTCTGTTGCAGTGTGTTCTCCCTTGCCGATTACCGTAAAAAGTCAGTCTAAAGGCACATTTCGCAGGCATGCTCCACTTTTTTTTTTAATGTCACTTGTTGCAACCAATAAATTATCAAAGTTTATAGTATTTGTGTTGCTGCTGAATTGGTCACGCATTCTCAGCTGGGACATCTGGATCACACTGTATGGAATACAGACACACATCACAAGAACAAGACACCACTACTGGCAGCCAGTCAATATGTGTTGTTAGTCATTATCCTTGAGATTCAAAGATCAGAAACCAAAGCCAGAGCTCATTCACCGACTGCAATGTTTCAGTCTCCTTCATTCAGACATGCTGATGGCACACCTGGCAAAATACAGCATTACACTGGCAGGGGGAATGCCACACCTGGCAGTGCTGAGGATGATTTTCCATCTTTTAAATAAGTGTGGTAGTTAGGCTGGAACAGGCTGGCATGACCGAGCAGGTTCCACTCGCGGGGCAGAAAGCATAAGCGGGTGTAGAAGGGGAGGGGTGGGGGTTGGAGTGCCTGGTGGGAGGCGAAGGATCCAAACTTGGGTGGGGGCGTGGATGTCGGGAGGCGGGGGGGGGGGGGCTGTATTCACTGCAGAAGCGGAGCTGCGGAGGAATTTCAAACATTTCACAATGACCTCTCTATCTGCGCTACCTGAGCCCCACCCTTAGGTCCCTCAGCCACACCCTGGAAGCTCTTATCTCACAGCTGTCATCGTTTGGCTGGAAGTAAAGCAGGATAACCACAATGTGCAGGAGTGAATGAGAGACAAGGAGGAGAAAAGAAAAAAATACTCTGAGGTGTGAACATATTTTAAGAAACATATAAGAGGCAAGTGTAAACAGCATCATAGCGTGGAGGCAGGCATGGGCGAAATTATCGCTAATAACGCAGCTATTTCCTGACAGTGCATTGCAGTGCATGCATGCTTGCAGATTCTGCAGCTATGCTCTTATTGCAATGTGCTACAGCTGTTTTCTGCTTCTCATCACTGCATAAACATCTGATGCCTATTGCAGATACAAATCTTTGACAAAAAGAAATCCAGCAAATTTCAAACGTGATGGCAAAATGTGCAGGCTAAGCCTATCCCATATTGTGGCCAGATGAGGTGTTGACTCTTCTGTGGTCTGTTTGTCCTTCACTAGGTGTCCACTGCGAACACAGCTAAACAAATCTGCGTTGTGCATTGATCTCTGAGAAAGCGAAAGCAGTCAAATCAAAGAGAAACAAACACACGTGCAGACGCATACAGTGAACAGACGCCCGCGTGCAGCGACTCTCATGTGTCCTCTCCTGCGCTTCACAGGGTGATTCATACACACACACCAAACTATGACCTCGGAAAGGCAAACCTGGCACACACGCTTTAAAGTCTGATCACTGACATGAGAATGGTTCACAAACTAAAAAAAATGAATAGAAGCCTTCATTGAGAGGGATTCTGCTCAGACAGATTCACCACATGCAATTGCTTGCTCAGTGAAATCGTGGTCATGCTCTGATCAACAGAGATGTTTACGTCCAGCACACAAAAATATATATGCACACAAACGCTCACCTGCACTCATTCATGCACAGGTAAAAAGCTCACAGACTGGTAAGATATCCTCTCCTCACCTCACCTTTGTGGGCTGCACAGAGAACCAAACTCCAAAGTGTGAGGTGTGTGTCAGTTCCTCCTCTCCTTGATCTCTGTCTCCCTTTTTTCTCACTCACTTCTCAACCTGTAGTCATCGTGTGGCTCTAGTTACTTCTCCTCTGCAGTGAACTAAGGCACAGGGAAAAAAGGAGGAAAGGAGGGAGGGATAGAGGGACAAATGAGTCCTGCCCAGACTGATGAGAGAGGCGTCCAAAAACGCCCTCAGGAGAGAAAAGATTAGAACACTTCACTCCACTAAAATTTTTTAACTTTCTCACCACTGCGCTGTTTCCACTGATTTCTTTTTACCAGGCTCTTTTCTCTTCCGTTCCTTTTTTTTTTTTTTTCCCCAGCAGCTTTAAAGTTTTCCTAAAACCACTTTTGGCTTCTTGAGGTTCTGCCAAAAAGTAAACCAACCACCCTCTCTTTTTAAATTCTTGCTTTCTTTCTCTCTCTGCTTCTTCCACTCCACACAAAAAAAATATTCCACTCAAGTTCTGACTCTCCCTGCTGTAGTCTGTCGCCGTTTATCTAAATTTGTCTGAATCGTCTCTTGATCTTTCTTTTTCTATGTCTCTCTCTCTCTCTCTCTTACACACACACACACACACACACACATATAAACACACTCACTATCTGTATAACACTACCTCACTCGTGCTCTGGTGTGCAGCTGTGTGATGTGGAAGACACACCTGCTATTATTAAAGCGTGTGTGTATGTGTCTGCGTGTGTGTGTGTGTGTGTAGTAGGGGGCTTACTGTACGGCAAAAGAAGGAATCCTGTTGGAGTTGCTGTCCATATCATAGTGTTTCAACTGTGGTCTGGTTTCAGGAGCTGTTAAACAGAGACTGTAAATCAATGGTCTACTGAAGGTATTTAATAGAGGATTCTGAGAAATACACAAGTCAGTTCATGGATACGTGACCGTTGCATGTGACGTGGTATCATATGGCCTTCCCAGCTGCAACACACTCGCACATACACACCTTTTACTTTAAGGCTTTAATAGCCTTGACACTGTCTTTCCAGAATGTGAGGAATGCACTATGTGTATTGGGTGGCAAATGTATCCGTTTAAAGGCAAAACTACTGGAAGACTCCTCAGCATGTGGAGGGGATTTAAAAATGGGTGGCTTTATGCAATACCAACTGAGAGTTAGGTGGGTATAACCTGCAAATCCCCTGTGTATCCCTTGCACAGTTTGCCTTCAGGGGTCATGATCTCAGCGGGAGAATGGCAGAAAGTGCAAAGAGGAGTTCACCAAAGACGTTGCCAAAAAGCTGCAGAAAGTCTGTCCTAAATTTACACAATATTTACATTATTTTTTAAAATTCTTATTAATGCATTTTTCTGAACTTAAGCTGGGGGAGAAAAAAGTGACAGGGTCAAGAGATGGAGAGTATATGCAGTCCAGCTCTTCAGTCATCTTGTAACCTGATCAAGAGATAAACCAGAGCAGCGCTGACACCCTAACCATGACCTTGAGATGCAACAGCTTTCACAACACTTCCCAGTCCTGCTGCGGGTTTCAAAAGAAGTTGCACTGGAAGAGCAGATTGCACTTAAGCATCATCCTGATAATCATCATTTTTTGGCACCAACTTCACTAACAACACTTGAGGTTATCCTCAACATGTTTAGCTCGATTCACACTTACTTCCCCCATTCTTGCCTCCACAGATAAACCATTTACTATTTGATACTTCACTTCTCTCCCACACTGTTTGAGTCAGGCTGATGGATAATAACAGAAAAGCAGAGCAGAAGGTATGAGTGCAGCATGTGAGTCAGCACTCAAATTATAAGAAAAATCTTGTTTACAGGCACGGGGGCCTTGACCTATGAGTCATCACATAGTCTTTGAGAATCTGGCACAGCGTCCTCTCTCTGTTGGATGGTCATCCCTAACTCCCCCAGAGTTTTCCCAGTTCCCGCTTGTCTGTATTCCCGTTTCCTCCAGAAGTGGGGTTTAACTCTGTCATGGACCCCGATGTTCTCAAACTTTAACTAACTGTTTACATATTTAGACCATTATACCAAATGTCTGCATGGTTTTTTATTTGTTTGATTGTCTGTGCTTGCTTACATGTCTGTATGCATGTTTTTTTCTATACAGTTTAACCCTCATTAGTGTTTTTATATTCATCACCATAACCCGTCTTACTTTGGTGTGTCTGCATGCTAATTAAGACAATGAACGTCTATCAACCTCATGGTGGCTCTATGGGAGAAATCAGGGATCCACTATGAATATCGTATCATTCATTCTGAGTATTGGATTTTGCTCAGATCAATCTAGTAAATAAGGAGGCATAGATAAGTAGGGAAAATAGGTCCTGGGCCCTGTTCATTTGTGTGTAAAATCTGACACTGTGTTTCTCAATAGACACAGATGTGATGCAGATCCTTAAGACTAATAAACCAACTGCACGACCCTTGTGGAATTCCAAATCACCAACACTATTTGATCATCATTTCTTGTACTGTGAGGATAAGTGCTGGAGCGATTACAATGATGAATGGTACATACACATGTGCACATCCTGGAAACTCTGCATCCCAATTCCAGTTAAGAGTAAGGCTTACGAGCATCTACAGGGGACATGACAAGGAATATAAGGGATGACTGGGTATTGGAAAACAGTTAAAATTGTGGGTTTGTATTTCACACAGTTGTGGTTTGGAAACATTTACAGAAACAACTAGAATACTTTAGTCATCACTAACAAGGTTTGCTGTTCACTAGCACAGGTCAGACGTACATTCCTGTAAAGGCAATGGAAGTGAAATAACTGGGAAATGAATTAGTCTGGCCTGTGCCTTGTCAGGGATTTTAAAATGTTTAATGACAAAACAAGCATTTCTTGGCTACCTCACAGGGTGAGTCACATTGGATCCCCTAGTCTCATTTAATCCTTTAACCTCTTTTCTCCTAAAGAACATCTCCTTCTCTGTCTAATGAAGTCTAGTGCATCTGTCTGGCAGCATATCTCCCAGCCTAATACTGATTCACACCTGTTCTATCAGTCTTCTCCTTCTTCTTCTTCTGAATTACGCAGATAATAACCATAGGCAGGTGCTTCCGTGGATAAAAGCCTCAAGGTTACATGATGTTTTTGACATTTTCATGTGCCCCATACTCGTGGTGAACCCTAACACATCAGTTCATACAGGCAGTGATGCCATTGTCAGATTAGGAAATACTCCAAAGACACAATGTGTCATAGAGAGAAAAAGAAACATAGGCCGTGGATTGATTAATTACTGAAGAGACTATGAGTAAAGAAAAATAGAAAAACAGCCCTCCAGCTCTGAAACATGCATGTGTGTGTTACATGGATGATTTCAGCAGATAATGACTGAAATCTAAGCCCTGTGGTGCTAAATTCTTCACTGGGTGATTAAACAGAAGAGAAAAGAGAGAAAGTGAAGTGTTTGTGTGAAAGTGCGTATGTGGGAGAGTTAAGAGAGAAAATGAGACTGACCCAGAGAAATCAAGACTTCTCCCATGAGACTTGTTTGCAGCAACACCTGCTCCTACTGTCATGCGCCCCGGGAGACAAGAGTACGAGTTGATGCAGGCAGTGGCTTGAGATCTGAGCATGATCACACAACAGCACACACCGCATTGTGGCAGGGACATATGTGAACCATAGATTTTCAGCATAACCCTAACCTATAGTTGAGCCACTTGACTGACAATTTATTCCCAGACGCTTACAGTAAACATCCATCTTTATGACTCATGAATGACCTCAAGAGAGGAGTGAATAAAAAATACAATAATATTCACCCGAGCTTTCAGAGCTTTGTATTTCAATACATCTTGGGGTCGAGGTCATGGTGATGCCAAAACACATTTCTGGACATAACTCACAAATCATTTGCTAATTTTGACACCATTTAATAAAAATGTCTCATAGGATAACAGTGATGACATTTTACATCCAAGTGGTCAAAGGTCAGTTTTGTTCTGTAAACACCTCTGGTCATAATTCAACACTGTAACTTGGAAAGAGGAGTGAACACATTTCCTGCAACTCAGCAGTGATTTTATGTTGTTGACAACGGTGCTATCTTGGGTCTGAATTCCCAGTAAGTATTACTACAGTATTTTGTTCCAAATAATACAATCCCACTTCATGATTTTCATTAAGTGGGACATTAACTTTATTTTCACTCCAGTTGCAACATCTTAAGTACAAGTTAATCTCATTTCAAAAACATACTGCCATCCCCCATAATACCACAGAAAATGCACAACCTGCAAAAATAATATCACGCTAGTACAGCGAAAGCATGGTTTGAAATATTTTTGGTTTCATAAATTCCCTAAAAAACATTTATGTAACCAAACCATGCGACTTTAAGTCCACAGAACAGGTCCAAAACAAAGAGTTTTAACACTGCTGAAAGGTTATTGCAAGTCCTCTAGTAACGTTTACATTCTGGTCACACACCTACAGTTTGGCCACAGGACCAACTGCTGTGCCTGCATCTGCCCCCCTGCTGCGTTGTGGGGGTGTGTCGCACAGGATGGGGATGAGACAGGATAGGATGAGGAGGACGTGCAACCTAAATATGGCTCTTGCAGCCTAGGCCACAGGGAGACAGAGAAGGGGACCACAGACCTCGGCAGCGTACAATTATCCAAAACAAGAGAGTCAAGCCAACCTCCTCTCACTGAGACTCACGACAGGAGCATAACAGAATAAAGCCAACACAATATTTTACTTTCCTTTACCCCCTGGATTACATACAGAGATCTGTGCGCATACATGCACCACACGTATGTTTAAAAAGACACAGATGTCTGCACACGCGGATATGACTATCCACTGCATATTTTCAGTTTTTGTATGGTGCCACATTGCTGTGAAGAGCCTCAAAGAAAAAACATACACCTTCTTTTTTTATGCCACTTGGCAGGTAACTAATGTAAACATCCATCAACGCAGCTAAATACATCTCACAGATGTCTTATCATTAAAGCCTCCCTTAGGCAAATAGCCAAATCCCTCAAAACACTATGCTTAAACATCTGAGCAGGCACTTTCCACAGTGTAACACATGGTGCGGAATCGGATATGAAGGAACCTCTGCTTTTGGTGTGAATTACTGTGAGGAAAAATGTGAGAGGCTGTCTGGAACTGGCAGCCACTGTCATTATTTGAGACTGGAGGCCTACAGAGAGAGACAATAACTGGACCTGTGGAGCGCAAGTGCTTGAGGATGCTCGCAGGCCAACATGAGTGCCATAGCTTATCCCTGGGGTGACATATTGTTTGCATAGATGCAGGGAATTAAATCAGTAGCGTTCCATTCTCCATCAGACCTGGAGGACATCCAGCTAGATGCATAAAGGCTGGACAAGCTTGAGGAGAATCGCCCTTTTGAGGAGGCCCAGGAGGGGAGAGGAAGAGATCAAAGGCCCGCCTGCATGCTCTGGTGTGTGTGTGTGTGTGTGTGTGTGTGTGTGTGTGCCGGCTGGACCCATGAACATGTTACAGATGAGCAGAGGCGCCAGAGAACCATCTGGGATTATATAATGGCACCGAGTTCAAGACACAATTCTCTGGACATAGAGAATACAACAGAAAAGAGCTAAATGACTGACACGTCGCTCCTGGTCTTAAATGCCACTTCTCTGATTGTTGGGAACAGTTAGTTTGAAGCAGCAGTCAGAGCTTTAGTTCAAAGTCAATAAGCAATTAATGGTGGAAATTTGCTGGCATGACACCGTCATCCTTCTACAAATCCTTTTTTCCATTTGGAGAGCACTCGGCCTGATAATGATTTCAGCACTGGTGCAAATGAACATATTCATGTGAAAAAGCAGTAGATGCCATTTGATCTTCATTTATTTCCTGGCATCATCAAATCAAAATATACATCTACACAAAAAATTGAGGGTTATGATAAAATACCTGCAGAACTAATGACAACAATGACATCTGAGCCAGGCTTACTCATTCGCAAATGTTACTGTTAAGATGATGCACCGCAGAAAGTACTGCAAATCCTAACAAATATCCTGATGTGTCTATTTTTGTTCAACCTCATCACCCTTTACAACAAAAACAAAGCTTTTTTTCCTGATTTCTTTCCACTATGGTGTTGCAAGGTGAATAATGTACTGTCATCACAGTGCTTGAGGGAAAATAGTGGAGAGTGTGAGAGAGAAACATGACATGTGAATGCTTTGTTTGACTGATCATGGGTCTTTGTTGTAACACATAATTCTTTGATTTAGACTGAAGGTGTGGACAGGAAGACCGTGTGTCTTTGTGTGTGTCTGTGTACTGTATGTGTGAGTGTGTACTGTATCTGTGGTTGTATCTGTGCACGTATACCCTTGACTCTCTGCAGAAAACGGTGATGATCTCACTTCTCCCCAGGGGCAACATGAAGTGAGTGGGGGCAAAACTTATACCTTGACAAGCCCTTGCCTGGGGTTGATGGCGATTGATATCATGTCATCTGAAATGAGTGACAGCAAGAAGCCACAAGGCAAAGGGAGGCTGAAGGCCGTGGTAGCTGATGAAAGTTGTGATAGAGAGCAGAGACAATGCTAAAAAATGAAAAATGAAATAATACATACAAAAATGAAACAAGCAGCAAGTCTCAGTCCATAAATCTGAGAAGTTCAAACACAATCATTTACTTAAGAATAAAAAAGAAGGTGTATTAAATATTCCCAGCAAACAAGAGCAAAAAAGCTTTGGGACACAATATTGTTTTCAAAATAAAAAAACTATTAAAGCAGATATCAGTGGCAGGGCCGTTTCGGCTAATGCTGTGTTCAAGGCAGGCTTTTGAAACCGTAAGTTACAGCTTCAAGTCACAACTACGACTTGGTAGCGTTCCAGGTAACCCGTAGCTCGTGTTTTTACCGTCCTGTTGTCTGTGAAAGTTCCCTATAACGGCCACTCGTAACTTCCGACCCGTGAATTCGTACCAGATCGAACTGGTATGACTTCACAGGAAGGAAAAACACAAAGTACGAGTTTCCTTGAACGCACCATGAGTTAGCAGCCCCCGCCCTTGTCAGGCATCAATTGGTCCTCGTGCTACGTCACCACATTCACGCGCATCCCTTGGCTGCACACACAGCCCTTCATGCCGTTCTCTCCCCTCATTGGATAACACTTGTATCCCACAAGGAAAATTTTCTCCTCGGGTTACAGCAGAGCAGAGTGACGGAGAGACTCGTGTTTAGGCTGAAATACTTCATGTAAGTGATTGCTGACGGAAAATAGGACTATTTAGGACTTATATTAACAAAAACATTCCACTGATATCTGCTTTAACTACAATATTAAATTGAATTTTAAAAAATGACAGACATGGTTTAAGGTGAGAATATTGTTAATCCACGTGGGTGCTAACAGCAGCATTTACTACTGTAAAGCTGCTCTTCCTTTGCTGTACTATAAGACTACAAACTAAATATCAGTAAGTTTTATAATATTGCCTACAAACAATTTAAAAGCAGGAATCTACTCCCACTCCAAGAATACATCAAACGGTCTCAAAGCATGAAACTGACAAAAAACAATGTTTTTCTGGGCCTTACCTACAGCTTCCTGTTTGGGGGTCTCCTGCTATAAAATGTGGCCAAACACACGAGAACAAAATGTTGATATCTGTTTTACTTCTGTTCCTAGCATATCCTCTGGAGCTTCACATTCATAAAACAAGATTCATTTCATACAACCTGTCAACATTCTGGTCGAGAAGACAAATGTGACAAGTGGAAGACATTTACCGCGCTGGTTGTAGAAGGTTTTGAAGGCACTGAAGCCTGAGTCTTGTAGAGGATTATAGTGTCTTTGAGTCACTAACTCTAAGTGACTGAGCCTGAGAGCTGTATGCTACTTTACACTCATTAAAACATCTAAACAAAATGGCGCCAAGTCAATTACATATGTGTAGGTAATCATTATAATCCTCTTCAAATGTACTAGTCTTTGAATGCAGAGCTACATTCAGCTCACTAGGCCCTTATTGTTGTATTACTCACTGTGGTCATCTTGCAGTTCGTAAAATCAAAGTTGCATGAAGACTGTAATTTTGGAGACATATAATTTACCTGTTTAAGTTTATAGCTAAAGGTTAACCCTTGGTGTAAAACTATGCATGACTTAACTCTCTGCCCTGAGTAATACAGTGAGAGTATTTTGAACTCTGTTGGGGTTACGGTTGGAGAGAGGTGAGGGTGAGGGCAAAGCCAGAGGGGTCATCTTTGGGATACACAATCCTCAATCACCCTACAACTGTGTTTAAAACATGGGCTGGGCTTCCTTTTTAAACATATGCAGCGGACGAGACTATTGTAAACACAACCAGAATGCTGGATTTATGCTCACATATGGCTGAATAATAAGCCCATAAAGCTCAATTCCAAGCATGTAAAGAAAAGCTCTGGTTTGGTTTCTCTAAAGTTGAAATATTTCAAATTCTTGCATTCAATGAGCTCACAGAAAAACATACTTAAAAAAGTCACCTAGACATCTTCAAGCATGCTCATACTTTTATGCTACCGGTACTTCTGCGTCCTGAGTGAGAGTTAGGGATGATCCAATGAGATGTGTAAAATACCTGCACTCTGTTGAAACCTGTAAGATGTCAGAGTGTCAGAATCTAAAGATCTGTCATACAAGATTTCAGGAAATACAACTTGTATGTGTTCAAGTTTAGGATGTTTAGACAACCAAACATTTATATAGTGGCCTACAGTGGCCTGCACATTTTAGCTTATAAATTCGACTGATGTCAAACAACTCAACTCAAAGATTGCACAGTGAAGGCAAAATACAAGGTTAGACTTTGGTGCTTCGTTTTTCAAACTACCGTCACAAATTTAGGAAGAGCAGATGCCAACACTGTTGCACAATGAACTGTGAAATCTTTTTTTATTTAAAAACTTGAACACAACTTCCTAAAGACCAGATTAGGCTTTTAATATTTGAAGATTAGAGGTATTAAATTAAATCCCTGATATATTTATGATAAAATAGATATGATGTATTCATTTCACCACAGGTCAGAAAGGGAAAGTGTAACTGATTGATTAGTCATGAATTCTTATGTGCTCCACAGTGATCTGGGTCAGAGATACACACTCCACACACTAATAAACCACTTGTCTGTCACCAGCGAACATTACACTGGAGTGTCAACATGTCCGGTCATGCAACTGGTCCCACCCTTCAGGTCTGCACGCCCAGTGACCCCCAGAGTCACTCTCATCTGTCAATCACCCGGCAAGGAGGGGGGAGTTGGTGAACAGGAAGAGCAAACAAAGTATCAAAACTGACTCACACCAATCCCTCTGCAAGGTGTTCCCCAACCAGCCATACTGACAGCTGAAAGAGTCTCTCCTCTGGATGGTTAACATTAAAAGCTAAAGGTGAGATGTTGGATTGACAGATGCTGAGAACACAGTTAGGGATGTCAAAAAGAAGAGCACGTAATCACGTTACAGAGAAACGAGAAAGTGATTGAAGAGGGTAGAGTATAAATTTCAATGAGGCTCATCCAAATGTACAGTATTTAAACATTCAACAACTATTTCAACCTACAGCTGATTACACAGTGCCTTCTATTATGTTTTGGTTGAAATTTTATGCTGATGGGGTTTTATCTTTATCACAGTGAGATAGTGATTTGAGTACATCTTAATAGCTGTGGTATGGATGGAAACATATGGAAACATAAGCATGAGTGCAGCATGAATCTGAATTCAACACTGATTGGTTTGTGCATGTCCATCAACGTGTTGTTGTCAAGGCTGTTGCTAGGCTCTGAGTCATAGACATCATGGCTGTGATGCTGGTGGCTTTTTCTAGAACCAATCATTGTGGGAACATTCAGCTGTCATGTCAAATACACAGTCCCTTATTTCTTAAGAGCTCCATGAAGCTCCTTCCTTCAAATGGAAACCCAGGGTGTTGAAAAGGTGCACTTGGTTGGTATGGTAAAGGGGAACTATGCAAGTCTGATCGCTTTTTTCTCTACGGAGCTCCCCCTACAGTTTTGGAGTGCATGTTTTCACAAAACTATGGTCAGGGTCTCGTTAAAACACAGAAAGGCATGAGACAAGGAATACTGAATTGTATCTAGCTAGCCAGCCAGCCACTGACTTGCTAGTAAATGCAGGTCGCGTTAGCAGCCAACTCCAGAGAACAGTGAGGCTCTGCATTGGTCATTCTTCCTGTGCGATGAATAAACATAGTCAATTATCAGGTATAAAAGAATTGCGATAATTAGAAAGATGTGTGCTAACGCTGACACTCACAAAGAATTATTTGCAATTGCGTGATAGTTAGAATGACTCATTTGCACGTGTGCTTGCACAACATTATCACAGCATTCATTGAAACTCTAACCCATGAACTTTTATACTTAGGCACGATCAACTGACCTAAAATTGCAACTGGTGAAATACAGTATACTATTTATATTGTATTATTCTTTCTATCCGTCCTCCCTACCTTCCTGTTTTCCTATTAAACACATTTTTCCATAGGCCCAAGTCACTCACCATTTCCTCCCTGAATCACTCATCCCCAAATCACACACTGCCTTGTCCTTTTGGGACCATTCAAAAGCTTACACGCTCTTTCTATCTGAAGGCCCACGGTCTCATCTCTTGAAACTTACTTATTCTTCCCAGTGAGCCTCTACATCAGCCACATACCTGTCTGCCTGACCCTCTTCTCCAGTGATGTATGTCCAGTCCCATGTCAAGGTCTTGTTTTCTTGAGTTTAAGCTACCTCCTCTTTGAAGTGACTGTTTTTGCAGGTCTGGGGCAGTGACTGCTTTGAGCTAATGTGGACAGATTGCAGTTAGGATGGCATACTTTCCAGCAGAGCCTCCTATTAACAGACATTTTTCTCATCAATTGTCTCCGGCATTTAGCTTTTATCTTAACTCCAGGGGTTTTTCCCCCAACATTCAATGTGCATGTGTGTACAAGCTTGTGTGTGTGTTTGCATGAGAAAAGGTTTTCATTTATACAAGAGCACAAATGTTTGAGAGTGTTTCAGTGCTTGATTTATCTTAATATAATCTATGTCATCCTAGCAAGCTTGAGGGAGGCCCAGACAGTCAATCCCTCACACCAAGAGACCACGCACCGAGAAGCAGCACGGAGACTCTTAATCTGTTGAATTGGTTCACAGTTGATGTCGTGTCCCCTGTTACCCCACCTGAAACACATCCATTACATTTCCTCCCTCCATCTGTTTGCTGCATCCCAGCAACAATTCCATGATATCATTTTAATATGCTATAAATCACACTGCACTGTCACCCCATGCAACACAAGCGTTATTAATGTTTTATCACATAAATATGAACAAAAACCTAAATTTAAAAAGAAAAATAACATAAAAAATGTCAGGTAAGGGAGTCAGTTGTTTTACAAAGGGGAGGAAATGCACACAATAGTAATGAGGTTATGGGAAATATCTGGACCCAAACAGCGTGTTACAGAGAAGCTGTCAAAACGTGAGGACCTCAGAGGACGATTCATTTGCTGTCAGGAGTTCCAGCTGAATAAAAACACTAGAGGAGGATTCCCAGCTGAAACCTCCTGCACCTCCTACAACGTCGTGCAACATTGACTAGAAAAAAAGCAAACTTTGTAGCTTGACTGTGCACAAACGAGTAAAAAAAAAAAGAAAATCAGTTGAGTTTCAATTAAGGATGGTTGGATTCATAAATCTGATGGATTTGGTGAGTTGGGAGAAGAATCTTGCATCAGGGACAGAGCATGGCTCAGGCTTGAGGAGAGCTAAGGAGCCGGGCTCAAAAGTGTCCTCACTGCCTCTGACGTTCTTTAACCTCTTTTGTGGCTTTGAAACCTCATGTCTTTGGCCTCCAGTCACTCTCTATTTATGCAAGAAAATAAAGAAGAGAACACTGCCCCTCCTAAATCTGTAAACTGCAATTAAGCTAAATTCCAAGTTTATTTCCAAATGCCGTCCTTGCTCCAGACCATGTGAGAGACTTGAGTCTAAAATTATCACACTTTTGGTCAGGAGGCCAAGACGAAGCCAGCACTAGGACTGTCTTCTCACAGGCCACAGGATCACCGAGATGCCGTGGATGGCTGAAACTATTGTAATAATCATTTCGATGGCCATAATTCAGAAAAGTCTCATTAAAACCTGAGACTGTTTACCATCCGTTAAAAGAGGTATACTGTAGTACCTGTGGCTAAGAGTGTGAGGAAATTTGACACAACTGTCTTGGCCAAAATAGGAATCAAAACATTAAATATTAGAGCCTGAGATATTTTTCCTGCTGCTTTTAATGAGGCAAAGACAAAAGTAGAGAAAAAGAGGTAAAATGTAGACACAACTTGGCGACACCTCGTTACAAAGAAATGAGTTATGTCTATCGTTTTATAATGACTCAGACCTTCGCAAGCCAAAGGTCTTGTGCAGTGAGACAACTTAACTAAAGGCATCGTGCCGGTTTAAATGTTTTATGTTAGCCCATCTAACCCAAGGTCTGACGTCTGGAGGCAAACAAAAGGCAGCCCACGCACCCCAGCACATCTCTCTCTCTCTCTCTCTCTCACACTCACTCTCTCTCTCCCTCCATCATGTGTTTACACGTCGGTAGAGTAAGTGACAGGGCTGTAATCGGAAGTCTACAACCGTGTCATTTGGAAGGCTGTTGTCTTTTCCTGGGAGCGTGGTGGTCAGCAGTGAAAAACAAGATTTACATCTCACAGGGAGGGGCAAAGTGTCAACCATGTATTATCCCCTATTGGCTGTGGTCAAGGATGGGCGTGAACACGTGGGAGAGGTAGACGAAAAGATACCGACGAGGGAAGGAGACGCTTTTATATGAAAACTGAGGAGTCTGGTAACTTGATAACACATGCAAAAGAAAAAAAAAGAAAAGGAAAAGAAAAAAAAAAACATGCCAAACCGTTCTGTGTCACATTGTTTCTCCAATTGTTCATTTGTGAGTCTCCAGTTGTTATAAACACAATACACTAGACCAGGTGTGTGTTGTACTTACTGTTGATGGCATCATACGTCAATCAGCCTTTGTTTGCAACGAAATGCCGCCTGTAAATAAGGGAGAGAGTAAATTATGGTAAATACGGTTCATAAAATGTCAATCTGTGGTCTTGGAAAAGCACTCAGAGGGTATTTCTGGGGTTACTCTGTGAACTCTATATTTTTGTTTTCCTTTGTGATTGCCTTTGATATCGAAGCAGTTTTCCACTTACAGCTGGAACTACAAAACAGCAACAAGCGCATAATTAAAACTTCCTCTATAGTGCTTTTATTACAGTTTTATTTATTTCTTTACAATATCTACTGTTTATTCCCTGTAAAACTATGAGAGGGTTTACCACCACAGGGATTTTTTCCACTCCTGGAAAGAATGAAACAGTTATAGGAATAAAGTATATATTTCTCAATGTGTAGCCTATGCATTGAGCTGAACTTGGTTCAGTTGCTATTGAAAATGTTGCTCCTTTATCATCTGTTTGCAGCCTATGAAGTATGCAGACACAGAAAGCAGCAGAGGATGTTGCAACCAGTAGACCACAAATTAGGTGTGTTTCCATCACAAGCTGTGCCATCACTGACTGGCAAGACATCAGACAGTGAGAAAATACACCCACAATTAAAATAAAAAAGCTTTTTGAGATTGATTAGTCATGGACAAATTGGGATTTTGCTTTTATGTCAGGTGGTATTAGTCATAATTCACGTTACCTGGACAGAAATAAAACATTGTGTTTGGAAATATGAAATTGTTCAAATGAATGCTCAGTGGTGCCCCACAATCGGTAAAACAGCATTGACAAATTAACATTGCAATGGGAATATCAAAGATGATGGTGCTCAGTCATTTTCCACTTCCCTGCTGAATCCCATTATCAGTTTGTACATAATTTTCACATCATTACTTCCACATGTGAAAAAAAACAAAAAAACTCCACAGTAGCTAAAATTCATTGTTTTGTGGAAATGTTTTCAGTTTTTGGTTAAATAAATTCAGTTCATTTTGTTTTCTTATCTTTTTTTGCATATTCTCTTTTTTTTTTTGAGGAGAAAAAACAGCTTTCGACTGCAGAGCAAGAAGAATGGGTTGCACCAGCAGTGTCGTGCCCTGTTTGCAGATGAATCCAGCCAACTAGACAGACACGCTTAATCCTACACAGGTTCAAAGCTCCGCCAGAGCACATGTGGCCTCAACCTGAACAGAGTTAAAGAGAATAAAAGAAAAGACCCAAAGAACAAAAGAAGTTACCAGACGGAGGACTGTGAGTAATGTACTGATGTGTGTTTGTGTCTGTAAGACCTTGCAAGACTGCTTTTTTTTTTTTTCCTTTTACCAGCTGCGTGTCTGTCTGTGTGTGTATTTGCAATGGTAACATAATTCCCACTACACTAGTGGTGGGTGTAGGTGAGCTCATCCACCCTGCAAAGAATGACAGACTCTTTTTGTCAATGACTGCTGCTGATGAGGACTGGGCATCGCACCCCCGGTCACTCCCATGACTCACGCGGCCACACTGGGCGCCTCCCTCCCCCATAAGGCTTCACCAAAGCAGGATGCTGACTAACACCAAACAAAAACATCTAGGCCAAGACAATAATATATGTACGTGCAAATACACAAAGATGCAGACACGTTGTATATTTGATCTCTCACATGTATCAACTAAATCCATGCTGACACCTTGAAAAAAAATCCACAACGCATTCACCTCTTAAAAGCTTCAACTGAATCTTTACCATAAGCATTAAGTTAGAGGGATTTTGAACTTCTGATAGGTCATTTATACTAGTTTTGCCTCATAAATGTGAAAGAGACAGACAAAAACCCTTGTGAAAGGGCAGTACTAGGGAAATTAGATCATAGCCCAGATAAAACAGTAATAAGACATTTATGTTCTAAAGTAATGTATAGTTTGGCTCCATTGTCCTCTATGAAGAAGAAATCACAAAAGTACAACACACGGGTTAGTCATGAAATGTGACTCAAAGACAGTCTCAACAATATAAGCCAAACAGACACAGCAAGACATAAGAAATGAGTTTGTTCATGTGCGAAAGGAGATCTTCGGACATCTGTGCCATATACTGTTCCACATACCAGAGGTTCCATATGAATTATAACCATCTTTGCAGTGAAACGTAAAACAATGCACACTAATAGCCAGGCATCCATTATAAATGTCACCTTGGTATTGTGATTCTCTTTCCGCACATGAACAGTGTTTGGCAGATATTACACCTCTGCACTGCTGTGTTTTTGAGTTTACATCTGAGCATACACAGAGCTGAGCGCTTGCAACGTATGCCCATTAACCCCACGAGCTCTGGGACCACCCCAGCATGTTAGAGTGTGAAGGTAAACATTTCTCAATGAATTCGGCAGGGGAATGCCCTGCTGGATTGCGGCTGCATTGTGAAGGCCAAATAGTGCTACACTCAATCTAAACAGTCAGTGTGAGAGCTGAGGGGGCTGTCAGAGTTCACGGTTGAGCACAACGAACAAAAAAAAAAGAATACAACAGACTGTGTAACAGCTGCACACGTTTTTCACTCAGCTGATATCATTCAAGGAGGATTTGGGATAATCACTCTATTCAGAAGAGTCTAATTACTCTTCTTTGTCTTGTTTGCTATACTAGATTTATGATTCTGCAAGGCACCATTGTCATTCTCATTATAAAGAGGAAGAGCTATGAAACTCATATTTCATGCTGTGGAGACACATAATGCA
Organism: Trachurus japonicus; assembly: GCF_045865225.1. Taxonomy (NCBI): domain Eukaryota; kingdom Metazoa; phylum Chordata; class Actinopteri; order Carangiformes; family Carangidae; genus Trachurus; species Trachurus japonicus. The sequence continues at coordinate 18,489,471 of NC_140912.1, forward strand.
AAAATCATGTTTTTTCCACCTTAACAGGATTATGTGATGTAAACCCGTATGTGCAGCAGACATTAAACAGACAAAAGCACAGGTGTAGCCAACAATATGATTGTGCTTGTACTTTATCTGGGCGAGGATTTATCCATTTCGCTAACTGATATGACTAACAGGGACACTTCAGGGAAAACAGTCCCATAATTAATGTTATTAGTTCCATTTGTGCTATTTCTGTGTTTACTCAAAGTTCGTGCTGAAATAACAGCCACTAACAACAACAAAAAAACATTATTAGAAGCAGCTAACACACTGATCAAAGAAGTATGTTCTTTTACTGTAAGAATTGCTATTTCGGTTCATGGAATAAGAAAATATTTGTGGAGCCACACCTCATTCAGGGCTTCTCAGGATTTTCCTGTCTCAGTTTTTCATGAATGAAGCTCAGAAGTTATTTATACACATTCTTATAGCCAACCAACAAGCTGGAGAAAGAGCAACCACACATGGGCACAAGACCATTTGAGTAAATCTGAGATTAAGTCTGGAACCATACTACAATTACTGTAGGTGAAGAAACTTAACTAAGCATTTAAAGGAAGACTGGCCCAAATTTTTGTCATCTGACCTGCCATTTTTCACATCATGTAAAGCACTTCAGCATAAAACCTTTTTTGTCTTTAAAAGCCCTCTATGAGTAAATCTGAACTTGACCTTGAACTTGACCTTGGCCACATGTGTGACTGTGTGTGCGCACATGAGTGGCTGTGTCTGCCTACCTGTGCACGCACGCACAGTGCAGTATAAACAGAACCACATGTGAGCTTGCTGGTTGCACTGCTGTCCACATGCATGTCCGTTTTAAATAGATCAAGCCCGTAACGATGAGGTCAGTGGTAATTAATCTTGACAGTTTATTTTTTTTTTTTTACCTTCTATAGCCAAGCAGTGTCTCTTTGTGATCCCGTGTCGAGAGTTGGTGTGGAGTTCAACTAAACAGTGCTCTTCCTCTCCCCTCATGTGACCCATTAGATTTATACGGTTTCCTCCGTTGAGGGTTTGCAACGAATAGGAAAAAACTTTACAGCGCATAACTCTAAATACACCATCATTGTGCATTAAACAAACAAGAATTCGAATGAATCGGTTAGTGATCTGAGGTGTTTATAGCCACATTTCTGCGCTTCTGCAGAGGGCCACGATAGTTGAGTCCCCCTGCTTCCAATCTTAATGCAGAGCTAAGCTAATCTCCTCCCAGCTTTAACTCTATACTTAGCACACAGGCGTGTTATCAATCTTCACTTCTAACTCTTGTAAAGAAAGCTGATCAGCATATTTCATAAAAGGCTCAGGGAAGGATCTGGCCATGATTAACTAGGTAAAACTTTCTCTCACGTTCTCACCACAATATTTCAACATGTCAACCTGCATCTGATACAGCAGCTATGTCTCTTTCACATAATTAATCCAGACGATGCTTCAGGCCCTTGACTCATCTTCAATGAAATGAAACTCATTAAAAAGGTACCACCCTAGGGTCTCACTGTCTCGAAAGAAGACTGACACTATTTATTGTTTCCTTATGTATGAACTGCAGCTTTATTCAGGCTCTAATCAATATAAAAATAAACCAGAATGGGAAAAAAAGGAAAACAGTGGTACAAACAAAGCAGAATGGGATTTAAGTATTGATCGAAACAAATAAAACCAGTAGAGCCAACGGATGAAAGAAAACTGTTTTGTCACTTCCTCAATAAATAAACAACCACACCAGATGTACCCACTTCTCATTCACCCAGTCAGTTTTTTCAGTCCCACCCTCCCTCTGTTCTTTCATCCAAAGCAGAACCTGTACAGTCTGTGCTTTTGCAGTGAAATGTGGCATCAAACACTAACGTCCCAAAATCATCATTATGAGCAACAGTGACTCACATGAAGCGAGTGCGTAATATATACAACTACCACACATTTCACAGACTTTCCCAACAACTGAATGGTACTAGTAACAAAACTCTCACCCGAGCAAGTTAGCTATGTTTCACTCAGGGGGAATGAATGGTTACTGTTAACCTTCAAGTCAACCACCAGTGACTCACCACTGTCTGGGAGATTTGCAGGCTTTTAATAGCCAACAGGTTTTTCATCTGCATGGCCTGGTCATGATCTTCCTGTTGCATTAGCACCCAATATGGACCAGTGGAATCAGATGAACAGACAATTGATGCCATTCTGCCTTCACACATATACATCTCATTACAACTTTGATTCAGACAATGCCCTCCACTTCCTGCACATATTCATGCCACTGCGTGTCTGTTTCTGTGTGTTTCTGCTTATTATTACACAGAGTGGAACCAGACTGTGATCTAAACTGCTCCCTGAGGGTGTTTGCTAATGTTTTCTGAGTTTTGTGTTCTTCTGGAGCTCCCCAACACCTCTTAACTGTTCGAGACACGTCCATTGGTCTTATGCATGTGGCCCTCAGCCCCCCACCCCCCACTGCACCCCCCACCGCACCCACCGAAGGGTCCAGGCTGCATCCCGTGAGCTTTCAGGCTCACAGTCCAGATAACACAAACCATCGAAACGCTCAAATCCACAAACCCAGACTCCAGCCCTCTGGCTATGCTTTGGTTAACCTCACTATCACGCTCAAGCCTCTAGGCCCCTGCTGTTGTCCAGACACAAACACACAACCAAACTCATGAACACAGTGTAAAAGCCAAACGGCAATGATGATCCAGCCAGACACAGACCAAAGCAAAAAGTACTGATGTTGTCCACCAGTCACTGGTCAGTTCTTCCATGCCACTGTCCATCTGTCTCTATTTCAAACACTCCTCTCGATATATATACACAATAAATATCCATGCATCTAAACAGGTGTGTGTGTGTGTGTGTGTGTGTGTGTGTGTGTGTGTGTATGTGACTGCTTACATCCAGCTTGTGAGCAGCTGAGCGCTCCATATGAGCCAGAGAATCAGGCAGAGATCATGCGTCTGTCAGACAAATGACAAAACAGATGAATCTCTGAGGGCGAATGAGAAGTTATTTCCTGAGCAAAACACACACACACACACACACACACACACTAAAAACATTACAGTGATCCAGTGCCAAAGAAAATGTCTATGCCGATAAATATTTGCCCAAGAAGTCTATGCATGCTCGCTTAAAAGTCGGTCTGAAACACGGCTCTTCTATGAATGAGCAACAGTTTGGCTGGGTCGCCTAATTACTAAAGATGCAGGACATTATCTATCATCCTCTTGTGTGTGAGTCACAGGCAGTAAAGCATCTACAGTGAGGGAAAACATGTTGAGAGAATAAGGTCAAACCAAAGATAACTCTCGCATAACTACATGCAGACAAATAGAGACACAGACAGAAATACTGTACTCTCTCCTCCATATAGTTTCCATACGTTCAAACACGTGCAATATTCTTGCTATTAAACACATGTGCATTTTTAGCTATCAGATGTGGCTTTTGAGAAATCATTTTCCTCTTATCCAGCCTGTTAGGCATGTGGTCCCAGGATTGAAAGCCCTCCAAAAACCTGCGTGAAGCCTGTTTGACAGTTCCCAGAAAACAAAGGACTTTTCAGAACAAGAGTTAGGAGAGTCAGCGCTGATTGGCAGTTGGCCTGGGGAATATACATCATGTTATCTGCCGAGCAGGAGGAAGCCCTTTACTTCAGTTGGAAAATGTTTTCTGCTGGTTGTTTGAAAGTCACGTCCTGTTGGACAACCATCTTGTCTGTTTCACCACTCACATCATATGCAAACCACACTGATCGCTATTTGAATATCTACAGGGAGGATGATAATCATTCCAAGACAGATAATCTTTAGCGAATACGCAATGTAGCCAGTTGCCGCACGCCTCATTTGCTTCTCCACAGCTCTTTTATTTCACAAGTTTCTTTTTTTTTTTTTTTAATTTGTCTGTCATTCTTAAATCTCCCGTGTGACCTCTTTTATTTCTAGCACTTCATCAGCTGTGTTGATTAGCCATTCAACAACAGGGCTGTTAGAGAGTCTAGACTCCTGTAGACTGAGGTGGGAGTGCACGCACGCACTTACTCACACACACACACACACACACACACACACACACACACACACCCCACAACCACACAACCACAGTCACACTAATGTGTAATCTCGTGAGTGTGTTGTGCCCCGAGCGGCTTCACTGGGAGAGTTTTGTCTGGGTGGCTGCGGGATTCCACCACTATGTGTCATTACAGCAAAGATAATACCACTCTGCACACCCTCAGTGTCCCACCATAAGTATTTGTATACATACACTTATGCATGCAAACACACCTCGAACCACAGGCACGCATTTACAGCTCATCCATCTCGCGGGGATGCACAGAGACAAGCTTTGAACTCATTGATCTCCAGCTACAGACAAACCAACACTCTCAATTTTGATGACACACACCCTCACCCCACCCAAACCTGTAGCCTTAACCTAATAAAACCTAAATTATGAAACAAAATAAGACCAAAATATTTGCTTTTTAAGATGCCCTCACACACACACGCACACACCTCGCACCCCATCTCAAATGATTCAAACTAATATGCCTCTGGAGAGCCTGAACCCTCTCTTACTCAAGCATAGTGATGTTATCTGAAATCCATAAAGTGTTCCTTGTTAGCACCCAATCAACTCCTCGTTTATGGTCCCAGAGAGAAGAAAAACACTCCTCTGCACTCTGAGCAGACGAACAGTTAACGCAGACCTTTAGAGCGCCTAATTTATTACCCTGAGGGCCAAGTGGAGGGCTAAGGAGAGGGCACGATCTGACTATGGAGGAGAGGCGTGAGGAGTGAAAATGAGCCATGGCTGCACGTTAAAACATGACGTTTGTGTTGTAGGACAGTGGTTTTATCGAGCTGAAACACACACGCACACACACACACAGTACACATGTAATCATGTGCACTCACAGACCATGAGGAACAGTCCCGTCTTTATCCCTGTCTTTGGCAACAGTCACTTCCTCAGGATACGGAGCAGTTTTGTTTAACTTCAAACACTGCCTCTCCCTGGTTCCTGCCCTGTCCTGTTCCCTCCTCTCTTACCCCTCTGTCTCTCTTTCTGTCTGCCTCTTTTAGTATCTCCTATTATTTGTTCTCCATCCTTCCCATTTTCACTTTTCCTTCCAAAGAACCCCACAACACAAACTAAAGAGAGGAAGAGTGAATAAAGGAAACAGTGACAGGAGGAAACCGCAGAGCTTTCTAATCTGCAGTAGACAGTCGGGGACGAGGCCGGAGCTACAGTACCATTCCCTACTGCTCACTTCCGCCGAGTCAAACCAACGCCAGCCATAACTTATATCCTTACCCCAATACTAACCACACACTCAACCCCAAATTACCATCTGCCAAGCATCACAATCTCGGAAGGCCACCCACAACTCTGGCAATGCCGCTATACGGTACCTCAAAGCAGGACAAAGACAGACAACTACTACCTTTGCCTCATTGAGCACACTGTAATCATCAAGGACTCAGGCAATTATTGTGTGTGTGTGTGTGTGTGTGTGTGTGCTCTCTCACATGAGGATGTGCATTGGAGTGCATGTGCAAGAGTGTCTGTTTATTTAGAAAGCTGAAGGTATTGACATATTCTTTTGAGTAGAGAGACAGGGCATGTTGCTTATTGGCACATTTCACATCCTCTCAACCCTTTCCAAAAATACAGTCTTCTCCACCACAGCACCTGATAGCGTCATTGCCTCTGGTTACAATATCAAGTGCACTGGTGGTGCGGCAGAAGCTACACGATGCTATCGCTGCATTGATGTAGCTACAGGTATGTCCTGTAAAAAAAAAAAATCAAAGAGAAACAAATCTAATTTAATCAGTTCATCAACCTGTTGTGTGTTTAAAGAGAATGGAAAGCAGTATCGGAGCTATTTGTAGTGTCTTGCCACTGTGTCTCATGCCAGACCATAATTGAGATGATTTAAGGGCTGTTAAATACAATCAGTCTGTCTGTGCGTGGAGCTTGTGATCAGACGCAGCAGCACGACCCAGTCATCTAGATAGTGTAGTGCACATGACTGGATTAATCATTAATCTTTAGTGGTTTCATAATTGCAGTCATTAGCGATGTCGACATTGTCATCAATGGCTTGGCCCCCCCGTCTCCACCGCCCCTGTCCTGGAGCTGAGAGAAGGGAAAATCTTAGCTTTGCTTTCTTCCTCACAGCTGAACATGTGTAGTTTCATAAAAGCATGTGGTTCATTCCATTCAACTCACTCACTGTTTATCTTTTGAGTCATTAGAAGATACAGCGCTGAAATGCTGGCCAGCGACGAAATTTACGGTAACATACAGTCAGACATCACAGCTCTGACGGTAAACTATTTGCCTGTTTGGAGTGTCAACGTACAATGTTTAACGCGTTCTTCCTTCAGCCAAGAGATGATATGAGGTGATAACACTTCAACGGAGGACGCATTTGGAGAAAGTAAAATGCTGCCATCAAGACAGATCATAACACAGACACTAAAACTGTGCTGGAAGCAGGTGTTCGAACCAAGGATTTATCTCTTGTGTCATGGCCTTTTTCCACAGACAAGACATTTTGACCTGCCGTGGTAGGAAAAACACAGGTGTAAATACTAAATTTATTGATGACTGAATTCCTTTTTAGGCGCTTCAGGGTCCTGGGATCGTGCATGTGGGCTCACTGTCACACTCTTACAGCCCTCTGGAAATGTTTGAACACAGCTGAGCCTTCATGTTATGACTAACACTTGGGCTTTTCCTACGCTGACAAGGCAAAGTGTGTGTGAAAATGGCCAACCCAGACTAAACCACTGAGCAAACTTTCAGATGTTTTAATTTCTCATTTCAAGATTTATTCCATTTATTTATAATTATTCTACTGCTGTCAAATGCATTCCCAAAGAAGGGGAAGGCTGGGAGGGATTTCCTGAAATATGCAACATGTAAGTGTTCAGAGAAAATACAAATCACTGTGCTGCACTTCTCAGGTGTGGCCAAGAATTTGTATATCTCAACTTAAATGACTGATGGAGAACAGTGCTATTTTTGGTAGGCTACTTACTAAAACAAAAACAGAAAATCTTGAGTATCTTCAATCTGTCTTTACATGCAGTTGATTAGATTTTATTCAAGGTTGTCAAAGGTGACAGCAGTGCTCACAATTAGGAAAACCTACTTTGTCCAACACAGAGAGTTTAATCATTTATAATAACTTATCAGAATAGGCTTTATGCACAACTCCACTACTTCCTGAACTTTAGCCAGCTCCTTTATTTCCTGTCTTACATTATTGGACAAACTGATTAATCCAGGTGTGTCTGACCTCACAACAATGGTCCGACACACCTGGATTAATTAGTTTGTCCAATAATGTAAAACAGGAAGTAAAGGAGCTGGCTAAAGTTCAGGAAGTAGCGGAGCTGTGCATAAAGCCTAAGTGGACTACATGATTGATATAAGCTCATGATTAATAGTGAATCTGCTCACCATCAACTATAAAAACATCAAATCCCATGCAGAGAAACAAATGATTATGATCTTGTAAAAATCTGCCACCTCATTCTGAATGTCAGCGACCAGTGAGGCCTTCACAGTCCTCCGTCTCAGAGGCCCACAGCTCTGGTGGGGTCCAGCTGACGGCTACAGTCTTGGTGCTCAGGGCTCTTGTAAAACCAGAGGGGCTGTCTGCATTATATAAAAGACATCAGTAGGGCCTCAGAAACACTGGGACTGATCCTCTCAAGAATAACAAGCATGACCTCCTGCCTCCTGACATGGGATTTCACCACCCACTCGTGCCGCTCTGGTAGAATGGTGTTAGTAGGAAGGCCTCGATCTGTTGTATGTATGTGACGTGTTAAATGTTTTTTTCCCCTTCTGTCAAAAAAAAAAAAAAGTGCAACCAACAGTGTTTTTTGTCCGACACTTCAACGCTATTTCAAAACAAGCCACATGTGTTTTTGTGACATTGCACAGCGCTCAAAAAAGTGAATAATTAAATTGTATATCTTTTCGAAAAATTTCTCATAAGCATTCCAGGCCTGGAAAGTACAAAATTAAAATGACTTGACTTTTCCTGATTTTCCAGGAGGGTAAGTAAGAGCCCTGGTAGCGCGTTCAGATCATAGTTATTTAGTCAGGCAGAGTGGCCGATGTGTGTGTCTTGGCTCTACACCCAGTGAAATTGAGATGAAAAATGAGCAGAGACAGCAGGCTACCTGTTATCACTTTAAATATTTTCTTTCCACATACCCAGAGTCTAACTTCAACAAATGACTGCAAATTAGATTAAATAAAGCTAATGTCATTTAAATCAATCTCTCTTCAGAGATGACGGCCACCAGTCGCTGAGCGGTCAAAGCTCTATAGTTCATTGATCGTGACTGATAGGACACACTTTAAATCGCTGACAATAATTAAAACATAAAGATATGGTGTGATTGATGTTATGTAATTATTTCCATACTTCTTGAAAAGAAAAATCCTGTCATTGCTCCAGACAAGTGCTCAACAGATGTAAGTACACTTATAGTATAAGAGGGAATATGGGAGTTTGCACATCTCTTGGCTGTAGAGACATAACTATTATCCTTTCAGTGTTGCCCATTAAGTTTAATGTGTCTTGACCACTAGATAATGGAGGGATAGTGTAGACAAAGTGGTAACATGAGCTCATCTTGCTTACCCTCTCCCCAACATGTTACCATTACACACACACACACACACACACACACACACAAATGGTCGCCTTTTGCCAAGACAAACAGCAGCACACACCATGAAATAATAATACCACCACTGAAATAGACACTGGCATAATAGCTGCCAGCAGAGGCTCACATGTCACCTCAGACTCCTTAACATCTGGTGTAATCAGAGTGTCTACATGATGGGATCTCTGTGTATGAACAGTAGCATATAGGGCCTCATTCATATGAAGAGTTAAACCACAGAGCATTAGGGTGGCGATGACAACTCACCAACCAATCGCGGCAAAGAACCCAACAGGGTTATACAGTATATGTTTTATAAGACAGAGTCTCTGGCACTGTTAGTGATTCCTGCTAATAAAAAACCATCAGGGGCCTTCCTGTTTTGGCTTCACATCACTGTAAGAGCTGACAATCATTCAGGTCTTAGACATTCTTCACTGTGTTTTCTTTACCTAGGCAATAAAGGCTGAAACCTGACCTCTTCACAGAACCATCAATGTGCCTCACCATGGGCTTCAATAAGCATGTAAAATATCAACCATAAATTGAAATTTTTGGTCATACAAGTTGAAGTGTGAAAGACCAGCAGCGGTGAACAAACACACTATCAGCTTTCAAAGCTTTGAGGAATATAATGTGGTAAGCATGAACAATGTTGGGTGAACATGTGGGTTGGAAAGATATGAGGAGAGATGTTGACCTTGAAGAACCACAACCTTGCAGCAAAGCCAAAGTTAATAAGGCTAATGGTCCAATGTTTGTCTGATTGCTTTCACTCAGTGATTTTTTTTTTTAATTTGAAAAAAAGGGCCTTTTCAAAGTTTCTCAAAAGCCCCTTTGTTTTCTGCTTCATTGTTTGTTTGGTGTAAATGGTTCCATATTTTGATTAAAGAAATGTCAAGCATCAAATGAATCCTTTGTTTGCTGAAACACTGTCATCTGGGAGCTCATCACAAATGTTTGGAAAGATACAAAATTGATTTCAATTGCATTCGGTAAAAGTCCATTTGCAATCAGGAAATATTTATTTATCCAAACAAACACTTTGTCTGTATTTTACAGTATTTGCTTTGTTAAGTATCAAGTAGACGTTTATGCTATTCACAGCTGGCAATATCACTTGGCATTGGGTACAGTCAGATAGTGCTTAACTACATTCAAATCACTGAAATGCACCCAAGTACTGATGCAGTGATTGCCATTGATCAAAACAATGCATTGCACACGGACATAATGTGACCACAAAGAGCTCAAATTTATGTTTTTAAGATACATTCTACAGTAAATGTGTGGGAATAAAGAACAGCACATATTCTGTGTCTGTTAGTGACACCTCCCTGGAGCTTAAGCCTCTCACACTTCAAGACTTCATGAAAAAGTTAAAGGTCTTGGCCAGAAATTTAAATAAAGCTCTGTGGGTTTGAACAATGCTTGGCAGTACAATATGCAATTGTAATGACGGTCCTGTAGTTTGTCTGAGGAGTTTAAAAGCTTAAATTAGTGAACATTATGACACTGAACATTGGCTGACATGGTTAAAGGGTCTTTTTAGATTTCAGCGACTTTAGAGCTCTATATAAAAATGTGGCACAGTGTAGCATGATAACAAGCTGACAGCCACAGCGTGGCCAAACATTTACACAGAAGTACTCATCGAGCCGCTCACAAAAAAAAAAAAAAACCCTTACAGTAACAATCAGTCCTAAGAGCTGAAAAAACAGCCATGGCCCAATAGTTACAACCCAACCAACAACAAATCTCTGGAAATATCAACAGAAACATGTTACTGACATGTCTAAATCTAAAAACACACAAGAAACTGCAATTGCATCAATAAATACTTCAAGCCCAAACCACAGGGAAGAAAAATGGAGAACAACAACAGGGCTCACACATTCACTCACGACACAGGGTGAGAAGTGTCAAAATAACAACTGCTAAAATGGAGAGAAAAAAACTGTCGGTAAAAGAACTTAAATGTACTGTAGCTCGTTTGGATACATCTAAAGGGAACACTACTCATTTGCTTTGAAACAAATACAAAGTTTAATGTGTGTATTTATGTTTGTGTTATGACTAAACTGAGTTTTAACTTCCTCTGAAAATAAAAAGTAAACAGAGTAAATCACAGAGACATGCTAGTGCTAGTGGGTTTTCAGGACATAACATCTATCTTTTCTCCGCCAACATACTTACTGTTTTCAGAACTGCAAATCCAACTGTGCCAAGGTCACGGGTGAGTGGCCAGCATCTGATTTGGATGTGCTGACATTCACTGACTTTCTCTGACCCGCTTCTTTGTTTCCCTCACTCACCGACTCTATCTTTCCCTTACCCATTTTCACTCACCCATTCAATTTCTGCCTCTCATCAGTCCCAACAGTCTACCCTCAGCCACATACATGGCTGTGGGGGAAAGTTAATTGCATGTGAAATACTAGTTCATGTAAGATTCAAGTAAAGGCAGAATAAGAAAAGAGAGGCTTTGTTAAATGTCACGCATGATTGGTGGATGGAACTTGTCCCTTACACACATACTATGTTCACTGTAAAAGAGTCATAAAGAGCTGACAAAGCATTTATACAGTATAAACAGTCACATAAATTCCTGATACTTGTAGTATTATATTATCTTATAAGAAGAATTTGAAATGTCATTCGAGGTTGAGAATTGAGAATGCAGCAACTCTGACCGAGCAAAAGGAAATATAAAATGTACCTTGCTATAAAACAATAGAAAATTAGTGTTTGCAGATTTCCCTGTGTTCAGGCAATAGTTTTGCCTTAGTATTAAACTTTAGAGTCAGTAAATGTTTTTGTTTCAGATGCTAACATATTCCAAAGTTGTGAGCCTTTAACTAAGAAAGGCCAATTGCTGTCTTGCGGTACACCTTCACCTCTTTAAGTGGCTCCTTTACCAGAGCAACTGTTGATTCCATATATGGTACTAAAGCTGTAGCCATCTTGTTTTAACATTAATATTTAATTAAATTAACTTATTTTTATGTTGAATTATTGCTGCTTCTGTGGATGCCTTAAAGACTGAAGCTCTTCCAGCAACTTTCAGCTCAATGTTTTGGTTCTCCGGTCTTCATGGTTCAGTCTCAGTGGCTCACATAACTTAGCCAACTGAGCAGCACATGCCCAGCACAGCACTGGAAGCAAATATATAGAGGAACTGGCAAGCTAAATAGCCTCAAATACTTATTTCTAGTAACTGGTGGACCAAATCAAGGCAAAGAAAAAGTGATATTTAGACATAAATTTGTTAAGTATGAGGAGAAACTCCAAGGGGAAGCCCTTATTACTCTGTAAAAGTGTTGGCATGTGCCTTGAACAATTTAATAAACTCTAATGTTGATGTTTGAGTAAAGTTGACAGAGGCTGCTGCTAAAGCTTACAGCCTAAGTTCACTAGACTTTGGCAACTTTTATCTCTCCTGCAGGGACGTTCCATTCAAAAACGAGCCCACTGGTCGTCTACAAGTTGCTTTTTACAAACCATAGTTCTGGTTGTGTTTGTAGGCAACATTTGTCAGCTGTAGTAGCTATGACAGGAGCACAGGAAGTAAGGTGACGTAGTATTAAGACTGTCAAAACACAGGACGGCTGTGTTTTCCCATTTGAAACCCAAAGTGATTGCTATTTCTTTTAACCATGAATGTGTGTTTATTATCGTAAACATGGCATTGAAGGCTGTCTAACCTAAAGAATGTATTTATTTTAGCCTAAACCATGATCTACAGTGCCTAGAACTAAGTCAAGTGCTCTGTGTTACTAAACATAACCAAATGGTCAAAGCACCACAGTGAAAAAAGAATAGCAGTTCTTTCTTTTCTAGGAGCACACGGCATCAAAGCTTTTCTGAGGACTTTAACCCTACACCACATCCAGGCCATGCTTCTGTAACATCTTTGATCTAAAAGGTCATGGTGAAATAGCTTTCATCTGCGGTGCTTTTGACTGAATTCAACATGGGACTTGCTCTGCATTTCTACAGTGAAAGAAAAAAACAATTTTACATTAACCTGTCACCTTTGGGTCATTTTTATCAAACTTCCAAATATCATAAGATAATGATTTACAGCCTGTGATAATTCCCTGTTGATAGTGCTGGTTTTTAACAACAGTAGGGCTTTAACAAAATCACATGCTTGCATCTGCATAAGTATATAAATGGTTAACTTAACATGCCAAAAAACATTTTATTTTTATAACTGATTTCATCATACAGGACTTTTTATGGACAAGATACCTTTTAGTGTAATTCAATAGGCCACTGTAGAACCTGGAAAAGCCCTGTGGGTGTGTAATGTGAGAGATTTCAGTGATAATCCCTGAGTATTAGCGTTTCATTTGCTGATCAGGGTGGCAGAGTGCATATGTATTATTCTACTCACAATGTTGTGTTTGTGTTTGACACAGGCTAACGTGAAAATCCTTTAAAAAAACAAGCAATTTGTCTGCGTCACAGCCACTAATTCTTGCAAGCCGAGGAATGCCTGGTTGAATATGAATTCCTCCTGCTGACATATTCCTTTTGCATTAGGCATGCAGCAGGAAGGAAACCATTGGAATTACAGACAAGTTAATGACTGTTTGAATGGGACTGGCAGCAGCCACTCCTCATCTGATGTAGTGACTGACACTCAAAGGTTGAAGACAGAAGCTGGAGAGTTTCTCACATCTCACAGAGCGCGTGTCACCAGGGCGATTAAGCATCTCCGACATGAAGTGTTACGGCTCAGTGAGCCACCTGAAGATCACTGTGAGATTTCACAACACTGTCACGCTGTCAGGCCTGTCAATACTGTCAGTACCAGGAGGTCGGCATAAAGAGAGCAGAAACCAGAGATCTTCTCACAGGCTTTTCTGATTTTATAGGTTCTACTGTCAAACTCCCTGCGAGTGAGAGCAGAGTTGCACAAAACATGCTGAGACACACATTCTTAATGATGGGGCTCTGGTCGAACAATGGCTTTTCCAGACATGACTGCTCAGCCTGTGTACTCCGTACAAAACTTGGGAACACTTCTTACGGCATAGTGTCTCTAAACAGAACTAAAAATACCCTAAGCAGGAATACAAATCGCAACTGGATACCAACAGTCAACTTCAGCTGTCTCACATGAAAGAATATAAGAGTGATGTGGAATCGATTGCTGTGTTTTGGACACACAAAAAGAAACTCAGCTGCAAAAGCAATTTGCAGCTCATAATTTATGTTACTCTGGTAACGATTATCACACCAGAAAAAGGAAACTGTCCATGGATTTAATTGAGGCGTTTCATCCACAGCATCAGGCAAAATGAGTCACATATTGTCAGTCACTTTTAATAGATACGCAGCTTAACAAAGCTAAAAATTTGATTCTTGAAGATAAATATTGTTCTAGACTACATTTGCAAACAGAACTGAGTACTACTGCATTGTTTAGGTTGTTTCAAACGAACTGAAACTTAGAGGGGTGAAATCAAAAATGTATAATCAGCTAAACAACACTTCAAATGAAAGGAGGAGGGGGGTGGGGTGAAGGCACAGACATGTTGAGAACTGCCAGCCTCACACCTTCTTGCAGACCTGTCATTTCTTTCAGTTAATACCCTAAACAAGAGGCCTGTCTACAATGCAAATGAGCCGTACGCCTGTAACATCGACTCACACAGAGCTCTGAACTGATGGGCTGTGATAGGAGCATTGCATCTCCATTGCATCATTATTGGGCAAGTTTGTCAGAAGAAGAAGAAAAAAAACATGAAATGCAAATTACATTAGCTGTTCTGAAACACACAGCCTGCTGAATGAAAGCATGCACGTAGCCGCAGCCAGACAAACAACAGCGCTGCTGTCAAATCTCCTATGTGAGGACCAAGGTCTGCAAAACCACCAGAACACAATGACCTGGACCACAGAGTGGCCTCGTGGTCACTTGGACAGTAATAGGTCCAGAACCTCACCACAGGTTAAATAAAAGTGTGACCAGACTTTAACCAGACAGATCCCAGATCCCCCAAACAAGACCCGGCACTGGCTCTAAACACGGTGTCAAGGCCACTCAATAGAGGACAGTGGTCAAGTGTCCTGCATTTCTGGTACGCCTCAGAGGGTCACCCCCAATTTCCACTGGATCCGTCTCCGCTCCGGTCCAACTCCGATACGTTTTAGCTCCGTTTGATGTATCAAACCCTCGCCCACTGGATGCGTCGCGTCTCCGATCCGTCTCCGGTGCCCAGAGCAGCTGGAGACCCGAGATCACGGGGGAACTACAAACTATTGTGATAACAGCTGTGAATAAAGTGAGATTAAAATGTAAACAACAGATCACTTTGTCTTTCTGAGGTTGATTTTCTGTCAGGCTACTTGCTCTGTGTTTTTGTTTTACTTTACTCTCTAGTTGTTGCATGTGCCAGTGGGTGACATGTGCCAGTGGGTGAAACTAATGTTCATAAAGGGATGATTTATGATCGGAAAGTTTGTCATTGTGTTTTATTTTGAAATTTACAGGATGCTCTGTGCATTTGAATTCCTGTGTGGGGCGATCTAATCGACATGGATTGATGCGTGATGGCTCCGTTGTCCGGCAAATTTCGACCTGCTGCGTATTTCAGCTGGCTGCCAGAGCTGTGACAGACCGGAGACGCATCGGAGACGGATCGCAGCGCACGTGGTGGAAATGCTTTGACGGAGTGGGAACAGAGCGGAGACGGATCCAGTGGAAATTTGGGGTCAGATACTGTACAGTATATTCTATTGGGTAGTTTTAATATTAGGTTTCTATTTTGGTCTGTAACACTGACAGTCTTACCTCTTAAAAAAGTATCTTTAGGCGCGTGCATGAGGCCGAGGTTAATAAAGTCTTGCAGGAAGAAAAACACTAATACAGATGTAATCCTCATCTTTCCATCAACATCTAGAAACACTGAAGGCAGGAGACCTACTAGTGGCCACAACCATCAACAGAGCGGGACTATAGCTGAGAGGCACAGTGCCAAGAGGACGTCCGGCTGTTTGTACCGGGGGCGTGGGGCTGTGGGTGAGTAAGGACCGACCAGAGGCTTGGCGCTGGTCCAGGATATAGTATGAGGTTCTGGATGAGGTCCAAGCCAGCTGGAGAGCAGCAAGAGTCAAGTCCTACAGTAACCTGGATCTGTGCAGCCTGGCCGCACCGCTGACAGATTTATCAACCTGGACCTGGCTTGGCAGAATTGCCTGCTTAAACTGCAAAATATCTACAACCATATCGTACTCACTCGGTGTAAGCCAATCTCTCCTTCTCCTCCTCTTTCTGCATTAATGGCCTGGCTTTTGTTTCTTTATTCCTCCCCGATGTTCTATCTGTAGAGTAAATTTCGCTCACTCCCACACTTTCATGACTCTATCCTTTCCACTTCACCATCATGTGTGCATAATTGAAGTTATTATGTACTCTACACCAGTCCATTAATTTCTGTATGAGCCCATGGCACATTTCAGACTCAATTGATACCTCATGCTGTAGCAAACTTTCCAATAACATCAACGATTCCGTTTTAATCCGTCAATATTAAAGCAGACTTAATATCACAAGCCATGACTGCAGGCGCATTGAGCCGCAGCAACAAGACTATATGAGGGAGAGAGAGAGAGAGAGAGGGAGAGAGAGAGGGAGACGGCTGGGAGGAGGTAAGGAGTCGAGGAGTGAGCTGTGCTGCTGGGGTGAGGCGAATGCGGAGCGGCACACCTGCCTGCCTGATTAAGCCACGGACAATGAGGCCTCTGTTGCTACCTGTCCACCTGTCTGCAAAGTGGAGCCCCTTCGCTCTATCTCCACAGCCCCGAAATTCCTCTCCGCCCCACCCTAAGCCCCTGCCCGTCCTCCCCGGGGTTGGCTGGGTAATACCAAGCCCCGAAACTGTCACGCATGCACACATCTAAGGAGAAAATTCATTTATATAGAGAGAGTAGAGTACAGGTACAATACGTTCT
The DNA here is from genome assembly GCF_045865225.1 of Trachurus japonicus. Classification (NCBI taxonomy): domain Eukaryota; kingdom Metazoa; phylum Chordata; class Actinopteri; order Carangiformes; family Carangidae; genus Trachurus; species Trachurus japonicus. The sequence continues at coordinate 18,506,171 of NC_140912.1, forward strand.
TGTCAACATTCTTTCTCCACACCTGCCTGGATAAACACCAAAGTCCTGCAGGTACAATTTTCGTTAAATCGCTCAGACATATTAATTTTCCTGTCCAATGCTGCCTGGACACCCCCGTTCTAGTCTATATCACCTGTTTAAGAGCTTGTGCTGCGATAACACTTTGAGCGCTGACTTGTTGCATATGGGTCGTGTTATTTCTGCGGCCTCTTTTCATTGTCTCCATTAAGCCTCTTCTTCTGTGGCTACTGATTCTAAATTGGGTCTTGAATGGCTCCTCTCTACTCACCAACGTTTTGCTCTCTGTTTGTTCAGTCATAAACAGAAGCATGCACCCCCGCTGTGCCCAGATCCTTTTTTATGTATGAGACATCTGTGTGGCTCCAGGTCAGCTCCCTCTTCTCCCCGGCTCCCTCCCCCCCTGCCCGCAACATTAACATATATGAAAAACAAAAAGAAGAGAGAAATTGTGTGAGATTGAAATGTCTAACATGATTCCAAAGAAAGCTCACAAAGGAGTCAACATACAGTACAGATGGGCACTGCATGGGGGATTCTCAGTAAATCTATCTATCAGCCAAAACTAACAACGTCCTCATTTGCTACTGCCTTGGAAAACCTTATCTTCTGTCTGTTTCTAACTTATCGTTGTGCCTTCTCTCTCCCACATGTCTGCTGTCTGGACCACGGCCTGTGTTATATGAAGAATGTATACAGCGTAACAGACACCATGGATTAATAATCGGTGACATTAATGTTTAGTGGGAACACTGAGTCTGATCCAAAGTTGTCTGCTTAAAAACTGGTGGGAAATTTTGTTTTTTTGTGGTTCTGGACTCTGCGTGCGTGTGTGTGTGTCTGTGTGTGCGTGCGTGCATGTGTGTGTGCGTGTGTCCTACACATGGCTTTTCCTGTTTCCTTTACTGCTTTACTCATCAGAGAGTTCAGGCATCAGTTTGAATCTTCCTCTCTCTCTCTTGTTCTCGCTCCATCCCTGTCCTTCATCTTTCAACTTCTCTCATTTTATTTTGGACAGTTGCTGAACAGTTGCATAACTGTTACTCAAAGGGGGTCCAGGCTCTTCTTAGTTTAAAACAAGTAAAATGAATATTAGATTAATCCATAAAATAATCATTGGTTGCAGCCCTGTTCTTCATAAGCCGAGGAACTGTGTTTGAAAATATCTGTTTCTCTGTCAACAGTACAAATGAAAGGAGAAAACTTCGTTGTGACAAAGGTACTTAGAGTAACATGCAGCAGCTGAAATCAATTCCCTTTCAGATTCTAGGTCAGCTCTGATTGAATCCACCAACTATGGCACAGTCTTTGTTATTCCCAAATGCAACAATGAACTGTTGTTAAATTTGACGATGATGAATTTGACTCAGATTTGCTGCTCTGGCTTTATTTTGCTCCACAGCAGCAGCAGCTGCAACAAAGTAAAACACTGATGCTAAAACGTTATGCTTAAAATTGCCTCTAGAATAAAGATGAAATGAATAATATTCATCAAAAAGTAACTTCCCTTTCACAATTCATACACTTTACTAAACCTTTTTGACTTAAAATGCTCTTATGAGAATTAGTTCAATATAAATTTTTGTGCAGTAACAATATTTCATTGTTGAAACACAATAGTGTAGTTTTAGTCCATGATTTGATATTTGAATATTTGACAGAGTGTTACACTATTTTTCCTTTTCAACAATTACATCTATAGTCACTGTCTATCTTCATTGTCCAGACTTGTCAGTGCGTTATTAAGTTCTCATTGTATGATTTTGGTCACTTAGCTTTCCTACCAACAGCAGAACATCTTGCAACAGAATTTCACTTCTATTTTTACCAGTTAATTATCATTTCACCCCATTTTTATGGTATACTGTTGTCAGTTTCCCACGTTAATCATGCCAACATATTTCACACATAAAATGTACTTTTTGAAAATAATTCCAATTTTATGACCGAATAAACTCCCAACATTTTTTTCGAGTGTGCAGTTTGCAGTCATCTCAGTCTCTTTACAGTAGTATTGCCGTACATTAATATAACAATCCTTCCATGCCCACACCTATACAGTTCACTGTCTTCAGCATGTTTGTCATTAATTAATTCTCACAGGAAGTCAGAGCAGTGTCATCCTGGGAGGTGGTGTACAAACGGTGGTCTTTCTTTCTGCCTGAGACGGCCACATCCTCAAAATTATGTGCCTCACATGTAGTGCGGCCATTAGGAAGGCCAAATAACCCCTTATAAACCCACTCCCCTGTTGTGTGTGTGATACAGTGAGAGTTTATACTTCTCACTCCTCAAGAGAAGGCAATAATAATGAGCATAACGCATGTTCATGTTTAACAGTCAATCACAGATGCAGGGTTTGAAAGCTCACAGTTGTAGGAACTGAAACTCTTGGAGTCTTGGATGACATCTGTAATTTTTCTAAATGTAGCGAAAAAAATGGGAAAAAAGTGCAAAAGAAGAGTAGTAATGAGATCCCACAGAGAAGAGCCTGTTGCTCCATAAAATTTGTTTTTTCCTTTTCAAGCATCCAAGAGACTCAGACATAGTTTAAAAAATGCTAATAGATATTAAACTATGTACTGTATGGTTCAGAGACCGTGACACTTTCCAGTGGACTTAACAAAAGCACTGACATTCTGACCTAGCAAATTTGTCAAAAACGATTTGCCACATTTTTCCAAAGCAGACTAATTAAAACCTTTTTGGAGAGAGCGGAGAGAGTGTCTAAGGCTGTATTGTTAAATGCCCACTTTTAAAGCCCTCCCAGCTGTGCTCTGTCCCTCCGCCAACCGTATCCATTAGAAAAAAGCCTCCAGGGTTCCAACTTGTATTGTTTTATGTGAATCTAATACCCAATGTTCAGATTATACGGCCCCAGATTCCAACTTCACCACAAACATAGCATCAAAAACTTTGTGTGGTTGGAAACTTTGTTCCAGTCCGGCCTAAACGGGGGGCAGATGAAAGTGGTGGTTTATCCCTATCAATGATAATCCCCTTTCCCACCATTCTCCTTGTTGTTTCACTCTCCACCACATCAATACACAACAGGCTTTAGATAGGCAGAAATATGGTCAAGTGCCAGTAGGAGGTTAAGGTTGGATTTAGGGGGAGCATTTTTAATACAAGAGCAATAAAATAACCAATAGTAAGTTGAGCTCTCACTTCCAGAGTTTATAAACTGGCTACTTATTATTGTATTATTAATAGGTTTGTCATTATCAGTGTAGAATTTGTGATCCTTTCCCACAGTTTGAACGTTTCACTTGTTTGCCAACAAATAAACTTTCTTACATTTAAATTCCGTTTTGCACCAAAGCAGTGGTGATAAAGTTCAATTTTCGAAAAACAGTCTATTCCAAACAAAAATGACCTTTTTTATCCCAGTATTATGTTACTTACTGAAGAGACATCCAGTCTCTGAGTGGTTCCTGTGCCACTAAATATCATGTGAAATTATCTGCACACTATCCATGTACCCATGGAATTGAAAACACAAGTTGCAATGCAGATGCTGGAAAGTGTGTAAATACTCACAGTATGTTTGGGATTATGTTAACTGAGGTGGAAAGTTCATTCTACTGTTTTAAAATCAGCATTACTGCAGAGATCCTGAAATCTGAATCTCATTTTCCCTCTGGACTAAAAAAAAGGACTTAGGATGCAGGGATCCTGGACTAACCTGGGAGAAGGAAAAGGCCTCGACTGTTTCTTCATTCGACCTGTTCCAGCTTTACTGCTTAGACAAACGGCAGAGCTGACATTTATGAATGTCTTTGGCTTATATGTAGAAAACAAACAGGAGTTGAGAGAAGAGGCAGACAGAGAGTCAGAGGAGTCCACTACCTGCTCTGTTCACTTCACATTATAGCAGATCTGTCCAGCAGAGAGCAGACTCACAGCGAGCCGCATTCACTGGCTGCAATACAGACCATAGCCCAGCGGTTTCACTGTAACAGGCCAATTACTTCAAGATGTAAGTGTGTGTGTGTGTGTGTGTGTGTGTGTGTGTGTGTGTGTGTGTGTGTGTGTGTGTGTGTGTGTGTGTGTGTGTGTGTGTGTGTGTGTATTTAATGGTGTGTGGACATGTGTTCTGTGTGTGCGTATATATGTGTGTGTGTGTGCCTGCATGCTGTCAGGTGTTTGCAGGTGACACACAAGTAGAATTTCCCCCATGAACTGGTGACATTACGGTTTACTGTATTTTTGTAATGCATAATATACTCTGTGTGTGTGTGCGTGTGTGTGTGTGTGTGTGTGTGTGTGTGTTGCTTCAGTGGCATGTCACCCCCAGTGATTTCAGGGGCGCTGTTTTCACAGACCCACTGTCTCATTAGCAGCCTCGCTATTAGCTGTGATTAAAATGCTATCATGACCCACTTCTTCCCTTTCACAGCTTCCTCTCCCCCCCCTCCCCATAAAAGCTGGGGCTTGTAGGATAATGAGGTAGTTTATTTGGCTGTCTGTGGGCACACACCAGTAGTAGATCCCTCACCTTTTAACCTGCAAATAGAAATGTGGGCTGGAAGTAAAAGAAAAACAGATTTATAAAAAGATCCATAACATGACCCCACAAAACTCTCTCACGTGTCCCCCCCCCCTCTCTTTCTCTCTCTCTCTCTCTCTCTCTCTCTCTCTCTCTCTCCTGCCAGACACATTAAGGAATGTATCATTCTGTGTGCTTTGGCGGCAGATCAGCGTTGGCTGGCTGAGCAGAGAGTGAGTGTGGCTGCAGATGGCTATAGCCTTATCTGCTTCTAATAAATCTCACAAGGCAACCCTTAAGGATCTTAGGCTCAGACTAAACTCTGCGCCCTTTAACCTCGGTCACCCAACACATCAACCCCTCCACCAGTAATCACAGTACACACTTTTCTACAGCCAGCTCCGTTGTAAGTTTTCAGTATCTTCAAAAGAGAAAGGCTTGTATGCCGTGCTCATATCTGGTCAAACTGGGCCTCAGGGCTTTTGAATTCATGTTTATCATAGTTTACAGTGAAATGGCTCTATAATCAGATCTCTATAAACCACATACAGCACACTGTATAGTCTGTGGTCTATCTGAGTACAGTCAAAGCATGGTGGATATTGTGGTATACAATGCCCTCTAATCATGGATAGGCTGACATTCTGCATACAATAATAAAGCACCACGGCAGAAACTGAATGGTATATTTTGGCATTACACCATTGCCAACATGTTCTTCCTTTTCGCCCCAAATGTCGCTCTCCAGCCCAGGCCACTCAGCTTTCTTGGTGAATTAGATAAAGATCAATATCACTCTTTATAAATGTGAAGCAAAAGCCAGGAGCCAGTTAGCCTAGCTTTAGCATAAAGACTGCAGGAAACAGCTAGCCCAATTTAGTTTCTGCCCCCCAGCACCTATAAATGTCCATTTTTTTACACGTTATATCTTGTTTGGTTATACAAAACAAGTAGAAGTGACAAGTTGTTGTTTCAGAGGGAGATATGTGTTTTTCTATGTATTGGCCGCTCACTTAAGTTCACATATAGGTACTGTACCTTCTTGTTATTATTCAGCTTAAATACAAGATGTTAATCAGAGAGCATGAAGGCACTAATATAAGATAAGCAGATTGATATATACATTTAGTATATTTGTTGGCTTTTTGCCTTTATTTGATAGCACACAGTAGAGATAGACAGGAAAGGGGGAGGCAGACAGAGTGGGAATGACATGCAAGAAAGGGCTGCTCGACGCGGGATTCGAACTGGGGCCACCTGCGGTGAGGACTGTAGCCCCTACATGGGGCGGCCGCTTAACCCACTGCGCCACGCACCGCCCCGGCAGATTGATATTGTGTAATGTAGCCTCACAAGACGATTTGTCTTCATGGACGAAACAACGTGTCAGTGATGCTGTGTGACAGATGCCATCAAATAACAAATAATAATAAATCCTCTCTGCAAGCACTGAATCATCTCAATTGCTTTTATTTTTAGTGGATTTTTTTCTGGATTTGTTTATCTGTCTTTTAAAAGGGAGCAGATGAGATGATTTTCTAGTAAAGAAAACATCTGCATCCCAGATAGGTTGATGATCAAAGAGTCAACTGACCAGCACCTCCTGACCATACTGTCCACTGCAATTTGTCCAGGATGTGTTTAAACAGACACGAGTATCGACACCCACACATGGTATGACCCACAGTCTGGAGCTTGGTCCACACACACACACACACACACACACACACACACACACACACACACACACACACACACACACACACACAGACAAGACACCGACAGACAGGGTGGGCTGAACACCACCTCCCTTGACCTTGCCCTTTAAGCCCTAATCACAAACAAGGAGAAACCATAGGGAAGAAGATTCACTTTCACCACGACCACAGAACATACACACACACACACACACACACACACACACACACACACACACACACACACACACACACACTGTTGCAGTCACACCAGAACAATGCCACTATAATCCAAGGACAACATCTGTTCCAGTTAGAAAGCAAACTGCTGCCAGAAACATGTTCAAAAACTAAATAGCACAAAAGCAATGGAGTAAAGGAGAAATAAGAGAATAGAAAGACACGTGAAAATGAAAACAAGAAAGTCTGTATTTCCATTTGATATTCTGTGTTTTTTGTGGCACCCTGTGTCATTTTTCCAAGCTGTTGGGCTCCCACACAGTCCTGAGCCCTGAGCCCTGGATTTTTTCTCCTAGGTGATAAAATCCCATTGACATTAAAAGGTGCTAATTGCCAGAAAGTGAGGTGAAATTAATGAAAAGAGAAAGGATAAATAACATGAGAATTTACCGGAATGAACATGAATATTTACACAGCATGAAGTGTATGTGGGGGTGGGGTATAAAACATACATTTTATACATTAAAAGTGTGGTAAAAGTGTTGCTTCTATGTAAAGAGAAGGTCTTCGTCAAAAAATTGGTTAAAAAAATATCATTTCAATGTTTCACTTTGTGGTGTGTGTGCATGTTCACATAAATATACTGTACTGTATACAGTGTTTCCAAAATTAATAACGGGTCTTAAAATTCTGGCTGAGCAGTGAATGTAAAAACTATGGGATTTGGGGTTCATACTGTACAGTCCATGGCATTCTGGTTTAATCAATGAAACAAAAATGGCGGAAGAAATGAGACAAATTTATGAACAATATTAAGCATTTTGTGAAGTATAATAAATAATGTGGCCAATCAGTCAGTGAGAGATCAGTGCCCCGAGCAGTGCGAAGGACATTTTAGAGGAGGGAGTGTCGTGGTGAAGTGAAGTGTGATGTCACTGCAGTAAAACAGACTGAATTCAGAGCCAAACATCTTTTAATTTATTGGCAGCACTGAAAGACCTGTATTTAACCTTTGTGGCAAAAAATGTTGTTGCGTGCATTTGCACCGTTGTTGCGTGCATTTGCACCTTTTGCTTTCTTCTATGCTAGACCATGTTTTTTTGTTTTGTTTTTTGTCAGTGTCATGTGTTTGCTGAGGTTTATGGACAACTACACTGTTGTGTCTCTAAAGGCAAGTGGGATCTTTATGGTTCAGCCACAGGCAGAAAGCACTAAAGCAGCACTCACAGTCAGACACAGGCTGGGCTATGGCTTTTCCAGCCTATAGAGCTTTTTCTCACATTTGGCAGGAAAAGTTAAAGGCAATTACAATAGATTAAACAAACAATTTCTTAAGGCAGGCATGTAAAAGAGGCTATTTAAGTCAGGTAAATGCTCCTCTGGTGTCAACCCCTTAAAGCCTTCCCATCTCCTCCCCCCAGGAATCTAATCCACAACATATGGATGCAATAACTGCCAAGGGGAGGACACACACACGCACACACACACACACACACACACAATTTGCTTCACCTATCAATTGAGTTTTTGGGCTCTAAGAAGCCAAACAGGATTAACAACACAATATCCATTCTCTTGTTGAAAACATATTCAGCTGAGAAGATTTATTTTACGCATTGATTTACTTATTAGCACACGCCTTTCAAGTGATGTTGAAAAGCTTACATTACCGTAAGTGAAGCCAACATTTTTTGAGTTTTGTTTATTTCCACATTTCATGGAAAATGTGATTTTAAAAAGGGAAAACTTTAGTTGGAGCAAGTCACACCAACAAATAGAGTAACAATGAACAAACAACATTGGCTGCTTGCATCGCAAACTATATTTTGTTTTCAATTTTTCTGCTGTTTATGTTTATTATCTAATTTTTCAAATCAAAATGTCAATATTTTTATGCTTTTGTAATCCATTAAGATTTTCATTCTTGTATCGTTTTATGAGTGAATAAATCCAGAGATTTTTTTTCTTGATAAATACAATAGATTACCATTTATTGAAGAGTAAATCATATGTTTGATGTCTAGTATGAAGAGTATCTGTCACAGGCAGTTTTTCATGAAGATAAATGACTGAGTCTCAGACACAGAGTCAACAAAACCTGGTCCTCTTGGAGCAGTCTGGGCACTCTTCCTGTTCCTGGCTCAGGGGCCAACTTTTTAAAGACCTGCAGTGATTCTATCCTAATGACTCCAAGTGTGTAGAGCGTGCATATACAGTTGAGTGTATGTGAACATGCAGCCACAGAGTGCAGTTCAGGACACATGGCTACTGCTTAGACGCTGGCTGTAATCACAGGGATGGGCGCTTGATTTGGAGACTGCAGAAAGACTTTGGAGTGTGGAGCAATTGCAGTGGAGCAGGGATGAATATCAAGATGTGTTGCCAGACTCCTGAATGCTCAATTTTGAAATTTCTTCTGAATCAGGTGTTTTTAAAGGAGTCATGTTAAAAAGAAATCAAGAAATTAAGTTTAAGAGGGTAGAAAAGGGAATAACAGTGGGAGTTTGGGCTTGAAAAGAATATACAAACACACCCACTGGGTGTCTGCCTGCACCTCCCTGAAATTTATCAGGACTATGGCCTAATTTTTGACCCCTGGAGCATCACATTAGGCAGCGCTTGATGTACAGAACAAGTGAAAGCCAGTAATAAATCTTTTTTCTCTTTAAAAGGATCCAGGTAAATTTGGCTGATGAAGCAATGGCTTGAGGCACTTTACAATGATGTGAATTTGTTTATCAGGGTTGAGTGAGATAATGGTAAAGTGAAAAGTTGGTATAGGAAGAAAACATTAGGGCTGAAACGATTCCTCGAGTAATTCGAGTACCTCGATTACAAAAAATGGTCCGAGGATTTTTTTCTGCCTCGAGGAATCGTTAATTTAATTGTAGTTCAAGCGGCCGCACGGACTTTCAATGTGGCACAACGTGCGCCGTAACGTAACCTATGAACGTAACCGTGCACGCCCCCCCCCCCCGCGCGGCCGTTCGCCGTGGATGACGGCGGAGATGGGGAGGGGGGCGGCGGCGAGGCGATGGCCGCGATGACGGGGGGACGGTGGCGAGTGGCAACAACACAGCAGAACAATCCTGCCTAGGAGCTATCCATGGTTAGGCTACTTAACCAAAGTCTCTTGAAATATCAAACAAAGAAAAGGACTATGGACTGTGGAAGTTTGAATGGCCAAAATACTTAAGTTATCATGACGTGAACCATCTGTTGCGGTGAGACCGTTGATTAGGTAGAAACCTTAACGGGGGGGCGGACGTGGGTGTTTGACTGAGGGAGAAAAAGGCGACAAAAAGACAGAAAATGTCTCTCTATAGGCACTCTAGTTGTAACACGGCCCTTGCATACCACAACAGCACGTCTTCCATGTTGCAGCATCTCCACAGAAAACATTTTTGATATCTTGAAAGTAATTTAATTTTATTTATTTTTGATATCTTGAAAGTAATTTAATTTAATTTATTTTTATTTGTGTTTTATTTATTCTTATTTATGTTAGCAGCAGTCGCCTCTTTAGTAATGTTTCAAGACCAGAAAATACTTGCTTGTGAATTTAAGAAATAAAAACAGTTGATTCTACAAAAGGAAACCAATTGGTCATTCATTATTGAGTGAAATATGTTATTTTCTCTTGTGTATTCATAATTGCTCTTTAACCAAGCAAAAATACGTTTTATCCGATTACTCGATTAATCGATGTAATTTTCAGTAGAGTACTCGATTACTAAAATATTCGATAGCTGCAGCCCTAGAAAACATACATATGGGGGAAAAAAACTAAACATGGATGCTGTCAAGTGAGATTAAAGAAAGATACCCTGACATGCTCCACACAAGAATAGAAACAGTGAGAGGCACATAGTGCTCTCTTTACTACCAGCAACAGTAGTGCTCTTTACGGCATCCGTCAACCATTGCCCCAGCTTACATAGCCAGGTCATGCCCTCCTCCCTTCAAAGGCCCTCTCATCTGTAGCCCTCATTATTAGTCCTGGCTTCCCACAGGAGGGGCCGGCCGTCAACTGCGCAGTAGCCTCCACTGACCACCATCCATCTGTGTACCCTCCCACCAGCGGGCCTTTCAGCATGCTCATAAAGCTTCAGGATCTATGGCATCAGCACCACTGTAACAGAGTCTTTGTTTGGTTAAAGGACACAGGCCTCCACATACAATAAAACTTAACCCTTCCAGTTCAGTTCCAGGTTTTTTTTTTTGTCTTGTTTTGGGGGGTTTAGCTGTTGTTTTTGGCAACATTTCTTTTTCCGTGTCCATAATATTGAACACCAGGATTAAAACAGAGTAAAACTTTGTGAATTTTACATATTACACATAGATTTATTTTACATAATGTACAAACATGCTGCTGTTATTTATCCATTTACATCAGAGTATTCATTAGCTGCTTAACAAAGAATTTTTATTTGCTATTCAAAGTTAAGAGTTTCTCCCACCTGTTTTCCCTGGGTGGCACTGAGAGAAACAATACAAGCATAAATGCATCTTGTAAAAATTCACAATGAAGCCTCCCATTATTGTTTGTTGATGAACTGTAGATGCATGTAAGTCTATTGTTTATTGATTTTAAAATGGAGATATTAACATTGAATATGTGCCATTGAGCTTTAATGACACAACTAGCACTAGTCAACTGTATATTTCTATGCGGCCACTCTCTGCTTTCTGCTAACCCCAACCCCTCTTAATGTGTAGTGTTTACAACATGGACGTATGGACAACGTAGTGTTACATTTTTGATACATCAGTGAATCCGGATGTTTCCACCCGATCCCTTGAAAATTACGTGATTGACCCCGATTTCCGATCACGTGATCGGATCAGGGACACGGACATCCCTAATGTGAAATCAAGTAAGAATGTGAATTACACTGAACCCGTAAATATGGGATGTTCATCACATTTAGGAAAATATGGACCTTTAGACTATCTTATCTGAGGCCCAAAGGCTGCATTCTTTAAAAATGAGGACTGACCTATAATAACTCGGAAGACTAGTGGAAAAAATGTGACAGGTCTCCAAACAGCAAAGCAGCCACAGAGAGGAAAAACTAAGATGAAAATGCTGCTTTGGAATATTTGTTCCTGTAACCTGAGAGCTTTGGCTAGATAGTCATCTGGAAGCTCCGTTTACCTTTCTTTTTTTTCTCTTCGTTCATGTGGGTGTGTGTGTTGCCTCTGAGTGTGACCCAATGCTTTCCATGTGTGCTAGGGGGAAGTCGACAGTGTCACTTTGTTTTGATGGGACCAGATAGATCACCCATACGTCAGGGCCAGAAAACTACACTACCGCCTGGTGCTGACGCCATCCGTCGCCGAAAGGCCCAATATCAACAGAGCAGGGACAGTAACCAAGACAGGCTGTGTTTTTAACATTTGATTTTCTCCTCTGCACTCCTCTTGTCTTTTTCAACAAAAAATCATCATTTAACAATTTAACAAGAGCATATACATAAGCACTTTCCTTCTGTCTGACATTAATCTTCTAAGTTCTGAGGCTGAACTCCAACTACTACTGCTTTGATCTATCAAATTGAGCCGAACAAAGGAAAATTCCACAACAGATGAGCAAATACCATATTACCTTACAATCATAGGGCGCAAGTTGGAAAATCAATCCACCATGTCTGTAGATCATTTTGTCTAAATCTTAAATATTGATCTAATAAGTAAACAGCCATGGGATTGTTTGTTGATTGTGTTATTTCAAACATAACAAATCTCTGAAAAGCGGCTTTGGGTGAAAGCTTTGAAGTCAACAACGGAAAGTAATTGACTCTACACGAGGACAAGTATACGCTGTAAAAATATTGACAGTCGACTTACTTATGACTTCTTTATGACTGCAATATGTTGCCTCCAAGGACAGAGTGTGGAGCATATACAGTGACTGATTCTTCAACTGCTTTAGACTAAACAAACAACAGCAATCTTGTCAATTTTGTGGTTTTAACATTAGGTTTTTCATGTTGTTGTAATTATATTCATCATCTTCTGATCCCTGGCTAATCCCGAGAGTCATTCCCCTCCGCTCAATGCACACACCAGTGAAAACGAAACCTTTACTTCTCTCTCTCTGTCACACTCAGACACACATATACACACACATACGTATGCACTCTTTACTTTGCCCAGACTCATTCACATGCGGAAACAGTAGTGAGGTCGCTGCAGTGGCTACAGGATCCTGGTCTGTGTGATGTGGAAGCTAAACGTCTACTGTTTCAGAAAATAAACATAGCAGGATTGTCCCAGAGTAACACACACTTGCCAGCAGACAGACTCATAATATTTCCCCCCATCTGATGACAGCTGGGAGAATTTTCCATAGTGATAACAGGAATGTTTTCACACCCTCTGGACACATATAGTCTCCCCGTTGTGGCCCGTTTCATACAAAGAGCCTGCACAGGATCCCGGGCGCATACAGTGAAGTTTAAATGAAGCTGGCTCACCCACTGGAGACATTGACAGAGGATATGTCTGTCAGTCTGGCTATGACTTTCTCTCAGTCTCTCAGAGGGACTTCTCTCAGATTCTTCTCCTCTCTGTTTTCGATCAGTTTGTAATTCCCCAACTCTATCATTTGAGTCACTTCTGCCTCTCAATTTCTCTCTGAGCCAATATTTTCCAGAAAAAAAAGTCTAGATAAGCACAGATACCCTTATATTACAACACACAAACACATGCAGATGTAATGTAATACACACAGTGTATAGTTTTGGGAGTTGTGAGGAGCAGTGAGGCCTAACACAGCGGCCTCCATTGATAATCCTTGGAATAGCAGACCAGCCTGTCGGCTCTAATATTACACACACGCGCGCAAGCTTCCTAGTACACAGAGGCCATTCAAAACCACAGATGCATGATAGCTCAGTGTACATTCAACAGCGAGGTGAGAAGTTGCCGCGTTCCAACTTCATAACTTGGACTCTATCGAGGAATGATCTTTGGAGCTTTCCTTCCACTTTTCGGGCTTTGGCATTCATATCAAGTGCATGCACATCTTTCATGGTTTTGAATTTCAGTCTGCTCCTTCATCCCTTCATTCAGTCCAGTTGTTTTTGCACACATATTCTTATTCTGCTGTCATTTCAGATCCTGCCTCTCCCTGCTGCCTGCATTTCCCACCAGTAGAATCACCCGATCTGCTCCTCCCTGCTCACCTCCTCAGCCATTCCCTCATCAGCAGCACCCTGGGGTATAAAGAGGTCCATTTCTAGGTTTCTGGGTCATCTGTGACTTAATTCACACCTAGTATCAGAATTCATACAAATTGTATCCAGATTGGATCTAAATATTGATTCTAACTTATTACATTTACACATATGTCTCTAATGTCAACAGGTCCAAATGGAACAAAAACAATAGAAGAGGAATATACAAAGATGGTGTTGTGTTGTGATCTGTTTCGTCACTGGTTTGGACCAGTTGGATGTCTCGTGTCATGCAGTTAAGTAACACTTGTGTGTTCACAATGAGTCCCTGACAACCTTTCCATCATGTGGGCAAGGACTATCCAACTGCAATCTGATCCCCTCAAATGCATTTGAATGCCAGGTGTAGGTGCAGTATTTGTGCAATGTCAGTTCTTTGCCTCTTATGATCTTCACTGTGTTCTTGACCTTGCCTGTGGTTGTTTTGGACTTTGCCTGAGCCCAAACCTTGGTACTTTGTTTGCTTGCTTGGATTTTTGTATTCCCCCCCCTCGCCCCGAAGGAAAGGCTTTCTACTTTACATCTGCCTCCTGAGCTGTGTTTATGGTCCCTTTTCTGAGAACCGTGACAAAAATGCAAATGCATGCTCATAAATTACATACCAAATAATCCGACAGTACTGATACTGTCTCTCACAGAAGCTGTTTGAGTTGGGGCCAGCAGTCACAGTGAGTTCCCCATCAAATGAAGCTCTGTGCTCACCTGAGGCAATTCAGTAGGACCTGAATACAAAATGAGGACCCCTGGGGTTCACCTGGCTTCCTGTGCGTTCCACGAGCCCCTGTCCCGGCAGGTTTACAGCAGGTGGGAGGGTGGTGTTTCACACACCTGATTGAGTTCAATACTGCTTTCCTCACGGGGGTAAGAGAATCATTACCGCATTATAAGACACCTGAGGATGCATACTCACACCTGCATGCTAACGGTGCTGGGTTCACATGAATACACACAATTAACACATTACCAGTCTGGATAACACACCATAGGAAACTGGATATAGCTCTGAAGCACATTCTGAAACAGTACAACAGCTGTTATTATTATGCCAAAACAGGCAAATAGTTTATACTGCCAAGCAAGCCTGAAGTGTAATTTAATAAAGTGTTGTCAGCACTATGCGTGGTTGGAGGGAAGATGCATTGGATAATGCAGGGAAAGAATTTCCACATCTGATAGATCAGAATAATGCTGCAGAGGCCTCTGCATTCCCCAGAAGGCAAGATAAGAGAAGATAACCTTGAGATAACCATGCGATGTCTGTCACGACCACATGATTGGTATGCAATAGCTTTGACAGGAAACTGCAAGCGTTGGTGACCCGTGCAAATCTGGCTCTCAAGCTCATGGGGCCTAAAACCCTGCTGCTGTTCTTTTACGTAACAAATAAGGGTTAACCACTGGTAGACCAGGTAGCTGGAAGTGACTGGAACTAAGTAGCCGATAGCATAGATAAGCAGTAGTGGGTCCTGATGTTCAGGCCCTTTTAAACCAATGATCACATGCCCCAAAGGTAGGATTTTCAAGACAAAAAGTTTGGTCTCAAAACTAACTAAACTGAGTAAAGCTATTTCAATTTGCAACACTTTTTGACACCATAATTAAAACAAAAATTCCCTCAAAAATAAAATTATGAGAAATCAACTAAACTGTTCACTGGGATTTACATATTTGATGTTTTTGATGTCATTCAAAAGGGGGAATACCACCACAGTACTTGATGACACTGTGATACACTATTGTGAAGAGGGGTATCAATGCCTCTAGTGCAGACAGATCTGACACTAGTCTGATGTTCCTGTAAAATACTGCATGTAGATAAAGCATGACCACACTCTCCTAATGTCATCACAATGAGCTCCGTTACAGCAAATCATCTGGTGTCTGTCACAACGATGGCGGCTGAGTGCACTGACACGGTCGAGCAAAGATCTTACTGCAGAATGAAACGCACAGTCTGAGCTGAGAGAGAAGAGCTTGCCACATTTCATTAACCTCTCACTGAACTAAGCAGGTCTGATGAAGTCATATGCTCTAAACTCCATTTTGCTTTAATTTAAAGGGACTTTCACTACAGTACACAAGTCATCAATCACGTCCCGCCTCAGGCTTTCGCCCCCGACGCCAAGATGCAGATACAGCCACATGCACTCACACCTACTGAACCATATGTATACACATATGTATACACTCAAAGGCACAAACACATCCTTGAACATAGGAGCACTTTGCATCCAGTCTGTCTCCGTTCAACCCCTCCTTGCCTGAATATTTTCTCCTATACATTCCCGCTCACGCAGACGCACGAGCGCACATCTGTGAAGCAACACGCGCCAGTTGAGGAAGCCAAATGGTTTAAACAAAAACAGTAATAAAGCCTCTTCATGCTTTCCCAAGCTTCAGAGAGCTGGCCGCAGCCGCTCTAATAAGAAAGAAGACAGTTTGAAAATGAACAGCGATGGCTGACATTGTGTCTTCACTTCACATAAAAGGATAATAAGGACCCTTCAATGGCAACACAATGGTACCAGCTTCTTTAAGGTTAAATGTTACCTAGAACCTTTTTTTTTTCCTTTTTTTTTTACATTTTATCTATTAGAAGAAAACTCAGCAGTTTCATTGATTATTAAGGTAACTATTATTTGTGACTCTTGCAGGAACTAAGTGAGAAAGCTTTCTTTAAAAAAAAAAAAAAGAAAGAAAGAAAGAAACCTATACTACCAGAGGGGGTTTAGAAATATTAATGTGGGAATAAACCTCTGCTTCTTAATGAGGGCTGTAAATTCGAGTATAGTGTGGTTTAAACTGGCAGCCAACTGAGTCTGTGGAGTACATGGAAAACAGCAAGATAACTGCAAGCTTTAGCAGTCTTAAGATACAACGGAGTGGAGAAGCCTGTCAGGGCCTTTAAAGCCCTCCACATCACTCACTCTAAGCAGTCTGTCCGCCTGCAGGAAATACCTCCTTACAGCAATCCATTTCAGGACATCCACTGGACTTGTCCATTTAATAAAGTGTCCAATCTGCGGCCGGCCCTGGACCCGCTTTCATCATAATTTCCTTCCCTCAAAGTCCCAGAGGAGCTAGTAGCTGGAGTTCCTCATTTTTAATAATAACTCGGAATATGAGCCCAAGAACAAAGATAAATCCGGTGTATTACTGCAGTTTTCTGGTTAAAGAGAACCAATGCAGCAGCTGCCCACCACCCTCCATTATAGTGTGGAACCTCCATAGTGCCTTCTTCAGTGCTACAGCTTCTCAGCATGAGTTGGATGACGTCCCAGGAACATTAAGCAAAGCTTTGCATCCATAACCGCAGAAAAATATAGTGTAGGACAAGCTCCGTGCTTTTGTTGTATCAAAGAAATATCACTCCAGCGTTTGATAGATTTATGGCAAATCTTCTGATTAAAGCTCAAAGTGTGCTCTTCAAACAAGCTGTCTACATTACATCAACTTTTGGCAAAACTGTATTTTTTATATATAACAGTCCCTGATCTCACCACTATTGTCTTTGCACTACTCATCGCCGCCATTGTTTTGAATTTAAGTGAACTATGTCTAAAATGAGGTGGAAGTGTGGGCTGGGAGAGAGCGGCCGCTGTCAGTGAGGTGTTCTCAAGCCAAAAACCATGATCTCGTTCTTCAACCGTGGCCCATAAACATTTGCCTGTGTTTTCATTTCTGAGAGGAAAAGCTGTTTTTACCAGACTTTCCTCATCTCTGGCAGATAGAGCCTCTGGTAGGAAAACATTTACTCTATCAAAATATATATATATTCTTGGAAACACACTTTTTATTTGAATCTGACGAGCAGCTGATTTACATTGCAGCTCTGAAATGGTTAGGAAAACATATTTTATATGCTTTAGATAATCAAAGTTTATTTTAAAGCATGGCCATGAAAGCCCTTCCTTTTTTCATAAAGTGCTGTGTAGCAGCACCAAATTAAAGGAAACCAGGTCCAAGGGCCTTCACCGTGCTAATTAGGTGCTAACAATGTTCCTTGATTGTTCTTGTAGTAAACTGTCTCATAAATGTTGCATAGCAGAATGGCACATACCTGTACACAGGTGCCACATCTCCAGTGGGCCGGTCCTGAACCCCATTACAAAACTTTTTTTTTTTACAGTTACAGTGTTGGTATATAAGAGGAGGAGGTTGGAGCATAAAGAGTTGATTTAAATTTTGCTCATTACGAATCAAAGACCTTGTGCATGTAGAGGTGAATAAGTTGCTCAAGGAATATGAAAGCAAATGCAGATGTCTTGCTCTCAAAAGCAGTCACTCACTGCCATGTTTATACGTCCACGTAACTGTTCGAATGTGTCAAACTGTCACGGTAATGTTAAAACATTGTCACAGTGTTTATATATAAGAACTGTGGTTTCCGTGAGGCAAAAAAAAAGGCCAAATAAGAGTGCGTGGGCATGGCACAGAGAAACAAAAAGGGACGCAAATGGGGGCAAAAAGATTGATGTTGAATCTGGTTTGGTTTATTGCACACTTTATAAAATTAGTTCCATCATAAAGCTGGACCCACACACTAAATTTTACAGCTTCCAATTTCTGGATTAAATTGCAGGAGACAGGAGTATCATGTTGTTTCTCTTACAAAACACAGACACGGAGAGTTGAGAGGCTGGAAAATGAGTCAAACATATTGCTGAAGTTTTGATAGCAAGCAGCTCATATTATACAAGGAGATGAGATGTGAGTGAGTGGAAAGATAGAGTGGAGACAGTGGAAGGGTCCGATGATGGAAAAAGAGACAACAACTGACTTGCATCACTTAAGTTACGCCTGTAACAAAAGAGGCTCTATGAATTTATCCAAAAGTATATTAGTTGTATTCAAACATTGCCTTTGTGAACACACGATCAATGCAGATCAATAAAAACTATTGGAGGTCTTTTTTCCAAGCCCCTGGTAAAGAGACACGGATTAAGACCCAAGGAGGGATGTGAGATGGATGAGACAGTGACGCTATGGTGGTGGAAGGACGGCACCGGGCGCCAGAGGCTCAGTGCCACGGGGACGCGAGCCAGTCTGGCCAGCGGGCTCTTGAGTATACACACTCTCCCACTAACTAACCATCATCAATGTGGTAGCAATCAGCTGTGGTGCTGGGGGGGAAAATGGAGCTGAAGGAAAAAATCCCCCCCACCACCTCCACCACCACCCCTCACCCGCTTCAACCCCACCTCCCACCCCCTCCACACACACACACACACACACACAAGGCGCCCCTATGTTTTTCCTCCGCTCCTTCCCACCTCTTCCCGAGTCGGCGGTGCTGAGCGTTTGTTTGGAGAGATGAACAAACTAACATGGCTGTTCTGGGCAAATGGACAGAGGCAGACATGCCAGTGGTCGAGGCAACTGGCAGGGCACAAGACACCACAGTATCCATCCCAAACCTTGTTTTCCCTCCGCTACCTCAGAGCAGCAGAGATCGAAATATTTTCTGCAAGTATCAGGGAGGATATAAAGACAATTTCTGCTGCTGTTGATGGGATGCATTTCCCTGGTGAGAAACAGAGCTGCTTTAATGTTAATTTATGCTCTAATGGCTTTACAAGGTTGTTATTCCTGCCTGGTATACTGCCCAAAACCTGAAGTGAGGAGGTTTTCATGTTAGGGGGCGAAAACCTTCAGCCAAGTGAGAAAGGTCTGACTTATGGATGCACTAAATCAAATCTGCGAGCATTCAGATCAAGGAATCACCTTTTGAAACACACTCGTGCCCACAAATAGACACAGTCCAAACCATTAACACGGTGCAAAGGCACATCCTTGCCAAGGGAGCACATGGTAAATCATACCTCCCCACAGTAACGATCCAGTAATGATTATCTTTACAGACAAGAAACTGCATGTCGAGGCATTACTACAGTCTTTCCATTGCAATACATATACAAACACACACTGGAGCTTGAATGGAGCATTTCTGCAGCGCTGTTTCCTCTGTAGAGAGATTTAAAGCACAGCAAACAGACAGTGAGTGCTACAGATCTTCTGCACTGGTGCTTTTCTCCATTAGTGTGGACAGCACAGCTCTGCTATTTGTCTCTCTTTACTAACCACGAGAAAAGCGCCGACAGAGCCAGCTAGATGTTTTTTAAAACCAACAAGTGAGTTATGGCCTTACCAAACTGATGTCACTGTTTAATAGCATGCATTTTGCTGAATTCTAAACTTTCCTTCAGCGCTTGAAGCATCTCATCAGCCCTAAAACCAAAACAGATCATCTCTATTACTCCTCTCTGCCCTCCTGCTTGCTATGCAATCAGCAGGCCATTTGTCGAAATTATCTCATTCAGATTGTGGGACAGAACTAAGACCCAGGGTAATGAATAAATAAAAAGCAGAGATGTACGGTCGGTTGATGGTTTTGCAGCCATTGTGTTTGCGTTAAAAAAATACCGACCTCAACCAGACACACGCATGCACTCCCCCTATTTTTATTCATGAAATGAACTTAAGCAAATAGCAGCCTAGACTAAAGACTACGAGTGCAACTAAATAAGAAACAGAACTATATGATTCGTGTATAGTTTGCCTGTCTGATGGTGTTTGTGTTGACTAAGAAGCCCCTGATCTTTCTCTCCGTCTTTCCATCTCTTTCTTCTTTGGGTTGTCTCTCTCTAGCTCTGACTCATTCTCCATTACAAGTCCCAGGTCAGTCCCAGTCCCCTTGGCGTCAGACAAGGCACAAAGTTAAAATGACTTAATCAAATAAGGCATATAAAGCAAGTAAATGCTGCGTCTTAGTCTCCATGGTCTCCTATTCTTTTGGACTTACACCATTTTTGCTTCTACTGAAATGTATTTTATAGGGTGTGTTTTGCAGTTTTGTTACATGTTTGTGGAGATATGGTTTTAATCTCCCAAAAAACAAGCATTATCTCATGTTCAGCTTTGGATAAATAAGAAAATAGCGAAGAAAATGTTCATATCTGTCCGTGTGCAACACACAACCATGTAAATGTGCTGTTTATGGATGACCAAATTAAAGACCGCAGATTTCAATTAGAATCCACAAACACACTAAAAAACAGGACATGTCTCCATGATGACATAATGCTTTCTAAACGTTGAAATTGTGTGAGGCATCCAAAACCTTCTTTCTTTTCATGATGCCAAACAGAAATACACAAATTAGAAAAAAAACAGTTTTGCAGGGGACACTTTGCAGGAGGCTCATATTTGTTTTAAACAGTCTTTGAGCTGTAAAACAAAAGAACGCTGGTAAAATACTGACTTTCACAACAGTGGAAAAGAAGCCGTAAGTGAGAATGCAAACAAAAGTTGTTCGCTCATCTAATCTTCTGTGAAGGGGTGATTCAGTTCAAACATGCATTGGCTCATGCATTGACAGTGGCCGAATCCCGCTCCGTCCCAGTCGCTGTTGTTGTGTCCTTCGGCAATACCAAGACGCCTTACCCCACCCTGCCTCGTGTGAGTGTGTATGGTGGTGGTCGGAGGGGTCGTTTGGCAGCCACGCTTCTGTCAGTCTGTGGCGACAGGCGTAGCTTACCACCACTGGTGTGAATAAATCCAAGCAATTAAATATCCAACCTCTTTTAATCCTCTATCCTCCTTTTTGAATGAACCCTGACTTCATCTGTCCTGGGTCTAACCTTCCCCCCTATAGCTCGCTGCCCTTTTCTGACCACTTCCACTGCCTCAGGACACAGCAGATCAAACGTGAAACTACCTTTACATTACCAAACCTTCTAATTGCTGACATTTTTCAGTCTGACAGTTGGGGAGATGAGAGGGGGAGTAGAGATCGTCCCAGCTTAGCTTGCTGCTTTCAAGGCTCGCTAGGCTGTCTATTATTTCCCTGATGGCCTTTTAAAAGAGGCTCATCCATCATTCCCTGACAGCATCTGTCTCCCTTTAACCTCTCTGGCCTGATATGAAATAATATTTCGAAAAAGGCAAGTCTGTCACCATAATGGACAGCTCCTCCCACTGGGTGGCAGGATGTCAGAGATATGAAGAGTGTCACTCAAACTGTATTATTGTCGCACAAAGTGTGTGCATTAATTTGAATTTGTGTGTAATAGAAACAAATAGGCAAGTACTGCAAGGAATACTGGGACAGAAACACCAAAACGAGACATATGGCTGCCTTTAAACTGAGAATACATTAGACAAACAAAGAACTTTATATGTTTTTTTTTTTTCTTCTTTTGGTTAGTGAGCCAACCAAGCTTAGGATTCCCCCTCTGGATTGCAAGATGGGGAGTGATGAGAGGTCTGAAGAGGAAAGCCCCAGTAATGAGGAGCTGCAGCCGTGTGTTACTCAATGCCATGTGTGATGCCTACTGTAGGGCCCACACAGATCTGTTCTCTGTGTAATTAATGTCCTCAGGGCCTGTGTTGCAGATCCTATATTGCCTAATGAAAGAAAGATGGCTCTCTGCAGTATCCAGCACTCTCGCCAAGTCTTCAGCTAACAATCCCTCTGTGCATTATTCTTCTCTGCCACAATAGCCCTCTATTATATTCAAATGATGCATGCAGTGCATGTGTGTGAGTGTGTGTGCATGACAGCAAGTTAAGCCATGTGTACAACTGTGTTTGTTTTCTCTTTATGACTTTGACTTGCATTGACAGTATGAGCACATATGCATGTTCTTGCCTGTGTTGTTGTGCACTGCACACACTGCACTGCGTTGCATCCCACTGATGTGGATTTGTCTCTGTTTTTGTCTGTGTGCAAATTTTGTGTGTGAGTGTGGTGTGAGCGCACACACACACAGTTTGCTGGTGCAGCCGTCAGGGCTTCTTCTGTGCTGTTTCAGTAGATTCCTGTTTAAAACAGACAGGCAGGGTTCACTGTGTGCCAAGCTGGCATGCTCCCTGGGATAATGAGAGACTATGCTTTGGTTTGGATTGTTGATTAAGGATTATTCAGCAACACAAACAAGCTACTGTTCAGCCATGTGTGCACACGTGAAGCATATTGGACTGTCAAGGGCAGCGCCAGATTTGGTCTTAGCATACAGAGGATTGTGGGGGGAAAATATACTCGAAACAAAAGTAAAGTTAATACAGTAAATGTGTATTAGTTATGTCTATATAAACACTGGATCACATGGTTGGCATCCCTTCATGCCTGCTCTCCATTTCTTTCTCTCTGCTGACACGGGTGATAGTAAAAGTTTCTTGTGTCCTGCTGCCATTTACAAGGCAATTTACAAGGCAATATGGGATTTATTTGTGCTTAAATAAATTGCTCTAATTTAAAAGAAAATGTTAATATTGTTCAAACATTGGACATACAGAGGTCTTATATACAAGCAACACATACAGTATTTATGTTCTTATTTCGTTAAGTAGCTTTTCAGGAGATCTTTTGTGCTTTGGCAATCCCTAACATATAAAACAGGGAAAACAGAGAGTAACAAGGCACAAAAGACCCATATTTCACTCTATTTTAATGGCACACACTGACAGTGAAGTGAAAGTCCGTGAGAACTTGTGATAATTTCTGAAAGAAGAAACGGAAAAGAAATTTAAGTAGGCATTTTTCCTGGAGGAATCAAATTAAAAGATAACCAAATAAATCCCCAAAAAGACTTAAAGGGGCAGCTTTCCAAATTCAGAATTCAAAATTAGTGCTATTCATATGATGCACTGCTGTGATGTGGTGGTAGTGTTTTTACAGCTTACTGGTGCTCCCACAGAGGCTGTGTAAAAACACAGATCGCTACATGAAGGTACCACCCAGAGAAAATAAATAAACCAAACTGTGACCAATCATTAATTGTGAGTGGAGAGTTTAACTTATGTTTGCTGCTGGGGAATACTGTATATTCCATCATACTGACTCCATGCAATTATATGCAATTACAATACTGTTTTCTTTAACTACCATAACAAACAAATGGTAGTTAATACAAGTATAAAAATTTTGAAGGTTAGGGAGAGCAGAAAATTAATTTGTTTTGTTTACTCAGCTGGTATGTCACCATATGTTAGCTATTACAACTGCAATTATGATTAACAACAATCAAAATTGTTGACCAATGGTATATCATCAACCAGAAGCAACAAACTAGTCAGACAGAAATTTTGAAAGCTATTGAGAGGCAAAGGGGATTTAATTGTAATGCACCTCCAGGGGAGCCACTTCTCTATTCCTGCTCTCTAACTTATTCAAGAAAAACAAAAATGTTGAAATCTACATTTTAGCTAGTTGCTTATGTCCGTCATGCAACTGTAGCCATATCAGTCACAAGAGACTATGCTGTGCATGCGTCGTGCCTCAGAATATGTGTATGTAGATACATTTTGCATTGTGTTTATTTTGAAGAGTCATTCGACTTGTCCATTTATGGAGTCGGATAATTAAAGAGGACTTGTTTTCAAAAAGTATGTAAATGTGTCTTAGAGTAAATCCTTAAATCCTAGATAATTTTTTTGTTGATTGAAAATCACCATGGTGTTTTGCATGGTGTTTCCACTCGGCATGGGCTGGTAAGAGATTCTGATGGTATGATAACGTTAAGCAAAAATATCACGAGTTCATGTTATTGCGGCATTGCGATTACACAGTGTGTTGTTTTGAAATGTCTGGGTAAAAACAAAACAACTTTTCCACTGAACACAGCCTTGTATTTTTAAAAACACATAGAATATTTGGGTCATTAGTTAATGTGTATAAAGTTAAAATAAATAATAAAACAATAATAAAACAAACAATTATATTCTTCTAAATAAAATTTGAATAAATACAGTCCTTTAAGGGAGGCTTTTTTTTTTTAGAAACAGGTCCCGGAGTGGGTAAATCTCAAAACGCCAACCCAGAGTTATTGTGTAGACACCCAAAACGAATGTTTTGTGAAATCATGTTGTCACAGCCCCACCTCTCTAACCTGTAACCTGAGCCACACCGCTAGACGTAACCTAACGTAACAACAACAATAACTGCCTATACTACTGTCGGCTCCCTCGGATACTGCGCCTGAAACATTTCTGTTAAATCGGCATTGATCAACATTTGGACTGGCCAGTCAACATTTAGTCGATATTGTTTGAAGTTTATTGTTACGGCACGCAAGCTTTCCATGGCTTCTTCTCTGTTTTTGGTGCGTTTGTGTGGCAGCATTACAGCACCACATGTGATAGTCTATGCAGCTGCACACGACCTGAAGGATTTCTGACCTGCACTTTCTCTCTTTGTCGAGACATAAAAAACAGCTCATACCGCAGGAGGTATGACGGAAAACTTTAGTGGTTTTGAAACCGTGACTTTTTCATACAGTGGTATACCTTGAGCCCGGTAACCGGTCCATGCCCAGTTTCCACTAACCCTTAGATTTATCATCCTTTTATAGCCAAGTGTGAACTAATCACCTGTGAGTGTGTGGATGGGCTTGTTCTTATGGGGCCTCCTCTTTTTTTGAACTTGATTGTTTTGATAGCCTTATTATGTTGTTGTTGGGGGTTTTTTTTGCGTCGTGACAGTTTTGTTAGTGTGTGTGTGTTGTGTTTTTTTTATCTATATGTTGGACGTGACGTGGGGAACCACATGAGTTTCCTCACTGAGGATAATAAAGTTGACCTTGAACCTTAATCAGATCACTGAGGACATGTGTTAATGGCAGATGTTAACAGGGCTCAGGTTGAACAACAAAATTTTCAGGGGAAAAACAACTCTGTTTGCATTCCTCATGCCTCCCAGTCATGAAGGCCGCAGCAAAGTCACGCTTGTGCCAAAATGTTTGTGTAGATTTTTATACACTCGGTTGGTTATACACCTGAAACAACCCCAGGTTAGGAAAGATCATCAGGACAAACTGGAAAGGAAGGAATCTTTGATTGCACAGTGCTCCTTTGTGTTTTTCGTCCTGCTGTCTATTTTGGCCTTGCAGACGATTACTAATGCTCAGCTAATGATGAAAAAATTCTTTCAGTAGCATATTTGTTGCAGTAAAATTCAACTGGGATAAGAGCTGAAATCAGTGGCAACTGCCTTTCCACGGTGCTCTCATTATTAACCTTGTCTACTTTCCAGTTATATAAAAAAAAATTGTTGGTTTGGTTTTAAGGTGAGTGAAAGAATTTGTTGTCAGCTTGCTACATTTTCATTTTCAAAAAATGGAAAAATCAGTTATTCATTTATATGAAAATGAAACAATATCCTTTTACCATCTGACCATCTGTCAAACACTCCACATGGAGTACCTGCCAAAATGAGGCCCATTTCTGCCAGCATCAATCAGCATGAATTAGGTTGACATGAGCGGCAGAGGTCCAACAAGACGCAGCATGGGTCCCGTCTGATGGAGCTCTCAGACTTGACTCACAAGGTCAAAGACATGTTCAGAGCAACAGCAAAGAAAGTAAGATACCACAGCCTTCACCATGTAACTGTGTGTCTGCTGACAGCAGCCTCTGCACAGGAGAAACGATCACATCTGAAGGAGAATGGTATGGGTGTATGTTAAGGATGGGCAACAGGGTTTTCCCCAGTGTATTATAAGCCTGGCGGCCCGCCAGGCCTTACTTGACCCCCCGCCAGGCTAAACATCGTTTATTAATTTTTTTAATCAGTTTTTATACTCAATAAACACGTGATCAGGTGTCTTTTTCATCACCTGACAACGTTACAACTTCGTCGCACATAACGAGACACGTCACGGACATCATGCTCATCAGACCGCTGCTTCACCAGCTGACCGAGAGGAACGCACCGAGTCCACGTTAACGTGAGCCGAGCCGCAGCTCTAGAGGCTCAGTCAGCTGCTGTAGCAGCTGTTAGCTGTTAGCACGTCGTCCCTGCAGCGTCTGAGCTCCGGACTCCTGTGAGCCGCGGGGCTTTCACCTGATGTGAAAATGATCCATTGTTTCATTTTTCAGCTCGTAAAGTTCGCGATCACACACGTTTGTTCTAGTAGATCCGTGAGTGTCACGTTTCCATGACGACTAACCGGAAAAAGAGCGTGGTACGTCATGTGCACGTGACTCCAGATGTAAAAAATCTTGGAGCAAAATAAATAAAACAAAACAAAACATGGATGATGGATCTATAATACATCCATGGAAATAAGGCTAGACTTTAACAATGGAGACACCAGGCAGTTGTTTTTTAGTTTTTAATGCAAACAGTTGATGTTATTTATTTAAATATCTTTTTATAATTATAAGGCTTACTTTTTTTGTGGTTGATTGAACAGCATTTCAAGAGTGCCTTTATGTAAGACTCTGCTATAGCTGGTGTTTAAATATGTTACATAAAGTCTTATAATAACAGATGTTTATGATAATATTTTCAAATTTCTAGTCAACTTTTAACATTGATCTTAAGGCCTTATGGAATCACACCTGCTAAATGCTACTGCTCCATTAATGAATCTGTTCCCTACAGGGCCCTGCCATCGGTCAGTGTCAGGCCCCTGTCACAAAAAAACACGCTTGGGCACCGGTGGCCCGCCGATGGGCCGCCGGTGGGCCGCCGGTGCCACCCTACCACCGGGCTTAACAAGTTTTCTGGGGGAAACCCTGGGCGATATGACGATATTAGATCATGAAGGATTAGAGCATGTTGACAATCTGCCAAAGCAGAGAGATCGTAGTATCGTCTAGAGCACATTCTATCCAATGTTCTTGCATTGACCATCAGGATTCTTTTTTTCCTCGGCCGAATCACACTTTTTGATAGTCTGCTTCATGCCCGCCCCAGTGACACGCCATTCAACCAATCATAGCAAACTACAGGTAGCAACGTAGATTCTCCACTCTCTTTGATTCGGAGTGTAGCAGTAAGCCATGGCTGAAAATGAAAACACAATGGAGTAAATGGTCCCTAAAAAGAACTCCATCTCCGTTATATGTAACAGGTTTGGGTTTTCCCCCAAACGACAAGGCACAAACAATAGTTTGCAAAGTTGGCATAGACAAGGATCGCACATCGGGTGGCAAAACAACAAACTTGTTCAACCACATAAAGAGACAGCATCCCAAACAATATGCTTAGTGTGAAACAGCTAGAGCAGGGAACACCACAGCCAGCAGAGGCAACAGGTTAAGACCGAAAAAATAGAACTAAGGACCCCTGTGTGGTTCGTATGACATCGGTCTGCAAGAAAGTAGTGACTACATTCTCCTTCAGCTCGAAGAAAAAGAGGGATTTGATTAAGGCACAAACGGAAATAAAACTACCTCAGAAAACTCTGTCATTGAGAGAGTGTTGGACCAAGAATAGGCCGGTTCTCAGATCCTGAAGACAGACAAGAAGACGAGGCAATTGGTATCTTCATGGCTATCTTGATGTAATGGAGTCCGGTCCACTGAGCGACTTCACTGATGCACATAAAGGGTCGCACCAGTGTCTGCAAGTAATTAGAGTAAACTTTCCATTTCCGCCTTATCATATTGTGGTTACAAACATGCACACATATTGCATACAAGGATCCAAATGAGTCATTTTGGAAGACCATGTTCAGACACACTGCTTTACAGTGTGCATATGCAAAAAAGCAGAGAGGGCCTCGAATATATATATACTTATACTATATATAAATGTAAATAAGTAATTCCCACATAATTCCCAAACACAGACTTCTCACCTCAGTCATTCACAGAACGTCTTGTAAGACAGGTTTTTCTCACAGTGAATATTTTTGACTTTTCCTGCAGAAAAAAAAGCATAGGTGTGACGAATAACATTAGTTGTGGCTGCATTCCATTCAGGTGTGCCAGTTCCAGGGCTGAGGTTTTTATGAATGCTGGTCCGCTGGCAGGGTTTACTGGCACTGAACACAGCCATCATTAACGAGCCTGGCTACACCTGTGTTTGACTTATACTGCGACATGACAATGACGGTGACAAAAATGTCAGCAGATGACATTGCCATCACTAGAGCCATGTTCAAAAATACATGACATCAGAGGGTGCATGTATTAAATGTATTTAATAAAATGTCATTCACAGTATTGATATGTAAAATTGACCAATTTAAGTTTAAAGAAGCACTGTATTATTGGCCAAAAAAGCTGTTTGCAGAAACGATTCACAGTAAATACTACACAAATACTTGTTTCCGATTTCACTCGCACAGATACTTAACACTCGCTGCATTGTGAAGACTCTCATACACAAACTCTATGCAACATTCCTGGTGGGGGCACAAGTGGGAACCTGCCAGGCCCAGCATCCTACGGCGGGCGGGAGGTGACTGAGAGAACAGAGCCGTCTCAGCGTCCGGGACAGCATCATCATTATGAGCTCCCAGGATAAATAACCCGGCCTTAATGCAACACGGCACAGCCTGGCCAGGGTTAGCCAACCCTTGTCAAACGGGCCTCAGATAGCACGGCCCGCAGCGCCCAACATCTCGACAAGTCTACAGGAAATCCAGATAAATACATAAATAAATAGGAGTGTTATAGTTGGCAGGCCCTCGTTGTTTGAGAATACCTCCGTATATTTGGATTGCTACTTGAAGCTCCTTGCACTGCTGGATATTCAGTGTCTATATGGGCCTTTCATGGAGCTAGAGCAAAGCTGAAAATGATCAGGGAGGTAATTAAAGTGTACCACACCTAAGGTGTTGACTGTTTAACCTGTGAAAATGTATATTTAATATGTCCTTGACATCATTACATGTCATTAATGTTAATGACGGTGCTACTGCAAAAGTCCCCTGTTAACACAATTTCATTTACATTAACACACAACCCAAATATACCTACACACACACACAGTAAACCACTACACATGAAAAACATATCCATGTCATGCCACAGTACCACAGTCTTTCATGGGCTGGTTCAGCCAAACATTGACCAGGTAAATGTGTTTTGTTTTAATAAGGTTTTTACCTCTCTCCCTCTAAATATACAGTGCATAATTACATATATAATGTAAATATATATATCTGTCATGACATCGATGCACTACACTCATCGACCACTTTATTATATACACCTTGCCAGTTCAGATTGGACTCCTTCTGGCTTCAGAACTGTGTTGTGGCAGAGACTCAACAAGGTGTTAGAAACATTCCTCAGATGTTTTGGTCCATATTGACATGGTGTGTTTCTTCCTCTGCTGCTGCTGTAGTCCACCTGCTCCAAGGTTCGACGTGTTGTGCGGTCAGAAATGTTCTTTGGCAGACCTCCGTTAAAGGGATAGTTCACCCAAAATTCAAATTTCACTCATTATCTACTCACCCTCATGTCGACTAAGGGCTGGGAGAGGTTTCAGAGTCCTCCGTGCCGTGCCTTTTTGGAGTTACAGGGGGGCTCGGCACAGCACTGCATGTCCATATGAAAATATAGACTTATTTAATTTTTTTTTTCGAAACAATTTCTCATGTTTGGGCTTCAATACAAGAGGGACATTACAGACGAGCACTATGGAGGTATTTGGATGTTTTTTGGTGTGTCTTTTTGGACGAAGAAAAGTGAGCCCCGTTCGCGACTGTCATATGGCAATGCAGTGCTGCGCGGACCCCCCCTGTAACTCCAAAAAGTCACGGATGACAACTTGATGAAACTTCTCCCAACCCTTAGTTGACATGAGGGTGAGTAGAAAATGAGTGAAATTTGAATTTTGGGTGAACTATCCCTTTAACAAGTCATTATTTGAGATTTTGTTGCCTTTCTATCGGCTCAAACTGGTCCGGCCATTCTCTGACATCAACAAAGCATTTTCTCCCAGAGTAAGGCCGAATTCCGATTCTCCCCTTAGCCCTAGCCCTTGGCCCTAACCCTTCGTTGTGCGCGTTCACGTGAAGTGGTTCAGACGAGGGTTAGGGGGAAGTGGTAGGGCTATCTCGCCCTCGAAACGGAGATTTTTCAGGGGCACACTACGGACCGAGGGCTATGGCAAGTTTCCCAGAATGCATCTTGCGGCAACCGGCAGCTGTTTTATTTCTCACTGTAGCGCTGTTATTACGTCATTTTGTTAAGTTTTAATATTTTTTCATGCGAGAAAGTAGCTGTTTAGATCCCCAATGTGCGGTCGGCTTATCCAAATGACGGCTGTTTAGACGTTTGCTCCGATGTTTTTCGGAGAAGTGAAGCTCCACGTTGGAGCCTCCACCTGTGGAGCAGATCAGCGGCTCGTCACAGAGACACCACCCCGTCCAGAGAGCTCGTCAGCTGGCCAACCTCCCGACCTCGTCCTGGTAGAAAAGACGACCGCTAATTAACTTACCCGCAGGGTTTTAAAGGTTTACCGCCGCGTAGTTACATTCTTTTTAGGAGATAAATGCTGGTCTCATTGATGAAATGTAACAATTGTCGCATTAATTTGTTTGAATTAAAAGTGAAGCTTCATTTTGGACACAGGAGCAGCACTGCCTGGGGGATCTGTAGCCTATACAGAAATCACCACATTTGCATCAATAAATAAATGTTTTACAATGAACCGATCATTCTTCATTAAATTTTATTTTATTTTATTAAGTTAACGTGGTTCTGAATAGAGGATTTGTGGCAAAAGCTCGTCACGTCTGCTTATGTGAAAGCCAGCAGAGACTACTGATGACGTATGTGATTGTTGAAGTGGTGTCCAAATTCGTAGGGGTTGACTTTCAACCCTACTCCTTGTAGCTCCGTTTCAAGGGCAAGGGTTAAGGGCTAGGGGTAGGGCTAGGGGTAGGGGTAGGGATGAAAAATAGAATCGGAATTGGGCCTGTCCCTCACTGGATACTTTCCCCTTTTCAGACCATTCTCTGTAAACCCCAAAGATGGTTGAGCATTGAACAGAGCAGATCCGCAGTTTGTGAAATAATCAGACCAGCCTGTCTGGCACTAACGACCATGATGATGTTTGGTTTGAACCATGTCCACACACAATGAGTTGTCACAGTTAGATATTTGCATTAACGAGCAGGTGAACAGATGTACCTGGCCAGAGAGCGTCTATCAAATGAGAATCAGAATTTTGTATGTGCAGCTCAAAGCATTTAATTTGAAAAACTCAACAGCTGCATGTCTTTCCAGAAACAATGTCCTGGTTTCTTTGAGTAATGCACAGACTTCTCTGTCAACAGTTTTCATAGAACAATTGCTTTGGAAGAAAATAGTTCCACTGACAGTGAGGTCTGTGGAATATCCAGCAAAAGAAAGAAATGAGAGTTGCTGTTGAGTTTTTCAAATGTCATTTCTTAAAGCTTTGAGCACAACAAATGAAATCCCATTCAAGTCAAATGTAATGGGGGTGCAGCAGAAAACTCACAGACCCAGCAGATTTACTGAATCTGAATCTGACTCTGACTCTGCATGGCTAGATATCAATACGGCTAAGTGGAAAAATATGTGGTTTTGTAAATTCAGTGAAAGGACCCTTTAAAGGATCCCAATATACGCAATAACGTAATGAAATTGGTCTCTTGCCGCTCTTTCTCTGTGGCACCTGATGAGGTTTTTGTCTGCCATATTGCCCTGCTTAGATTCATTTTGGTGTCCGATCATTAACACTCTACAAACACTTCTCATGGTGTCTCAGACTAACAAAGCCTGCATGTTGGGAAGCATGCATCCTGCCAGGTCGTCCCCCCCCCCCCCGCTCCCTCTGTTGCTCTCCTCTTCTTCTTTGCCAAAGCTCTGGAGTGGAGGATAAGGGGAGGTGGGGGGTGCAAGAAAACCCCTAGTGAACAACAGCTAAGACCTGGGACATGTTTTAAATTTGGACACTAATGTTGGCTCTTTTTACGGCCCTTCTGTAATATGTTTTATGTGCCTCCCAAACACTGGAACAGGGCTTGAGTCCCCCCACACCCCACACCCCACCACAATCCCACCCGCCTCTGTATCCCTCTCATACATCACATGGAGAAGCTGGATGTCAACACGCCCTGGGTCCTCTGCACTTTCTCCCACTCACAGCAGATGTCATGTGGCTCAATACGGCAATATGAGGCGGCATGAGGGGCAAGAAAAAAACAAAACAAAAGATAATGTGAGGGAAGAGTAAAAAAAAAGTATCAGAGAGCGGTGGGCTGAAGCATAAATCCTCACAGTTATGTTGTATTCAGTGAGAATGAGACATGTTTCAGGGGAGAGGAATAAAAGAGAGATGGGTGGAAGGAGAGGTCATCATCCGTTGACAAAATCCAAAGTGTCAAAGCTTTTGCTGACCCAAGCAACAAATCGTCGGCCCTTTAATTAGCAACAGAGCATATTTGTGGACATGAAGTGGAATATCTAATCTCCAATCATGGTTGGAAAGAAAAGAGAATGACTCAACCCCCTCTATTTACCAATAACACACTCAAGTTTGTTTCTCTCGACCGCTAAAAACTGCACTATGTCTCGGTTTGTCATCTAGAGAGAGATTCAGTAGCTATGTATTCACAATGATTCTGTTATTTTGAAAAGAAGTTCTATTTCCCTATCATTCATTTAGTAGTACAAATAAAAATGATTTGCAGCTCACAAGGCAAAGAGTGTATGAAAAATTGAGAAAATCTGTTCCATTTCATAACTAATGTGGAGGGTCATATTTAAAAATACATGTGCACACACAGACAGATGATTTACATAAATATGGTGTGAATAATAGGAGGGTTGAGGGGGCAACTCCTCCGTCTCATCTTTCTCTCCTGGTGAAAACAGGCCTTCTCTCACCATGGCTGGATTAATGGTGAACACATGTTAGGAGGAGGTCACTGTGTTCCAGTGGCTGCAATTTAGCATTAGTGGAAACTGTTA
This sequence comes from Trachurus japonicus, assembly GCF_045865225.1. Classification (NCBI taxonomy): domain Eukaryota; kingdom Metazoa; phylum Chordata; class Actinopteri; order Carangiformes; family Carangidae; genus Trachurus; species Trachurus japonicus. The sequence goes on from NC_140912.1 coordinate 18,539,476, forward strand.
GATGGAAACAGCTCAGCTCCCATTCTGCCTTTCACTTAACCCCCTCCTCCTCCCAACCCCTTCCCTCATTTTAAAACCCCCTCATTCGTTTCCCCTCAAATCACCAGAATTGTAGGCCTCCTGCTCCGTCCCATACAAGGTCGGTGTGGTTTCTCCCCAAGGAGGAGCATAAACAAGACAGACACACAAATGAGGTGAGAGAGAGGGGAGGGATGAGTCTGTGGATGCTGGAGACCAAAAAGCCGTGGCAGGGAAGCACACTGGCAGTCAAGCGTTTCGCTGGTCCAACATTAACAGTGACAGGCTGTATCGCACACATACGATACACACATATAAGTTTTCGGTCCTAGAAAAAAAGTGAAAAAGCAGCGTGAACAGCTAGACGGACACACACGCGCACATGATATCATGATAATCCCTCGCAATCCAGGCTACTGTCATGGAGGTATGAAAGCCTGCCAAGGACATGTGAGAACCGACACCAAACCAGAACAAATAAACCGCACCGTAAGTTTTTCCCCCGCCGCAGGAACTGAGAGAAAAAGGGAGGAAAAAAAAGAAAAATGGAGTGAAAAGGAGAAAAGCTACAGAAGTTTAAAGGGGCGAAAAGCCCACAGCACGCGGCCCAGAGTGTGCCTCACATGCAACTGCCTCCCACCCACCGAGCGAGTCTCCAGCATGCTGCGCTAGCCGGCCCAGGACGGGGAATGCTGGAGCTGACGTTGTAAGACTAGATAAGAGATATTCATTCAGCAGTGCACCATGCACAGCCATTGAGAGAGAGCAGGGCCGCTGATTCGGCAGCAAGGGGAGGTGAACAAGGCAGGAATGTATCAGGGAAGAGTGGCCATTAAGAGGAAATAAAAGGGATAAAATGAGGAAATAATTGAGCTGTAAAGGAAACAGCAAAGATGAGGTCCACATGCAAATGGAGGACGCAGTGGAAAACGCTTATCTGTTGCATCTAATGATGATGTGTAATGTCCATATGCAAGTTATTATAGTAATTTGCTCTATTTAAATCTGCACTGATTGAAATATTTATATAAACAATGGATCAAAGGACTAAGTGTAATGTGAAAGGGGTGACTCACAGTGACAGAGAATTATCACCCAACCGTAGTTCCCCTCAACTTTAGCATCTGTCAGGCCACGACTTTGAATTTTCAGCAGCTGTTTTCAGCAAACAGAGAAAAAAAATCAAGTAAATCCACTATACACTTTCTGCTTAGCGCCAAATGTCAGACAAAACTGACTGGTGCAGGGAGCTTCACACAACCATGTATTTCACTGAGGACTTGATGGAAATCAAACTAGAACTGACAAGGTAATGAATAGCGGTCAACATTCGTCATGTGGCCACATGATTCCAAATAAATAGACGCTTAGTGGGTGAATATGCAACTGTTTCCCAAAACATTTCCATAGCCATGCCCCCAAGTCACAGAAAAATCAATTAGGTTGCTTTAATATACCCCATTATAACATTAAAGCCGCAAATGGTAACTTTTTCCATGTAACGTAATCTTCTAACTTTTTTAACTTTAACCTTTTGGCTTCATGAGCTGTACCAAGCCATTTAGCTTAATTTATATCTCTTTAGTGGTGACACTTTTTATGATTAAGAGAAACAATGTTACATATAATGTAATCCATGGTGTTGGGCCACAGCCCATTCAAAATGGAGAATAAGACCACATGGCTTCTTTTGTTCCACAGAAAAAGAAAAGCCATTGAATTCAGTCTCTCTGTATCCTTCACCTTTTCACACCTAAATGTAAAAACTCCATCTCCTGCCTATATTAGTAACTGTATGGCTCAGGACCCTTAATATGACACGGCCATATAAAAGGAGAAGTGCCCTTCTCCTCTCTCTCCCACTAAACCCTTGTCCAGTAGCTCCTCAACAGGAGCTGCTGCTCTTCTCTTCCATGAGGCCTGCACAAAGCAGAAGCCTCCACTGGGCCGAACCTTGGTAGCAACATGACTGCCTACCAACGGATTGAAGCAAAAGCACCAACTAGCACAACATAAGATCTGCTGGTTGAGTTGAACAAACAACGGAGCCCCAAGGCAGAGTTAGTATCAACCAGAGTCTATGGTATCGACAAGCTAACTCTGCAAGGAGAACCGAGGGACTCTCCTCAACAAAATTGTGAACCACACAGCCAGAACAACTGCAGTGTAGGACTGGACAAGAACACAACAACTGGACTTAACAGCAACCGCAGGATTTCAACCAGCACTGGCATCTTCTCTACTTCATGTGACTTGGTAACGTTCTGGGCCTAGTTAGCTTACCCTGTACTCAACTTGACTAAGCATATAAAACTATTGAGCTGTGCTATTGTATTTATTGATACAAACCCAATGTAGTGCTTGAGCTCTGTTGTTCTTTCCATTCTTACTCAAATAACTTGTGACTTGAAGACCTTGTGACTTGGCATCAGACAAAGGATCACACCTTTGTTCACCTCCTGCATATGGTTGGCCTTGGAGGCCATCTTGGATTTAACCAGTTGGCCACAAGGGGGTGGATCGGTCTACGTGCAGACGTAACTCACAGGCAGCTATATTGGGTCAGTTGACTTGCTCTGACTCCGGCTGCAGTAGATGGGTGATCCAGTCATCTGCACTTAAAAACGATTCAATAATCTGTGAAATTTTGTCCGTATACTGTAAAGCTATTACTTATTATTTACTATTTGCATAATGTTAGTATAGTGTTACCTTCATAGAAAAGTACATGATTGAAATTATTCATGATTTTAAGTATGCAGTATCATAACTGCATTTGGACATTAATAACAAACCAAACTGTTTGAAAATTAGTCAAAAACTGAGCAAGCTCTGGTTAGTGCGGTGGCGTATTGTGAGCAATCTTTGTATGATCCTCAACAACGGGGACCATCAAAAGTAGAGCCAACTGCTGTTGCATTGTGACCTTCTGTAGAGGGCTAGGCCATGGTGCCGTCACTATTAAGGGGCATTTTGCAAGAGGACACAGTGTGTAGTCAAGGCGACTTTTAAACTACTTATATTATTTTGTGCTTTTTATGTTTCCAGTATGTGTATATTGCCTTCTATTAATGTATGCGTATTGCTCATTTAAACAGTTGAGGTCAAGAGTCTCTTTTGGGGACAAAAGGTCAGTCCTGAATCCAATTTGAAAAAGAGCCAGCAACAAAACATTACCTCCAAGTAGTGACCATATCTCCACAGGACAACATTATTACAGACCAGAATGGGTACACATGAGGTGAGTGTGGCCGAAAGTTGGGGCGAACTGGTGAGGCAAGGGAAAAACTACAATTAGACGAGATGTTATGGCGATGGAAGGAAGGGTAGATTAGGGGCTTCGGCTGTATGTGTGGACTGTGGACAGTGGGGGAAAGAGGCCCATGCCTGACCTCAGCTGCCGCTACGGAAATTATCCCGCCAATTATCCAGGACGTATTCCCCTAGTGCTCCAAACACTCAGCGGCCAGCCTTTACGACCTTAGGAAACTTTCTGTGTTGTTTTACTGTGGTGACTTCACTCTGCAGCTAGCGTGCAGTACAGCTCTGCTGGGAAGAGGGACTGCTACTTGTCACAACCCAAAAGTATGACATCAGACGGGAAGAGAGTTTAAAGACCTGTGCAACTTCTAAACAGTAGTCAGCACATCTTAATATCAGACTGTACGGCTAAGTGATGCAGACAACATAAACACTGTGATGGAAACACAACAGCGACACCCATAAACTGTTGATAAGGTACACTATTGTTTAACAAAATAATTTGTTGATGACATCAGTGATGTGACAATACTTTGGCTTCAATGACTTCATTTGGCCATGAAATGGATGAGATGTCCAAAACAGAGTAATTTTGCTTTTCCTATAATTAATTCATATTTATTTTTTCTGTTTCAAGGTTATAAACTTATGGGTCATTTTTCAGGATCACAATCTGACATATTGACTTGATAACAATAACAGATTCCCACTGATATGAAAAGCATTTGGCTATTTTGCCTTTTTCTACGACAGCCAAAAATTATAGGTGAAAGCAATGAGGCCCCTTATACACTCACACACTGACAGCCAAGCAGTGGAAAGGGGAAACAGGTAATGGCTCTTGGCAAAACTGCAACTCATGCTTCTCAAAACAGCGGGCCAATCACGATGATGTAAATAGTCAGTCACAGCCAATCCAATACCTTGGTCTCAGCACTGCAGGATATTCTTGCTTTATCTATTTTTACAACTGTATTTGATAAAAAGCCATTGCCACGGAAAGAGTCTGAATGCTGGTATGAAAGCCATCAGCCAGAGATTGATGCCAGCCATGGGAGCAAAGTAAACGGATGCCTACGCTTATACAAATAAGCCATTCATTTGTCAATTACATTATCCACAAGTAAAACAAATGCACTGTGCATCAGTTTGTCTTGGTGAGACTGTTGTGGCAACGTATCAACATAAGCACATGACAACGTCCAGGACCTTGTGCAAAAAAAAAAAAAAAAAGTGTAAGATGTAAGACAAACAATAAAGCGCACGTATCAATTGACATCAAACCACTACGAAGGTTGGCCAGAGGGTGACATCACCAGATGACTCCAAAAACTCAACCTGATGCTGCCCTTCAGACCAAGTGTTCGAGACATTTCACTCATCAGATCCTGTTGTAATACAATAGAAGTATCACATTCATTTTTCATGGGCAACAGAGCACGATTAATAATCCCGATCCATGCCAGTGAAACCATATGGGTCTACAGGAAGAGATCCAGCAGTAAAATTACTAACATCAGTCCTTCTATGCCTACAGGAGAGGAAGAGTTGGACAAACACACGGGGCAGCTCTGCTGTTGTGCTGAGAGAGCCGAAAACACAGAAATGTGCCGATAGGAACTAGAAACAATGCTCAATAAACACAAATACGCTTATCTCATCAGCATGCAAATGATGCAAAAAGATGTGTCGACTGACTGCTGTGGCCGAGAAGAAAACATAACAGCAAGAAACTGAGGCTAAGAAATAACTAAATGTTTCATCCTGCTGGTCAAGCAAGACAATGCAGTGCATGCTATACTGATCAGATCAGTATCCTTATCTGCCCCAAACACAGAGACACATGGCCTTCAAAATATCTGCAGATGTGTGTTTGCATGGACAAGCATGAGTGCAAGACAAATATTCTCTTTGTGTACTACAGTGAAATAGGCCAATCATTGTGTCAACAAATTGTTCCACCCAATGCAGGAGGACAGATCCCCTGTGGATACTGAGCAATGACATCATTACAACAAAGCATCAGTCCTGCAATATTACCTCTATCTTTTGACAAATACAGCGTTAACAATTTTAATAATGCCTCATGTCCCAGTAGGTTTTCTCCCAGTGTAATAAAACAGCATCTGAAAAAACTGCACCTCATAAATTGAGGCTGTGAAGCATTTTTCCATCATTATACAGCATGCTGTCTGTGTCAGTGTGCTGGTCACTGAGGAGCGGACACTAATATCTACATCACAAGTTCCCATGTTGGCAGCTAGCGGAGTATGTAAGAGCGGTGCAGACTTATGGTAGAAATCATGTAACATGACATCAGTAAAATATACACTCCCTGGACCTTAGAAATGAGTTCTTCTTGGCAGGCAGTTGGGGTGGAAGTGGTGAAAAGGTCAAGATTTGTTTCAGGACACCAGAATTCATCAACGCAAGAAATTGTACAACGTCAGTAAACAGTGGATTTGGGATATGATTGGTGTACTTTGCGTACATAACATTAACTGTCCAAGTGTAACTTCAGCTGCAGGCTCTGACAATTCACATAGTCATAGTCATCAATGTAATGCTTCCTTGTCATTTTTAACATTGATTCAGTAAAGCCAGAGATACCTGTTATGGGCCAAGTGCCAAAAACACCAGTTCCAATTAGGGTTGTTCGGTATACCGGTACTAGATTGGTACCGTGGTACTGATGCATTTAAAACGGTACCATACTGCGCTTAGATGGGACCGGTACTTTCATTTTGCGCCGCCGGCAGCGGTGACATCGCCACATGAAGTCGCCGCATTGTAATTTGAGCCGAGGCGAGCGAGCGAGCGAGTCACAAACGAAGCAAGGTGCTTTTTTTTTTATTACCGTTACAGCGCCACCTGTCCATGTGCCTGTGTTTGTGTGTGTGCGCCAGCGCGCGCGTGAAAGAGACTCGCTAATCAATGCAAACACTGCTAGTTGATAAGTTTCGTTTTTACCGCGCACCACCACTGGCATGCTCTCTCTGTCTCTGTGAGTGAGTGAGTGAGTGAACACAGCGAAGGAGCGCTACACGGAAAAATTACAACTGGTCAAAATAACAAAACAGATGCAGTGTTTTCAGACCTCAAATAATGCAAAGAAAACAAGTTGATATTCATTTTTAAACAGACCACTAATGTTTTAATTTAGGAAGAGTTCAGATTAATATAGATGGACATTTAATCTTGCAGCAGCAGTGACTGTTTACTGATTTACTGATTATTTACTGATGCATATGTTATAGTTCTAAGATTTTCTATTAAAATAAAGCCAATAATGACATTTTTTGTGTTCTCTTTTTATTTGGAAAAGTACCAAAAAGTATCGAAAAACATGTTGGTACCGGTACCGGTACCAAAATGTTGGTATCGTGACAACAGTAGTTCCAATACTTGCCCCCATTTAATGTAGAGTTAAGAGTACATAAAACAAACTCAAGCAGACGATGCTGGTCTTCAGTTTTTTGATTACTGGAATTGACTGCCAGTGAACAAATTTTAAGCACCCACTAATAAAAGAAAGGATAGTATGAGATTGCATGTGTTGGAGCAGTCAAACCCTTAAATCTCAGCAGTACTTTTTGTAGCAAAGAGCAAAAGATTTAAATCCCCAAAGACTGAGTCCAACCCACGACTACACCACAGCAGAGTTTGTTTTCCCTTCCTAGTATGTCACTGGACACGGCTGCAGAGAAGAAACAACCAGATTTATGTATGAAATAAAAATGTACATATATATATAAGTATAATTCTAAAAAAAAATCTCCTTGGTTGGATTATTAGTTGACATGGGTTCAAGTTGTATCAATATCATAAGACAGATCTATTGCAGGAAATGTATGGTGTGGTAAAACTGGCAACTGTACAAATCCAAAGATTAATAAATGTGGATTTATGAATGGGTTAGGCTCGACTGCATTTTAGCACACTGTTGTAAAATTCATTTCAGTGGCATGGTATTTTATATAAAGGTGTGATTAACTACATTTAATAATAGTAGTTTTATTGCAGTGCGTTGGGCATTTCATTGCACAAGGTGTACTGGTAAACCACAGGTTGTATCTGGCAGCCTGCAGTATGATCTACGGCCAAATAGCAACAATCATACAAGTTACAGTTTGATCGAACAAAACCAAAGACACCCTTGGAGAAGAAAGCAATAAAATAAGTGGGCATTTATGAGCTGTGTTAATAAAGCATAACTAGTTCATCAAAAGCACTGGTTGATGTCCAACATTTTTGTTTTCCACATTTCTATGAACGATAATGGTAACAACAAACTACCTGAATCATCTCTTTGCCATTCAGTTTGTCATATTTTTAATGGTCAGTTTGAAACATGGCCCAGTCTTCTTTGAATGCTTTCTCACAAAGGGTGAGGTGCAGAAAATGGGGCGATGAAACAATGGGCAGGAAGAAAACTGGGAAGAGATAGGATCAAAATGAAGAGAGAAGACCCAGTGGACGTGGGAATGTAAAAGTAAACTGTCAGGGAAGGCTGGAGAAGAGAGCCTCATTTATAAATGCATCCAGTCAATCCCAGCATGGGGGCTCGCAGTGGACTTACCACTAAGGGGGGGGGGGGTCCTGATGGGGTGGGGTCGGGGGAACAGTCCAGAGCTAGAGGGGGGCAGTCCAGGGGGGTAGATGGGAGGTAAAAGCCCTTTCCAAAACTCTTGATTCCTAGAAAAACACAAACCAGCCATTCATATTCCTCCTCTGGCCTTGATGCTGTGGCCCTGACTCACGCAGCAAAGGAAGCAATCGTCGACTGCTACTGAACTGAAGGCAGAGACAGGCCCAGTCCTGTACACAGACCCGCTTGCCTATGGCGCCACGATGGAAAATGCATATCCATCCAGAGTTTTAGCCCTGTATCGTATCCATATCTGAGAGCCTCTTTCTGTCTTCTGACAAAGTCAAGTAGAGTGCAGAGCAGAGGACACGCACAGGGGCAAACACAGAGCATTTGTTATTCCTTTATCACACCTACAAGTTCTCAACAACTCACATACCGTATAGATCTTTTCACAGATGTTTGGAGATGCTTCCATGGGAACGGACGTGCAATCATTTTTTCTAGAGAGAAACCAAGGTCACTTTAATGTCCTTATGAACACAATCATGTTTAATAGTTAGATAACTTTTCCAAGAGCATATCCTCATTTTCCTTAAGTAAGCTGCTCTCTCATATTTTTCCACATTAGTATCCATTTATGAATATGAATGAAAGCTTGTCAAAGATATTCTATATCAGTACATTTTCCACGCTGATTGCTGCTACTGAAGCATTCCAGACGAGTGCATGTCATTACGTCTGCCTAATCCCACTTTAGTCTTCATTATCCAGACATGGCTTAATGATTCCACTATCTCCACAAATTAGCCTTACTGCTATTTTTTCCCCCTCACCCTCTCACACGTACGTGCACGTATCGTCAGATGTTTGTGCAGAACTGCAGACAGACTTGCAAAAACAGTCACTCACACGTGTTATCAGTTCACTCATGGGTCTGTCTTTGACAACGCTTTCACGAGTCACCGAATGCATGCACAACTTTGAGTAGCCTGTAATGTATGGCTTACAATGTCAGCTACATATGACACACAATTCACAGGGTGATTTACTGGTTAGCAGTTCCTGCTGAAATCCACCCGGCATTGCAGAATGAATGGAATGAAATCTAAACATAAATCAGTTCAAGGGGTCGCTCTGTGAGGCCACACTCCACCTTAAGGGATTGGGACCGTGCACACTCACACAATAGCAAACACACACACACACACACATACACACATACATAGGCATACACAAATACACAAGCTACAAAAGCCAAGGATGGATATGCTGAAGAAAGGACAAGTCTTGGCAGATATATTGTGGTTTTTACTGCTGTTGGCTTGTGTTCCACTTAACGCCCTTTACTTTTACACACACTGTATATCACTCAGCCGCCTCTCAGCTCACTGCACTGTAAATTCAGTGGTTCAGCAAGCCTCTAGGTCACTGTGGAAGCCCTAAATGTCACTGGAGCCGAGGTCAACCGGCAGGGCAAATACAGTGCTGGGTTGTAGGTTTCATTTACACACGTGCATGCATGTTGCAATTGGACACTTTGTATTGAATGAGATACATCCTGTGCTTACTCCACAAAAACCTGGGGCAATTCTATTTGTGTTCCTTGGATTGATTCCACAAATTATATCATCTTAAATCCAACAAATAATCAAACCATTAAACAAACCGTTAATAGACGCCCCTTTCGGTAGGCGATACGTGGTTTTTACAACCAGCTCTTCACCCTCAAGTGAAAACACTTCTGTAGATATACACATATACAGCTGGGGAAATAAGTATTGAATGCGTCAACAGACTTGCATGGTGAGCATGCATAGAGGCCATGGCTGATGAGTGTATTACTCATTGTTTTTTGTTTTTTTTACAACTGTACCTGCTAATTCCAGGTCTCTCTAAAGCTCTCTGTCAGTGGTCCTTGGCTCTTGGATAACTCTTCTTATAGTTTTTCTTTTGACTGTCAGAAATCCTGTGAGGAGCGCCTGCTGGTGGCCAGTTTATGGTAAAATGATGTTGTTTTCAGTTCCAGATTAATGGCACTAACGGATAAAACGGTGCATTCAGACACATCTGTAACCAATGCCATCAGTGTGTTCTGCAACATTAGTTTCTGAAGGTCTTGAGAAGCTCTTTGCTTTTACCTATCATGAGACGCCTCTTGTGTGACACCTTGGTGATGAGAAATCTTTTCATAGTCGTAAATTTGGACTAAACCAGCTGATATTACTTTGCACTGATAGAGGACAGGATTACTTTCTAAACACTGACAGACTCCAGCTGCTCTCTTGGCTTTCCAAACCTTTTTGCACCTCCTTTTCTTCATGTGTTCAATACTTATTCTCTGTGTCATTTCACTGCATTACACATTACTTAATTTATGGACATAAATGTTAGGATTTCTTTGTATGTGTGCATTACTTGGGTTGTTGCAGACAAAATTACATGTCAATAGCTCTATGGAAATATATTTTCTGAGAAAAATATTGACACATTTAATACTTATTTTTCCCGCTGTACATTAAGATATTGTGCTATGTGGCAGGCTGGGTCTCTCCATTTATTGCCAGAGCTAAAACAGATCCTCTGTTTACATTCACATAAACAACACTCATTCTTCTACCCACACCAAATAGGGACCTAAACAGTAGTGACTGTTTGGAGGCATGGTGGCACATCCAGAGGGACAATGGCTGACTGATCCTCATGGGAGGCCTGAGTAATCCACCTGAGCAAACAGATGAGAGCCGTGGTCCAGACTCTTTCAATAAGGCTGAGCTCTGAGCTAACACATGGACTAATGGAGTCCAGGAGGGTAGGAACTGGCAGCTTGTCTCAAAATAAACTGATAATACAATGATGAAATTCTGCTACAATACCCAAAAGGAAAACACCAATAAAAGCAGGGTTTTCCCCCACCATTATATAGCACTACATCACCACACACCACGGCAGCATGGAAAAACTCACTCTTTGGTTCATCATTATTATTAGGACAAGTTTGTCTGCTCTGGCATAAGATACTGTCTGACTGATGCTTGAGGTTGGACTTCCTCCTGTAGCTGTGAGGCATGGCTGGTTAGTTATAATTAAAAACATCACACCCTCCGGCTGTAATTTAACCCATGACTGCACAAGACCCACAAAAATATGCTCACACACCGAGCAGGATCTGGGACGGGGCCTTTTATTAAACGCTATCTGGTTATGAAAGTTCTGTCAACACAATGGCTCCTCTGACCTTATGATGGGGGCTGTTCTGCTCTTCAGGTCTGCATGGTGCCGTCTGGCGGATTTGTGTTCGCGTGCCTTAGGTGTACCATTGATACTAGTGCCGAAATCTTCCGTAGCCAAGTGGAATTATCTCACCCAAATGACAGAACATTTTCCTTGTTTAATGAAAAATTAGCCCTCAAGGCTGAGCATAGGAAACAAAATGACTTGTTAAGTAGGGGTGTTTTTTGCAGAGTGGGTATGATGCCAAAGTGAAAACAGCTGAGAAATATTACAGTGCAATCATCACCAGGGCTGGAAAATTAGTCTGGAAGTTTAATTTAGTGTTAACTGTTTTGTGAGTTAGCGTATACCTGCATAGTGTGTTTGCCTTTAATATGCATATAACTGCATACACATTCAGTGTAACCTTTTGCCTACTTGACTGTAACAACACAGTTTCTTTCCCGCATGTGCCAACAACTAAAACCATATGTGATGATAAAGAGAGGCACTGTTATAATTTAACGAGAGCTTATTTTGCTTTGAGCATCAGCTTAACACCTTAAACGCAAATAAAATTCACAGATCAGGTCCCAGTATTTTCAGTCAGAGCAGATATTCTGGCAGGGATCCTCAATGGGAGCAGAGCTGCACGTATCATAAAGGTTCAGAGATGTTAAAGTGGACAGATTAATACGATTATCAGAGAGAGAGAGAATGAGCCGTACACAAGTGCGATTACACCAGCAAACTCCTCCTCATAGGCAACCTCTGCCTGACACGTGCAAAGTGAGGAAAGATTTAGTCCCATAAGAAATCTCAGAATCTCCTTGGTAGCAAATAAGCCATAAAATGCAGAGACAAAAATCTCCGGCATCTGCTTTTTAAAAGGGGCCATAAGGGAGTCTCGACTTTCTCTTGGTTATATAAACAATGGAGCTTTAACGTCCAAATGCCTTTAACAGTACAGCTACCGCCCGGCCACTAAGACCGCTTCCTCCCTCCCTCTTTACGCAAACTTGCCCTATAGGCCACGTTGGCTGAGTACAGCTGTGTCCTGAAGTGGACAAGTGCCAAAATTCCAAATAGGTTTGTAACTATATGCTTTGCAAGTATAAACATTTTCAACATTAATTTCTAAAAAACTGGGTGATGTAAGAAATCACAACCTCAAAGTCTAATAAGCTTGCAGGACTGACTAAATGACGGGGGGAATAAAGGTTATACACAAAATTAATGTTGGCAGAAAATGCTAAATAAAGGCTTTACGAGAAAATGAAATACAAAAGCAATAGAGAGGGTGAGAGAGGAGGGACAATGTCATGCTCTTCTGAACATTCCCAGTCTGAGAAAAGACAACACCAGCTCTTGTTAAATTTGTTTACATCTTTCAAGCAACTCTTTGTTTTTAACAAGGCCAAGAACTTTCTCAAAAGCTGAAAAAATGAGCTTTGTTTTTATTTGAGAGTGGGAAAAAAACGGAAAGTGAGCATTTCCCTTGATGTGAGCCAGCGAGCGTTTTATTAGAAGTGATAGTACATGTGTCTATGCATGTGTGTGAATGCATGTGTGTGCGTGTGAGTGTTTACACAGCTGGAAGTAGAGAGCGGAATCACTTCACCTGGCGGTGGTTCCCGGGGTGTCCACTGTGATTCCATTAAAAGGCAGACAGGCTCTGGCACCCTCTCAGAAAACAAGAGGACTTCACTTACCAAAATATCCCTGCATTAGAGCTCAAAAAGCAGGCCAAATCCCTACAAACCCCTGCTGAATTTACTTAGGGGGCAAATGGTTCCCCCTCTAAACTCCTGATAGCTGATTGCTCTGGCAGGGTTCAGGTGGATCTGCTGAGTGGCCTCCAGCCCAGTTTCCACTCCATTCAAGTTTCCACTCAGACCCAGACGTGCCTCCACACCTCCCCTCTCGTCTCTCCTGCGCTCACTCCAACCCCACCTCTTCACATCCTCCTCCTCAGGCCCGGACCAAAAGCCAAAAACACTCAAGCCAGATTTAGTGTAACCTCCAGATCAGAAGGTGTTTTAGTGTCTGTCTATCTATCTATCTGTCTGACTGTCTATGCTGCTCTCTCTCCCACTCTGCTTCCCACCGTCAGCCTTTACTGCGGCTGCCCCCGGAGCTTCCTGCTAGATGTGATTCACTGATAAGGAGATATCACACTGAGCATAGTTGCGGTAGAGATTAAACCAAACCGAACTACCCATTTGGGATTGTTTATCCATCTTACTAATAGCTATCCTGAATCATGGTCGTAGATAGGGGACGGGACTGCATAGAGGTCCAGCATTACTCAATCGATCCAGAGCCATCCCCGGCAGCACCACAGTCTGCTGCCTGTTTTTTTTTTTTCCTATTTCATGGAAGAAGAAAAAAATGGAGGCCTCAATGACCCTGCTGTGATACCAAGTGCTGGGGATTGACAAGCCTCCAGGGTTCACTCTCTTCTATACACAAGGCCTTTTCACACACACTTAGGCAAGCATGCACAGTGCACACCTCCAGTTGCACTGTGCACACAAGCACGCACTCACACAAACATCTATGTCATCAAAACACGCAAAGTGTGTGTGCCTTCCGCTGCAGTCTGCAGAGCATGAGCCTGAGCATACTGCTCACTAATCTCCTGGTCACTGTCCTGCAGTGAACAGAAATAAAGTGGGTAGACCAGAACCGATTAGCTGCGAGGCCGTGAAGGGACACGCTGAGGTCCAGCAGAGGCTGCAACATGGATAAAAGCAGCAGAGAATAGACTGAGTGTGTGATTCATTACTGTAGCTTGCCTTAAAGCAGATCACTGGCTGCACACTTATCGTTTGAGCCGCGTCCAGAACAATAAAATGCACATCCATACATAAGCTGCCAATTCCTGCAGGCAAAAAAACAGACGTTCGGCTGACAGAGTGACGCACGCTTGCATGTAATTAAAGCAAAGACTACAAAACTAAAGAATCAATAAAAACGAGGGAGGGGGAAACGGAGACTAAATGATAGCCATGTTTTAACCACAACCAGACAGAGGAGCAGTGTGCATGAGTAAGTCATCTACTTGCTTTTAGTGATATTTGAAAGTGAGACATAAACAACATTAACAACAAGAGAAGATTCAGCTCATACCTTCGTAGTCTTTGGTCTTTCAATAATCGTTTGAGGCCAGGGTCAAAACTGGGTCTGGAGGACACACAAGAAAAACATGTTACACAGCTGTAGCAAGACACTGCCAATAAACTGGGTCATCCACAGGCCATTTACAGAAATCTAAACTACCATTTTCATCAGCTCTAAAGTAAGATCGCCATCATCCATTACTGATGTAAAAACTAAATGCGCTAACTTCAAAGTGAAGTGGAAATTGCATTTAACAGTTTGCACAGACCTTCGCATGAGACTAAAGATCAGTGATAGCAATTACGATTTAAAACCATTTATGTTTTATATCATTATTCTTGAGATGATTCTTCTGCACAAAAGATCATCACATCCTCATCTCATGCAGACAGGCAGAAGGTGAGTTCTTCGGTAGTCATAAATATTTAACAGGACTTTTTAACAGAGATGAACATGTTGAAAAAAGGGTAATGTCATGGAAACTATGATTATTTAGGACAGGACTGAGCAAGAGCAACCGTCACTTAACAGGAGGGTAAATATATCATGTTTGTATTGGCCAATCTTTTTTTTTTTGCAGCCGGTAGTTTTGAACTCATGTAAAACAAATAAATAAATCAGTACCTTCAACTTATCTGAGCAGTTGAAAACATGTTTTGATTACTTTGGAAGACAGAGCTGCACATGATTACTAATGTTAATGTTTCCAATGAAAAGCCAGGTAGGTGCTGGGGGGCAATATGTATAAAATATATTACAATAGCTGTCAAATAATTATCTAGACAAACTGCAAAGTTTTGAGATTGGGGAAAAAACATATGTACAGTACTCCAGTGGAAGATGCTGTTTGAACTATAGACAACAACAATAAAAGAAACAGTAAACAATAGTGTTTGAGTACTGCAGCATAATTAATATCTGATTAACTGGCTGGTTCTAAAGCAGGCAAAAAAAAAAAAACTCAGTCTACTATCTGGATTAGTGGTGGGATGCACCCTTTCCTCACCCTTCAACTTGAGCAAATACTGAATCTGATTGTAAAAGTGAGAACATGTCGCATGTCAAAACAAGACAGTTGTTGTCCTCAAAGTACCTGCACCCACAACGTGCTAACCTTAATATCCTGTGTAGCAGATCTGCCTATCAGCAGACATCCGTAGCCTGTAGCCTGAGAGAGAGACTCAAATGTGGAATAAATGCAATTACTTTTTTTTCAATGCAACAAATTTTACATAATTTGTCCATAGACTGTAAAAAGAATGGATGTAGCATCCGTGACATCACACATTGGTTTGGGGGCATTTGAACTGCGCCATCTTGGATTTTAGTGGGAGTGTACTTTCCATATTTGGAGAGGCGCGGTGGTTTGCTGGCCGAGAACCCGCCCACTGAACTCGAAGCAACCAATTAACGGCCGGTAACTGTCTGTGAACCTGTCACTCAACGTAACCACGCCCAAATTTGTGTAAGAATTTTAAGCCTAAACAATAATAAAACAGTTGTGGTACGAACCCCCCCCACACACACACACACACACAAACAGTTGGTTTTATTTACTAAAAGAGTGGTGTTTTTAGGAAGTCCTGCCTGGTGTTGCTAAAATGCATTCAAATTCAAATACAGAAACACAGTATTTCAATTTAATGTTTTTAGAAGAAAGTATACTATTTATGTACACTTAAATCCACTGTGGATAAGATATTTCATATTCATTATTCTTTTGTGGTTACACCATTTCACAGTTTCAGGGGCCTCAGTCTTACCATTGTCCAAAAATAGTTCAAATGTCATTTGAAATTACATTAACCCAATGTGAATACAAAATGTACATTTTAACAAATTATCTATTTATTTTTAATTCATCTAAAACATTTTTTTATTTGTCACTGACCCATATATTCCAATGGCAAGTTGTGGCATGCAAACTCTAAGTGGATCAGGTTACATCAAGACAACACATTAAAGTGTATCCACCTGTACAGTGTATTCGCCCAATTATATATAAAAATAATAATAAATGTCACATATAAAAATGCAATAAAATAAAAGCATGTTGGTGGCACAGGAGTTTCTTTTCTGACACATAGGTTGGCCTGTCCCATGCAGACCTCAGGCAGTAACACTGACACCATGCTTTATATCCAAACACTTTTTTAACTGCAGGTACAGTAGCTCTTTTCCTTAAAAGTCTGTCTAAAGCAGGTCTTGCCAGGTTTTCTTTATGCATTCGTTTTGCAAATCCAGCAATCTAGCAATCCAGAAATCCTAAAGTCCAAGTGAAATCAATACCCTCAAGTGACACTCAGGAGTCCCCTTTTTTTCTCATATTAAAATGGCTTTAAAGACTGAGACTTGCAACCCAAACATCTGTACACAGTCCATTTTCAACAGGATCTACGAGAGCACTGTGCTGAACCATATAGAGTAAACAATGTGGCACGTGTCTCAACTTATACTCTGGGAAATATCCCTAGAAAATAATGAGCACATACAGGCACTCAATGGATGCATATTATAAAACATACATACACACATGTGCCAGAAAGACCCTGTGCAGTCTTGTTTTGATAGGCAATGAGCTGAGTGTTGGAGATGAGGATGTGTGTGAAAAACTGGGCCCGCTCAGAAGCCGCTGTGCATGGAGCCTTGGAACGCACACATGGAACACGTAATTGAATGAGAAACGGTCTCTCGCTGGATCAAGACAGTTTTCTGGCACCGTAATAAAAGTATGAGGTCGCTACAGACTTTCACTTCTTTTTTTTTTGCCTTCATCCTGTTTGTAGCACTTTTATTTGGTTGGCCCATTTGCACACTCACCCTGCATCCTCTCCATGCCAAAGCATGCATCATGTCATGAACCTGTGTTGTTCAATGCTTTACAAAAAATATAAATCAGGTCTAATAAAGAGTGGAAAAGACCTGTTTCCAGGAGTAAGAGAGACGGGGAGATTGGCAGAATGTTTGAATGTGCTGCTGCTGCTACTCTCCCTCTCCAGTGTCGCCGATCCGCTGCCAAGACGGACGGGTTCTGGGCTCTTGGTTTCAGAATTTTATCACAACCACACACAAACACACACGGAAACACACACACACACACAAACACACACACACACACACAGTTTGCTTCTCTCTGCTTGCCCTCTCAACTCACCCCAACAGTATCACAGCCATTCGCACTTGCATAAACCAAAGGCATGAGGAATGAGTCAGTGGCATGCTGATAAATATCACAGCAAGAGGTGCAGCAGTTACATGTGCAAACAAACAAAAATAAATGGCAATGTGCACGCCAGACAAGCACTGATATAGTGACAAGTGATTTGCAATCCATGGCCACAGAGAAATAAACCATGTGTGTCAACAAGCTCTTGGTTTTAACTTGCTTTTGGAAGCTGGCTGCCACAATCAACAGAACATATCTCATTCTATCGACTCCCTGGGAAAGTTTTAATTATCTCTTGGAGGAACCAAATGAGCAGCCCCATTATCTGACTGTACTTCTATGGGAATAGTGCGTGCCAAAAAGTAAAGTTACAAAAAACTACTCTCTGACCTGTGCATTTTTCACATTTTTTTTTTTTCCTTCACGTGAACTGTTCTATCTGTGAGGTCTAGATCTTGATCTTGTGACTCTCTGTGCTGTTTATCTAGGCACTGAAATGTGGGAAGTTTGAAAAATGAACATGTCCCAGTGACTGACTTCTAGTCTCTGATGTCTGGTTAAGTCAAGAAGATGGACTCAAAGTGATACATGGAGTGAAGAGCATTTCTGACTTACAAATGAAAGTACTGTCACAATCTAATATGAATGGAAAATCCAACAATACAGGACAAAGAAGAAGTAGAAAATATTTATGATCTCGAAGAATAACCATGTCATACCTGAAACAATTGGTGTATGCAACAAATCTTCCACTGGGCTTCAATCACCATTATCTGACCACTTGCTTTTACAGAAAATAAAACAATTCAACACAATTACTCAACAGGGATTCACAATCTTGGGAAATTTAAATCTTGTTAGAAATTGTGTTAAATTGCTAGATTAAAGGAGGGAAAAAAATACAAGTACTGAGGTTACATAAGTTCCTACATTTTCTATGATGTTGTTCTCCAATGAGAACAATGAGGACCATAAACATCAAGGCATTTTGGTTTGGTTACTGATGTATTCTTAGCTTTCTAGTTAAATGTTGGCACAGAGAGGTCTCTTGCAGTGCTGACACAAGACCCAAACTCATGAGTGTTGAGAGGGTAATAGCGCATCTTGCTTTCTTGGCTGCGAGCTTCTTCATTGCTTCTAAGTTCCATTGTTTACAGAACCCTTTATGACATTTCTGTGCCAGGTCACAGCCTTGCTTTTTTCATTTGTCTACAACAGGGGTTTTCAAAATGTCTGAAAGAAATCTTCACCGTGCAGCATTCACACCACAACTTTTCATATCACTGTCTCTATATTGTGTGAAAATCTTTTCCATATATGCTCTAAGAAGAAAAAAACTCTTATGTGGCCCTCAGAAGGGTTGACTGAAACGGTGCACACATCACAATGTTAATAATAATAATAATAATGTAATTAATATTAATAACTTATTTATATAGCGGCTTTAAAAACATATGTTCACAAAGTGCTTGACAATAACAACATTCGACAGAAGACAAGTCACAACAGCAACACAAACTGAGACCAGGAAGAGTCAAATTAAAATGCAGGATGTAGTAGATAAAATGAAAAAAGAGGGGTATACATGATAAAAGGAGATAAGACAAGAAAAGAAGGGATAAAAGAAGAAGGCAAGATCATCTGAGTAAAACTGTGAGATAAAATAAGGCAAGAGTGAAGGGACGGTGACAGTGGTTCTAATGGGGAACTAAAGGGGAGGTCCCTTAGCCGGTGGGACTCAGGAGCTCAAATTGGTTGGTGAGGGGGTAGGAGCTGTCCGCAGTGATTTTCTTGGCCTTCCTCTTTGTCCTCTTAATGTAAATTTCTGTTAGTGTCTTTTTGGGTCGTCTCACTATTTTGCTTGCCCTGGACACAATTTTGTTTAGTTTGGTTTTACATTTACAACTTAAATAACCAAACGAGACAGGGAGATGAGAGGTGATCACGCTTCATGTGTAGTGTACACCAGGCCATCTGGGCCTGTGGCCTTTGCTGGCTTCAATTTAGAGAGACTCCTAACAGCCTCTTCTGTTATAATGCCAATTAATGACCTTGAAGGGAGGTTTTTACAGATCTCATCACATTCCATCCTATCGTCAATATCAAATCTGGAAAAGTCCTGGTTCAGATTATTTGCATTTGTCATTAACATGGATTTTATCCCTCCTTTTGCTATCTTTCCCCATTAAGGTGCTTAATCCCTCCCAGGCTTGTTTTACATTGCCAGTGTAGAATTTGCTCTCTATTATATGTTTGTATTCAATTTTTGCTTTGAGTGTTTTCCCTCTCAGTTGTCTACTTTTTTCCCGCATCAGTTCTATGTTACCAGAGACAAAGGCTGCTTTCTTATCATTTAGACACAATTTAAGTTGTTTAGAGACCCAAGGCTTATTATTCGGGTACATTTTTACTGTTTTTGTTTCACACACAACAACCTCACAACATTTTATATAAGATATGTGGTAACATCTGTTCATGCCCATCTTTATAACTTTCAAAAAGAACATCCCAAATAGTGTCCTCAAGCTCATCACTGACTTGTTTCCTAGTTTCCTCTGTAGTAAGAATATATATTTGGGCAGGAGATGGATCACGTTGTGGTCAGATTTTCCCAGGGGTGGTCCGCATACTGCTTTATAAGCTTCAGAGATGTTGCCATAGCAGTGGTCGAGGATTCGGGTTAAGCGTGTCAGGCAATCAACTTTTTTTTTTTTTTAAGTTTATTTTTGGGTTTTTCATGCCTTTATTAGATAGAACAGTTATGAGAGACAGGAAATGGGGAGGCAGAGAGAGGGGGGACGGGCGCATCTCACTAAATTAGAATATCATGGAGGTCAGCAGTCATCCCTATGAAAGTGTAACCCACTGAACAAAAGGCTCAGGAAACCTTCGCCAGTGTTTTGAGTTGATAAGCTGATTAGAGTGTGACACCATTAGGTTACAATAGTGAACTTTTCCACAATATTCAAAGTTTTTGATTCACTGAATTTTGGGTTTTCATTCAATCTAAGAAGAAAAAAAGACATCAGTCGGTGTGTAATCTATACAATAAGATTTTCACTATTTGAATTGAACTACTGAAATAAATGCTATTCTAATTTATTAAGATGCGGAGAATGTGAATAAATCTTCAGTTCTCTATGGAACCATGGACAAATTTATGTGATTTATCAGATAAGAAAGGACACTTCGCTGCAGAACCTTTGTGCAACACACAATGCGCCACAGACACACTGCTCTGACCTTCTGTTTGCTGATTTTCCACCTGTCTTATCCAAACATCTGAAGCTCATTTTCAGCTTCTTAGTATGCATAGGTACGCCTGTCTAGGTAGATGCATATTGCTCTCTTGATGCATTGTTAAAATAACAGTAAAATACAACACCACTGACCTCACTTCAGAGCACAAGTGTATTTAAGTGATATTTAACAATGTTGGCACCGCTTTGCCCCTAGTGTTAGACAGAGCTCTGCATCTTTGATGAGTAGTAGATTTCTGTTTGCTATAAACTCTACCTCCTCACTGAGGCACTAAAAATCTATCAGTTTAAGCCAAACAGATGTGTACAAAAAGTTTTCCGAGTTTATTTTCTCACACTTCCCATTGCCTGAAGTTCTCTGGCGCCCCCTCAGGTAGACATGCCTCAGTCTGAAAAACCACTGGTCCAAAATCATCACCAGGCTTTTTATAGAACATTTCAAGTCCAACTACAGCGTTGGATGATCAGTCGGACATTTCCACACATTTAGTGGAACCATGTGTTGTTTGGAGGAGGTATCTAGTCCATCTCAAATTCACAACATACAACAAGCCTGCGCATCGTCAAGCATTCTCAGCAACCTTGTTCACCTCTTTGCAGATGACTGTGCTCTCTGTGCTGACATAGAGCAAAAGTGAAAGGCATTGTTAATAGCCTGTCTAAATGATGTGATAACTTCAAAACTTTTTCAAAATTAAAAGAATAAAAAGCAAATCATCAACCGGGTTACTGAAAATGTGTCAGATAAATCACTTTTCACGTAGTTCTTTATTTCAGGTACAAAAAAATGAATAATTTTACAGATGTCACCTCTTTTTTCATGGTATTTTAGGGTCTCCAAAAGGTCAAATGATGGCTAGATTTAAAATCTGGCTGTAAAAGGACTGTGTGCTACTCACACATAGCCATGAACAAGGGCGATTATCAACTTACAAGTTCAGACAACACTGAAATGAGCAGTTTCTGTGTATGAGCAATTGAAGGGTTTAATGGACTATATGAAAAATCTGAATGGTTCTGGCTTTGAGTGGCAGAAGTGAAGTTTGGCTGTCATATCCCATAAACCCATACACCTTTGTGATGGCTGGTTTTAGTCACAGGTTTGTATTAAGTCAGAAAGGTGATTAGAGAATGAGGATTTAGAGGGGCAATGAAATCCAGACCATAGCTTACCAAGCAATGTCCTTGATTAATACCACATTTTTTTCTGGCACACCAAGATGCTTTTTTCTTTTGTTGCTATCCCTCTATCACAAGTACACAAAACCAAGCTGCGTTTACATAGGAACTACAGTTACAATAGCAACAACAAAAACTTGGGTAATATCATCAGGGTAAACTCTATGAGCCAAGGTTTTACATATGGGATTGCAATAAGTGCACAATATGAAACACTGTCTAAACTTTAAAGCGACTCAGGCCATTGGGTTTTAGTTTGGTCCGCTATAAATCATCATCACAAGTACAGTACATGCGAGGAGTGTTAACCTGAACAAGAGCCATGACAAAAATCAAATCCTCTTCAAGTGATCCCAACACTGGACTACGATACAAGTTGAAGATCTCAGTCCTGTAACCTGATGAAATGACTACAGCAACATTTTTCTTTTGTTGCCGTTTCTAATTGGGTCATATTCCAGATTTTTGCTGAATTATTATCAATGTCAGCATCAGACCCTGGTGTACTAAAGTTCACAACACTTTCCAAGACCTAGTTGTGACCCAAAAGTCTTTAGGACTGCTTCACTGCACAGCTAACATGCAAATGTTTCTTCAAAATGAACAAACATAATTGTAAACACATTGGGAGTGAAGCTCTGAATATGCACGGATTGCCGATTGATAAGAAAGAAACAAAAACCTATTACCATTGCAAAATAACTGCAGGCTATTGTTTTGGCTTCTTCTGCCAAATAATCCATGTCGATTATAATAAAGAGCTTTGTTATTTACCCCACGGGGTTAAGGAAGTTCTCACAAAGCTAATTCACTTTCACATTGTTATAGGTTCTTCTGAATGCATATGGAAACCCATTAAACAATTCCTCCACACAGGCTTTGATCCGGACTATGAGTTTGTGTGAAAATACCCTCGCTTAGAGATGATGATAGAAGCAATAGAAGGAAATACTACTTCACATAAAGACAAATAGTACTCGACATGTTTTCTCAAGCATTTCCTTTGACAACATAATTTCTAGGCTCATTAACTTGAGCTTGTTTGATTCAAGTGTGATCTAGAAGATAATGTCAACATTCTGACCCCCCCCCCACATAGTTACTATCATGTTTGATCAGGTCACAAATTGGAAGGATGTGTAAGACTAAACTAATATCTAAACAAATCCATAGTTAACATACAGTACAGCAGATTCAATTGTAGATTGCACACCGCCTTGAAGCAGAGATATCAAGTTATATAATGAAGTTTTTGTCTGTATCATGAGTCTGCAGGAAGCATCAAGAGCCTGTTCTAATCCAAACCAATGTCCCACTTGACACCAGTAGCCATGACAGCCCGAGGCCACATTACAATTCTGCAGCAACAAAAACATGAGCGCGGAAACACAAACACTGACAACAGCCACACCGCAAACTATCCTATCATATATTCTTCCACCAGGAGAACTAGAGAGGCCGGGAACCCCTACGCTAGACTTAACCACAAGTCCCTTCAGATTTGGGGGCAGAATGAATGAAAATCCAGACACATGCAAACACAACTGTTTCAGTACCTGAGATGGGAGGTCACACAATATTACATTATTTTTATGATCATCATGACTACTAGAAGTTATTCTGAACATAGCTGAAGACATAGAAGTCTATGATCTCATTCTTAAATACTCAGTAGTAATGGCGGTGGACTCGCAAAATGTTCACTTGCGATGTTCTGATACCATTTTTTCCCCTTCCGATACTTTTGCTATGGCCAATACCGATACCAGTGTGTTATTTAAAAAAAAACATTTTATATCATTTCAAATACATACAGTATATATTACTAAATACTATTACTACGCATTTGAGGAATAGTGATCAACATGTGATATGATGATTATTGTTGTAACATGGCCGAGTTCCTCCCACCATAGTCCCCTAAAATCCCGTGGGAAACCCTGCAATAGAAAATGAAAGTGTGGCTGCCCAGCTAACTACGGGAGCCTTTTTTAGCTCAAACTTGTGGCATACACCAGGCAGAAGGAGTGGAATGAGTTCCGGGCCAAATTCACATAACAAACAGATCAACAGAGACAGACGGCATCCTGTCAGTAGCTGCTGATGGCAGAAGTCAGAGCTGACTGAGCTTAGTAGTAAACAGATTCTTATTTCTAATACATGGTATCGGATCGGTGCCTGGACTCCAGTACTCGTGGATAACTAATGTCGGCATTTTCGGCGGTATCAGAGGCACTTCCAATACTAGTATCAGATTCGGAACAATTCTACCTGTATTGCAGACCAGTTGACATATAAGGAGCAGAGCAGTGGTACAGTATCAATTCTTGTTGGACCACGACACTCTTTGGCAAGTGAGACAGCTATTCCACCCTGACGTGGCAAACACCTACAGTACTTAAGCCCTCTAGAAATCTTTCCAGCCCCCTGTTGGACATAATGACTTACCCCCGCCGGGATAGAATTGTTTATCAGGCACAGAAACATAAAAAAAACAATACTAAACGTGGAGGTTCCTTTTTACTTACGACTTGATCGCCCAAGAAATTAAATTTATTAGAGGGCTTGTCTACAATAACACATTAGAGCCCTATGAGGGTTTTTATTCCGTCTACAGGAGAAGTATTCAGTGGAAAGTCGAGGAGAGGAGCAATCCTGGTTAGAGTCAAAGTACCCTGCAGATGTACTCAAGTGGTTATTCGCTGTAGGAAGTGTGTACGAGAATTGGACGGAGGCATATACTGTATCTCTGAGGGAACGGAAGGCATTTGGTCTCATGGTCAGATTGGATCCGGAGCCAGTGTTAAGAGTGTGCCTCATGTCTCAAACAATGCTTTTGAGTTACAGCACATTGTTTGAGGTTTGGGCGTGCGGTTAAGTTAAGGTCTAGTACACACTGTGAACTCCGCTGACTGTGCCTCTTCATTTAAATCTCAGCAGTCTCAACAAAAAACATGGTGGCTCTGAAGTCAAAGGTTTAATGTGATTTTACACCATGTGTATGACGCATTCTCTACAAGTGTTAACTTCCCTTTTGCCTCTAATAAAAAAATATCTACTGTACTGCGGATCAAGTAAGCCAAGGTTGTCATGGGTCCATCTGTGTTACTACAGCAGGTGAAGGTACATACAGGATTTTAGAGCAGAGACGAGACCCCAAGAGCTCCAAACACAATTGAGTTAAATGGTCAAGATAATTTGTATTCATGGATGCGAAAGACTATACAGTGAATGTCTTTGTTAATAAAGGACGCATCCTCGCTGATCCTACCATGGATGGTGCAATAGTTAGCAAAGTCCCCTCAAAGCAGTAAGTCCCAACTCTGTAAGTTGTCAGTATGGGCTTTTTCTTCTTCTGTATAGTGGCCAAAGGCTGTCTGTGTGTGTTCATCCTATGATAGACTAGCTGTGACATCACTATGGGTATCATTTAGGTTTTATCCGATATCGGTGCCAAACCGGTACTTTTGAAACAGTGCCTGTGCTTAAAAGGTGCCCGAACATACAAACTTTGTCTAAAAATTGTGCCTTTTTTTACAAGGCATCTTGTGACGTGCAAGTTGAACAGAGTATTAATTTAAATAATATAAATACAACTTAAACTAAGAAATAAATTAACCAATATAAAATAAAATTCACAACAAACTGTCATAATTATCATAATAAAAACAGCAGTGTAATCAAAACCAACAGATCAGCACACAAGTGGTCCATTGATTAGTGGATGAAAACGAAAGTTGTGTGTGTACTGTGATAACACTAAACGCAGCAGAATGAACAGGCAAAAAAAAAAATCTGCTCATATCTGCAGCTCTATATCGCACACAAAAAAAAACTGACGTGACAACACATGTAGCAACAGCACAGCAATAGAGCTAAGGGGGCTGTAGGCCTAAATAAAAATTCAGTGGCACCGAAATTAAGCATCGAAATCTGCGTTGCTTTTCGGTCTGGTTACTACCATTTATGTCAGCACCGGTGCCATTATGGTACCGAGCATCGGTACCCATCCCTAAACATCACCCTGCGAAAGACAAGCAGGTACAAAGAATGGATGGATGGTCACCTCAACTATTACTGATCCATTTTTCTGTTGATCAGGAGAATCAGATCAATCTCAATATCAACTGCTAAGACCCAATAATGTATCTGAGCAAACTTAACTTTTTTCCTCCTTCGTACATTTAACATTTACAAAAGAATCACACTAAATGACACAGAGGTGCAACACAGCTGTAGTACAGTATATAGTATACTATATACACTGCAAATAAAAGTGTTTCACACAGTTCGAACCAGTGACCATATACAACGTTCCAAAAAGTATGACTGAATCACTGGAGCTAAGTCTATAGTCATCGTATTTTAGTAACATTATGACATGTTCCTAAGTGCTATAGCCACATCTGGGCTTCAAATTGGTTTCAATGCAAACCAGTGGATGACATCATCAGGTCACCAGATCCACTTCTTCTACAGTACAGTCTGTGTTATGTGAAGTAGGTCAGAGATTTTCTACCACAGCACCAGGTTAAAGGACTTCATTATCTGACCACACACCCCAGTGTAATGAAATGTATGCGTTTTGTGAATTAGGATGGTCATACAGTATTTGCCTGGATTCTCATGGGCGCTGTGAATCACCCAGTAAAAATGAAAATGAAACATTTGTCCTACTTTTAGCAGGGTGTCTGACCTACACTGTCACGGACTGTCTGATAAATTATTATTTTTGGTCTAATTTACCTAGTTTTCCAAGAGTAGACGAGAGGAAAAATATACAAACAAGCATCAGAGTTCATGTTTACTTTGCAGTGCAAGCACCTAATAAACCTGTCTGGAGTGTACAAATGAGCAGTATGTAAAAAGTTAAAATACACACACAGACACACACACACAAACATACATACACACACAGCGTAGGATCATAGCCAAACTGCCTAGGTTACAGTGGAAGTGTGTTCAGTGCAGCTGGCCAGATTCCTTAACTATCAAAGTATATCACCAGTCAACTGGCGTCACTGCATTGTGAGCACCAATACCGCAGAGCCAAGGTACACTGGGAAAAGCTTTTGCAGAAGTATATAACTGGAACTGCTGCTAAGGCATACCGCTCATATTTGACACCGACAGAATTGGTTACATGCCACTGCTGCTGTAGAATTTATATTTCTTTCATATTGTGCAATAAATTTAGGAGCGGCTGCAACAGAAAGTGTCAATTTTCAGCATGAATAGTAATTCCAGTGACAGCTAGAAGCACCGTTTGCCATTGGGAAGGGGGCTTAGTGAAAGAGGCTGGCAAAACAACATTCTTCAGCTATGCTAATTGGCATACTTTCACATGGGCTGGAATGCTATGATAACATCCACCTCTTTTCCCTGAGGAGGCCTTGATCCTGCAGCCGTTTACTGGGTCAGAGGACCTTGATGTGGATGAAAGCAAAAGGTAGAGGGGCTCCATTATGGAGTGGGGGGATGGTCTCTCACTCTTGAGCAGACATGTAGTATTTGGATTATGTTGGGGGATGCTGTTGCATTGGGGTACAGTGGGAGGCTCGGGCCAAAATATCTATTACTGAGGGGTCATCTACGGAAGCCCTCAAAGGCTATGAACATTTTTTTTCCATCCATAAAAACTGATTATTTATTTCCCCAGGCCAATTTTCTCTAGTTTGTTTTTTTATATCTCTAAAAACGTACTGATTACTTGAGTATTTGATGTCATCTTTTCTGTCATTCTTTATTTCCCATTGACTATTGATCATCTATAATTTCAGAACCATGGACAGCACTATTATTTGTGTGTTTGGCGTCTTGTTGAAGGAGGCTGATAGACAGAAAGAGCATGTCACTCATCTAATCTGCTTGTATATAGTAGTTGTACAAAGATTGTTAGGCTCAATTTTCAATTCCAGTAGCAACCCACAAGCAGAAAGTGACAGGGAACTGATGGGACAGAGAGAGGGAGGGAGAGCGAGCCCAATTTGGAATTGCGTAGGAATGCACTTCAGCCCCTTGTGGCCAAAATGAGAATTACAAAAACAAACACACAAAAAATGCCTTGCCTCTCATGGATTGTTTTCATAAATGAAAAAAATAAATTTAGAAAATCATAGCATAAAAAACAACAATAATAATAATTTCTCTTGCTCCTCAGTGCTTCCATACTCTTCTGCCAGGTAGATGTTACACCCCATATACAGTGGAGTCTGTGAGGCAGGGGGCCTTAGTGGGGAAGTGGGGTGGGTTTTGGGACAAAGTAGAGCCCTGTCTCTGCGGGGATGGTCACAGAGGCAAGGGATTGATGGGGTGGTGATGAAAGTTGGAGATGTCGGGGAATAGACATCCATTCAGGGTGGGACCAGTAAGAGAGGCCTATGGGGAACTCTGGGGCCCGTCATCACCTCTGGTCTCTGGCCTGAGCTACCGAGGCAAAACTGGGGGAGGGGAGAAAGGAGAAGAAGAGGGGACTGTCCTTAAGGTTCAGACTTATCTCCCCACTATACGTAGGTTTATTATTCTGGTGTGTGACCTGAACCATGTGCCCCGATTTCTACATAACCTACAGAATGGGTCCACGTAAGATGCTGTGAATCAAATACTCCTTTATGCTATACCTAAGTAAAAAACAACTTCACGGTGAGTGTGTGTCATGCTAGCAGGCTGTAGAGAAGAAAAAACAAACAGAGCTGGTTTCCTCATTTGAAGGGCATGGCATTCTGTGTCCCAGGTCCATGGCAGGGCCTCCCAGATATTTCTGAGGCACAGAAATATGAGACTGATAGGAATCAGCGTGCTAAGGTCATGCCAGGTACTAAGAGGGAGTCAGCAGGTAATAATCACATATGAGTGCAAGCAGGGATACAACAGTCCAACTTTTCTCCCTGACTTTTAATACCTTAACTCAGGCCAGGGCATCAATCCAGTAATAGTATGGATTTGATACCTCTGAGCTATTTTTTTGGTCATTCTCAATCCTTTCTGAATCTAACAAATGTGATAAATGTTTATCTTTGTGGGGTTTAGTTTATCAGTACCGAGTATAGATTAGGTATGGTAAATTCTTAAAACACAAATGATTCTGAGTCTTTTTTTACGGTACATGTTTTTCCCCAGATCGTTCAAACAGGTCAATATCTGTGTTGTGTGTACATATCTTCACTAGCTAATGTTTTTTATCTCTGAAGACTATGCATTCTAACTTTGGTTGAGGTGTTTTTCATTCTTGGTGACCTCCCCTGGCTGCTGCTGCCGTAGACAGACAGAGACACAGATGAATCGGCTATTGTTTGGGGTGCATGTGGCATATACGTCAAGGAGCAGAGTAACCAGAGACCCCCTTCCACAACCCCACCAGGGAGCTGAGCCGGAGAAACCCTAGTCACGTTCAAATAAATTCTTTCCTGTCCAAATTGACACCCTTCCGTTGCCATGGTGTGGCTTTGGTTTAGTTTACAGTAATTTGGAGTCTGGGTGGCACAGGAATGTGGTGAGGGACTGAGGCTTATGGTACACTTAAAATGACTTACGTGCTAAAATTATGGGGTGGGTTTCCAACACTTATCACATTTGACATACAAAAAAAAGGTATACCTGCTGCTAGGATGAAGCAGGTAGTTATTCAAAATGGGTTAAATATAAATCAACAACTAAACCACACCGCTTCTCTCTTTAAGTTCTTGCTCTGTAATAAGGGTTTAGCAATTTATCTCCCAAAGATAATTATTGAACTTTGATCCATAATTCTTATAGAGGCCGAACTGCCTTTATTTGAGACCTCATGAAAATATTAACTTTTTACTACTTCTGTTTTCCCTGCTTCCGGGATCATTTTTGGCCACTTGAGACCAAAATTACAGCAGAAAAAGGTAACTGAAGATCAACAACCTTTTTTGAGGCTGGACCAAATACAACCCCTGCAGATGTATCCTGTCATATTTAAAAAATCAATTAATTTGCCCCTCATCTGTCCACACTCAGTAGCTCATGACAAAGGTTTGAACATTTGTTAAGAAGGAAAAACACCAAATTGACGCAAGTATTCAGACCCTCATAACTTATTTGAAGCAATTTTGGCCTCTTGGGTATGACACAATAAGCTTTGCACACCTGGATTTGGGGATCTACTGTCATTCTCTTTCTGGGCCACTCAGAGTGCTTTAGGGTCACTGAACTTTCAGCCCAGTCTGAGGACCTTCACAGTCTGAACCAGGTTTTGATTAAGTATTTTCCCTTCACTGTGCTCTGTTCAGCCTTCCCTCAACCCTGACCAGTCTGCACACCCCCTCAGCATGATCCTGCTGTGATACTTTGAACGGCTTGGCCTCCGTTCTATCTTTGTTTCATCAGATCAGATAATCCTATTTCTCACAGTCTGAGGATCCTTTAGAGTGCTTTTTTTTGGTAAACTCTGACTGAAGAGTTTTCTCTGTGACCTCTGCCATGACGCCTATCAGTGGAGTAGCTACAGCAGTGATGGATGTCCTAATGGAAGTTTATTCCATCTCCATGCAGGATATCTAGAGGACCATCAGGTTGTTGCTGACCTCTTCATACCCCCCACACACCCTTTTGAATGAAATTGCACAAATTTCTTAAATCCTGTTTTCACTTTGTAATTATGAGTATGCACTGATGAGGGGGGGGAAATACCTAATTTAAAGCCTGCAACATGAGAAAATTTGAAAAAAGTGACAGGGGCCTGAGGCACTGTAGAGTAGACTTTTACATGCTCGTGAACAGTAATGCTGGGCACGCTCCGTTTTGGTCCATTTCAAACAATGACAGACCTACATGTGGTGCAGTCTTCATTTTCAGCAGGCAAAATCTAATAAATGTTTCCTATGTACACATGACAGACAGACACATGGCATTCATGAGCAACATAAAGCTCCCCCTGATAAAAGGTAATGGATTCCCCACAGTACAGAGAAATTAAGTACAGACCTGTGGATATGTGCACATATCCACAACTATGGCCAACATCTCTCTTACAATCACTTCCCCTGCGTCCTTGTCCCTCTCTTCCACACTTTTCACCTTTCATATACTCATAATCTAGATTGTCAGCACTTTTCCCAAATTCCTGTCTTAATGTAAAAACCTGCATTCGATTGGGAAATGAGGTGGGTCTGGAATATAGTTCTTATTTGAGTTAGTGTCCATATTGCTCGAATGTGCTGAGGCAGAAGTAGGGGCATGCAGCACGGCTGACATTTCTGTGCGAGGGAGACTGGAGTTTGCACCTTGTCGCAAACCTGCAAAAAGCATTCGCCTTTTTATTGGGTGTTTAAGTTGCCTTACCCCGGGGCCATAAATGTAGTTTATTTCCTTCACTTCAAGCATGCTATAGTCGCCATGCACAGGTTAAGTCATCATCAGCAAAGAAAATGCTCTCTAAATATTATTCCGGATTTTAAATCTCATACACAAACATCAACACAAACAAGAGAGATCATGACAAATGGACAGAGCTTTTTTACGCCAGTACAGTAGTGTTCAAAGACATAAATTTCCAATTACATGTGAAGGTTGAAGCAGTCTGACTTGAGGTTCACAAACCCTGAGTAGCAGGGGAACAAGCAGAGGACAGTTATGCTTCAGTGTGCTGCTAACCCCAAACTCTTTCCAGTATCTGGGAGCAGGTTCCCAGTGGAACAGCAACAGTTGCTCCAGATGAGAACTTTAAATCTACAATCCAAATCATCTCCAACTGTGGCATGTTGATGATGTCTACAACACAGACCCCTGGGTTTCCGTTTTTTTGATTGTTTTTTTTAATTGAGACCTTGCTGAATGTCAGTGTTTATAAAGCAGGCCTATTATCATTATTACCACTGCATATTTCCATATGTCGCTGCCCTGGCCATGACCGCTTACAACCTGATTATTACAATAAATCTCCCCAGAAACAGGACGCAGAACAGTTAGCTTCTTTATGGCCACTGGTCCTCTTTCCAAGGTTGATCACCGCATAGAACAAAAGATCAAATGTGCAGTCAGCGCAAGGCTGGGACGGTTAATCTCTCTATTTGAAAGAGAGAAAAACATCTCAAGTCAATAAAGCACCAAAGTAATGAAGTGTAGAGTTCACAGAGAGCCAGTGGAACAATTCAGCCTTGCAGTGTGTGACAACAAGGCCGGGTTAGGTCCACAACAGTTAACGTTGATGCTGGAACATGAAGCAAAGCTGGATGATATACTCTAGCAGGAAGAAATACACAGTGCTGACCGGCCACCGGGAGATGAAGTCTTGTAGGAACAAGGCTGTTATTTTTGTGATGGCTGTCTTGAAGGGAAAGAGTGGAATGATCAGACCACGTGTAGAAACTTGCTGTTTTACTTCATCCTCCTTCAGGAGTCCTTTTTACATAACTTCAGAGCTTAATGTAAGTTTCCACAGAGAGCCAGGTGACGCCCAACAAGACAAAGACAGCAACACTAAATCAACTGTGGACATAATCCTCATACATAAACATGAGGTGTTTAAAGTTCATGTTACAGAACACCAAAGGTGTTCTTGTTTTCTTCACTTAGTTTGCAGGTGGCAAAAATGTCCCTGCGATTTCTTGTTGTCTATTGTCTATTTGTCTATTTTTTCACTTTCAGAAGTCACTGCTAGGTTCTGTGTCTGACTGCACAAAACATACTTTAAGTGCAATAACACCTTTCTACACTGAACAAAAATATAAATGCAACATGATTCACAAATCTGTCTAAATCTGTGTTAGTGTGGCTTATCCAAATGCTGATTAGACAGCATGATTATTGCACAGGTTTGCATTAGGCTGGCCACAATAAAAGGCCACTATAAAATGTGCAGTTTTACTGTATTGGGGCGGTCCGGGGAGTCAGAAAACCAGTCGTTACCTGGTGTGACCACCATTTGCCTCACACAGTGCAACACATCTCCTTTCCATAGAGTTAATCAGGTTGTTGATTATTGCCTGTGGAGTGTTGGTCCACTCCTCTTCAATGGCTATGCCAAGTTGCTGGATATTGGCAGAAACTGGAACACATTGTCGTAAACGCCGATCCAGAGCATCCCAAACATGCTCAATGGGTGACGTGTCCGGTGAGTATGCTGGCCTTGCAAGAACCGGGATGTTTTCAGCTTCCAGGAATTGTGTACAGATCCATGCAATGTGTGTATTATCATGCTCCAACATGAGGTGATGGTCGTGGGTGAATGGCACAATAATAGGCCTCAGGATCTTGTCACGGTATCTCTGTGCATTCAAAATGCTATCAATAAAATGCACCTGTGTTCGTTGTCCACAACATACACCTGCCCATACCATAACCCCACCGCCACCAAGGGCCACTCGATCCACAACGTTGACATCAGCTAACTGCTCACCACATGATGCCATACCGATGTCTGCCATCTGCCCTGAACAGTGAAAACCAGGATTCATCCGTGAAGAGAACATCTGTCCAAAGTGCCACTCCATCGAATGTGAGCATTTGCCCACTGAAGTCAGTTACAACAACGAACAGCAGTCAGGTCGAGACCCCGATGAGGACGACGAGCATGCAGATGAGCTTCCCTGAGACAGTTTGTGCAGAAATTCTTTGGTTATGCAAACCGATTGTTGCAGCAGCTTTCCGGATGGCTGGTCTCAGACAATCTTGGAGGTGAACATGCTGGATGTGGAGGTCCTGGGCTGGTGTGGTTACACGTGGTCTGCGGTTGTGAGGACAGTTGGATGTACTGCCAAATTCTCTGAAATGCCTTTGGTGACGGCTTATGGTAGAGAAATGAACATTCAATTCAAAGGCAATAGCTCTGGTGGTCAGCATGCCAATTGCACGCTCCCTCAAAACTTGCAACATCTGTGGCATTGTGCTGTGTGATTAAACTGCACATTTTGTGCAAAAGTGGCCTTTTATAGTGGCCAGCCTAATGCACACCAGTGCAATAATCATGCTCTCTAATCAGCATCTTGATATGCCACACCTGTGAGGTATTTCAGTGCTCACTACCACAGATTTAGCCAGATTTGTGAACAATATTTGAGAGAAATAGACCTTTTGTGTACATAGAAAAAGTTTTAGATCTTCGAGTTCAGCTCATAAATAACGAGAGCAAAAACAAAAGTGTTGTAGCCTATTTATATTTTTGTTCAGTGTAGTTCCCTTGAACATCACTGTGGGCCTAATTCTCTCTTTTTGATGAATACTTGAAACAAAATCTTTTCTGACTTGAGGCGCGGTGGGGATAGCACCTGCTAGTGTGTGGTGGGTGCGGGAGGAAGTTAACAAAGATATAGGCCAGTAAAGCAGCAGACATTATTAAAACTCTTTTAATGGATCACAAAAAAAATACGAAAGGAAAACATTTGACCTGGACTTTGAGAAGATTTACAATTCCTCTGCTCTCCGCTGCTCTACTGGAGGACTGAACCGAAATGGCACGAGGGTGAGAGTGTGTGCATTTGTGCGCTTTGAGCAAATTTGCATTTTTTGCACACGGTTTGAGTTAATGACAATGTGTGTATCATTTTGTATCTTGAGCCATTGCCTGACTCTTTTGTGATGGTGGGTGGGAGCCAAGGCCTGGCTCCACCGCTCCATGTAGGATCTGGCTCTGTTTACCTAGCCCTGATGGAGTCCAGATGGGCTTCCTATGACTCTCCTCTGCTTTACAGGCTCACAGAGTCTGGACCACTGATCCCAGCAGCCGGGCAGAGCTGGATGGATCAATCTCTGGATGGGCAAGGACGAACACAGATGGTTCCTAACTGAGAGTCAAGAGATGGTTGATGTTCCATCATGGCAAGGTTGGATGTGATTTTGAGTGTGAAGTCCAGCTTGGGATGGAAAGATGATGTGTGCAGACAGTGACAGAAAGCACTGGACCTCATTCCTCTGAGGGCTGAAGTTGTCTTGGTGGAGGACTGGAAGTCTTGGTTAGTTCCATTAATAATGCAAAGGACGCCACTTTGCATGACACACACAGTGCACATTATAACCATATACTGCAACTTCTTTTCACAGACTTTAAAGTGGCATTTTCTTTTTAAGAGTAACTTTTAACTTCTTGTGGGCCAGGTTTCACACTCTTTATGGTTAGCCTCAAAAGGAAACCAGGCCTTCCTCTCCTCCACAGAGAAGACAGGGAGCTTCGGGGAAAAACAAGCCTGTGGGCATAATGCAGAGATGGTCCCCAGCCGCCCTTCTCTCTATGGAAAAGCACTCGTAAGCCCTCAGGGTAATAACTTCCATGTGCAGAGCCCCGATACTCTAAACAAAACTGTAATAACAACATGGAAAAAGATCCATGTTATTGCATTGCACATCATAATCTTCAAAGGCTGACACTTCAGTGTGTCTGAGTGATGCACCTCTGATGACTGCAGAGGCCCTAATGTCAAGTCTGTTTAGATATGTCACCTAAAGCCCATCATCACTCTCTCTCTCCCTCTCGCTCTCTCCTTCTCTCACTCACTCTTACAAACCCACACACATACGTATACACTCGCATAAGCCAACATGTCACAGACACACACAGGCAGAGTACAGTACGAGACACAAAAGATAACTTTTAAAGGGACAACGAGGAGTTTTGGAAAAGCGAAGCGTTTTCACACTACATTTATGAGCCTCCGCGCGCACCGTAAAATTCTTTGACCGGCGCAAGACGGACTCATGTTTTCATTCATCAAGAATTAAAGTCAGAGGTTCAAAGACGTTCAGTTACCGTCGTAGTTCCGACCATTTACGGCCATTCAGCTGCGTTATTCTCATTAAGGAAATGCTGGTCGGCTCGACCAGCATTTCCGCCACCACTAATAATAACAAAATAACGATAGAGACAGAACGATATATTTATCGAAAATGGGCCCATTAACAAGTGTGGGTAGCGGAGATTCATCCACATTAACGTGAGACTTTTTTATAACCGAATAGAAACTCCTCGTTGTCCCTTTAAGCCACTGCAACATTTGAGATAATCAAATATCTCAACATCAAATGAGCACACAAGTATGCTAATTAAAGTCATGCTAAATCAATATTGATACAGGTTATTATAGAAAATGCAGCATACTTTACTGTAGATACAATATCTCTGTAATAGAAGGCACAAACTCAGTGTCAACAAACGTGTAATTACAGGCTGGAAGCTGGAATGGATACAGCAGTGTTATAAAAGATGCAACAAGTGCTTCAGTTGCGGCAGATATGAGAGGGTTTGAAAAACATCCAAATGTAATAATAACACACCCTGACTTTGGTTCTACAAGTCCTCACTTCCACTGAAGCTCTTATTCTGCCTTAGGCTGTGACTGCACCTGTATTGATAACGCATATGTAACACACACACACACACACATACCATTGATGAACTTATAAAATGGTGTAATTGTGTGCACGGAGGAGCAACATCTAAATTAAACACCTACAGTACTGTATGAACATGCATGTGTGTACACAAACAGACCCTTCTTTGGACACTTCTTTGCTCA
This sequence comes from Trachurus japonicus, assembly GCF_045865225.1. NCBI lineage: Eukaryota > Metazoa > Chordata > Actinopteri > Carangiformes > Carangidae > Trachurus > Trachurus japonicus. Next base: position 18,575,755 of record NC_140912.1, read on the forward strand.
GTGTGATTTCACCTCACTTGAAGTTGCTGAGGAACCTCGATTTCAGCATGCACAACAAAGACCATGCTGACAGTAATCCAGATTACACTGGCCTGAGCCAGGTCAGTTCGTGCAACTGCCTCCAAACGTACACTGTGGCTTGTCAGCAGGGCGCCTCGCTGCAGTGCAGAATGGTTCTTTCCTTCACTTTCACTCAGAGTTGGAAATTTTCATTTCTGAGAAGGAGAGTTAAATCTCTGGGCTTAACTCGGGCCTGTGAACAATTCCAGCACAGAGCTGATAATAAATGGAGCCCCAGCTTGTATGTGGACCATATGATGGAATTAGAGACAGACAAATTGTGTTTATTGCATTCATGTGGTGACAGGTCTGGCCTGTGTTTGTATGCCTGCTGAATGCATACATGTGCCTGGTGAGTACAAGTGCCACACAACTGCACTGAACTCGATTCATTTGTGGCAAAATGGGGTTTTACAGAAAACATGATGTGAAGTTTTCGATGACAGCTGTGACCTTGTTTGGCCAGTTCAACCCCACGAAGAACCTTAAATGTGGCAGCACTGTCTGCACATGCAGACTTGCATCTCTGTCAAAAGAGTGCTATTTAAGAGCTGTCATTGTTTCAAGAGCAACCAAGAGTAAGAACTGGCATTGGTTGATAGATTGTGGGCTTGGTGGGGGCAACATTACAGATGGGTTTATTAATCTGTAGGGTCCCATCATAACAAAAGACACTTTGTTGTTGTCACTTAATTTTCTTGAACAAATGATGTCACAGTGTCAGACTGCAATTCTGTGTCCAGCCAAACCCACATCTGTGACAGCGTAGCTGGTCTCCCTCATTGCTCCTCTACTCTGTTGCTCCCAAAACACCCTGTTTTCACCAGCTGCCTCCCTCACTACTCGTAAAGTCAGAGTGACAGACAGTCCTAGCTCGAGTCATGCCCCCAGACTGAAGGAAAGAACAAAACCAATAACTGACATTGACCCAGCGTTTCACGATTTAATTGCATACATGAATATTTATATGCATGAGCTTTTAAGCCAGCTGGCAAGAGGAAGCAAGCAGTGCTGAGTTAAACAACACTTTCCATGAGTCCCCTTCATTACTTAACACCACTGTGCTGAGACGTTTACCCAACCTCACTAGATCAGACTGCAGAAGAGATGTGAATGGCTGCCCCCGTGCCCTGGTCCTCATATGAATGACGGATAATAGAACTGCTCTTAATGCTCAACAGTGACATGAGCAAACAATCCCTCAGTCCACAGTAGTGCCTCTCACGTATTTAAATCCTTGTTCAATCCCCCGTCATTCATACTGGTCTTTTTCTCTTTTCTTTCCATTTCCCTTACTCTGCTTCATGTAAAAAAAAAATCATCTGGCATAAATCTGCCCCCAGTTTTTACTTAGGCGATCGTTATTCCAATATATGACAGATGACAAAAATACTGCACCCACCCTCAGCATTATGGCATGAATGTTTTTGCACTAGCAGATATAGACCCCTTGAGGCCACTTCTACTTCTTCTTACATAACTCGCTGCTCGCTGCCTTATTGCTTCGGGAAGATTTGTAAAAAAAAAATAAAAAAAAACACAGAGCGAGTCACTGGACTACTGTAGCTGTGTGGACTCCTGTCCAGGTGCACTCAGTCCCCTTCTGTCTTCAAGGACGACTATATCGCCATCGTTCTCCCAGATAACAATGGAATGATCGGATCTTCCTGAGTGACCAACCTGACTCCAAATTCCATCTGTTGCAGGATAGAGAAGGTATTGTTCCTTTTTAACACTCCAAAACAAACACATTAGACGATCTTCCCACCATAGTCCGTTCTCAAATATGTCGGCTATTCTGTCCTAGGATGAGCAATAAACACAAAAGGCCATTCTCTTTAATTCTGACCTCAACCAGTGGGTCACTCTCCCTATTCTAGATTTACGCTTTCCCTTCCATGCACTATCCCTCTTTTTTTGTCTTCCATCCCAATCCTTCAAATCCTCCCTTCCCCTTTTTCTATCACAACAGCTGAGTGATTTAACACACCCGGATCAAGGTCAAGCAACACCCAGCGTTCACTGGCGACCCCTACGGCCGCTGCAAACGCAAACTCTTGAACAAACACAGCCAAACCGCCTAACCTCAGCAATCAGTGAAGGGGAGAATATGCACATGCAAGAACAACAAATGGTCTTCAACAGATGAAGGCGCCACACACACACACACACACACACACACACACACACACACACACACACACACACACCAAACTCAGAAAACATATGCTCCACTGCTCCACATTTCTGACAGGTAGTAAGCAGTCCATCGAATCCCAAGTGCTGAAACTTGAAAAAGTATTGTTTTTACACCTTACTGAGATCACGTCATGAAGGCATCATATAATAATAAGGACCGTGAATGGAAAAGCTGAGTGAATCATGGCACGTGTCCAGGCTTTCTGATGTGTCAATCAGAAGAGCTTGAATTGGAAAGTGGGGTTCAGTAAGTTCAAACACAAATGAAGACGGATTAAGCCTACTACAAACATACCAAAGTGTCTTTACGGTATATGCAATCTTAGACAAGTATGTATGATATACTGCAAGGTATCTTTCATCAACCATGATGGTGTTCACTTCATGGGTATGATGATATCAGCAAATGTGGTGGCAGAATTCCACAGTGTGTTTTTAAAATGAACACATGCCTCGAGTGGATCATTTGACACTTTATGAAATGATGTCATCAGAGAGAGGTCGAAGCAGGTCACCTCAAAAACAATAGTGGCCCCTTCTACGAGTGACACTGGGTGATAGATAGGGCAATAAATACATAGGAAATATTAATTTGCTGCATCGGTGCAGCGTCTTCCGAGAGAACAGAAGCATTTTTTTATCCGTCCTGACTGCGAGGAACTAAATCTAGGCTTTGTCTGTACATATCCTTAGCCACTGAGAGTAAGAGATTAAACAGCCCACCTTTATGCACTGCGGGAAATGTCCCTAGTTTGAACTCCTAGTCCAGTATACTGCCAGTACAATCTTGCCAACACAAGCTTGAATCTGGCCAATACAAGCCAACAAATTTCCCTTGAGAGTCTAAGTTGGAAAGTGTGACAATGTAGGGACAATAGAAGAACTGTGGCTCCAGAAACAATAGGATAAAAAAAAATGTTTTGGGATTATACACAATGCAGATATATGACTGCAGTGGTGTGGTGGGATCCTGGTGGAGGAATAAGCATTGGGAGAAAGAGAAAGAAAGGGAGAGAAGGAGCGTAGTACATCTGAGTATGTTGGAGGAGTGTGAGCATCAGGCTGAGTGAGGACGAAGTGCAGGGCCGTCATAAATCCACAGACACATCCAGAGATCAGGTATCTCCTGCACCCATATGACATGACATTGACTTCACCTACAGCAGGTCTTACAAAACCCATGACATACATGTATATTTAAGACATAGCATGGCATGTGTCATAATGTGAAGACAGTGAGATAATGTGAATCGGATGATGTGTTTTTAACATTCCTTGTCAGGCCTTGAGCTAGTGTATATGTCCATTAATGCCTTCTTGCTGTGTTTGTGTGTATGCATGTGTTTATGTTGCGATGGTGGCCATGAAGAACCGCCTTAAACGCAAATTGATTTGAAGCCTCGAGATGCTGGAAACAGCCAGCCATAAATATTACAGCAAAATTACATCAAATATCCACCACTGCTGAGGCTCCTTCATCTATTAAAGATGTTTACTTCAAATTATTTACCACATTTTCCTAATTACAGTACAGCTTGTGCATATATAATGGGATAACCAACACAAACTTAACTCTGTTCAAGGTTGTTTGAGAAACAAAAATGTGGAATTTCTTCATCTCCTGTCTGTGTAATATGCTGATGAAAGGCATCATACTTGATGAGGACATGATTGCATAACAAAATTAATCAAGTAAAGAAATAATTAAATACAGGATTTGAGGGTCACACTCGTCTTTTTGAGATGTGCAACAATTTAGAGTTCTGTATTAATAAAGTATCTTCCTGCTGTCATGCAGCATAAGAGCATGTGGCTGAAGGAAGCTACTTGCGCCTCTCATTCTGCCATTTATTTTTTAATGTAAGGTCATGCATAACATCCTCTACTGCCTTATGCCGAGAGGAGCCAAAGGAAATTTTGTTACGTGTATGACAAAAATAATTATTCTTCTTCTTCATCATCTCATCTGTTTTATGAATATATAATCAGAGGCATTTTGAGATGTTAGTGAAGATTTTGGAGGTGGAACTCAAAGATAACTAGAAACTGATGGAGTAATAATCAGGTCCTTACAGACAATGACTGCGTGCTCTTGACTTGAAGGCCTCTCTGTCACGCTGTGTTGTGTTCAAGTGCAGCTTGGGGGTATTGAGGGGGTATGACTGTGCATTTGGCTTTGGAGGAGTTTTCTGTCAGTGATCATGCAGCAGTGAATCCAAAACACAGCATGAGGACATGGTCAGCTCAAACACAGTCAGAGAGGATTCACTGTGTCCCCTGTCACTCGCTGAAACTGATCCAACGCTGTGACAATGGGTGGGGGGGTGAGGGGGGAGCACAATATGCATGCTGAATGTCTACCCTCTTGTGGACAAAAGACATATTGCTCAGTCTCATGTGAACAGAAGGGATTTTCAAAAAGAACAGTCAAAAAAAAAAAAGAAGCTACACATTTAAGTCAAATCCCTCTTTTTGTTAAACAACCATCAGCTGGTTGAGATGCAGGGGCTGAGTTTGTTGTGAATGTGAAGGAATGTGAATTTTCCAGTATTTAATTCTGCCCTCATTGTTCTTGTGAATACAACTGTCAGGGTAATCTTGACTAACCTGAGACAAACCTGTGGTTTGGCTGTTTATGCCAAGCAATATCAAGAAGCTGTAAACGCTGCTGAGCCCTGCAGCCCCTCCAGTAGGCAGCGCAGTCGTGTGCACTGACCCTGCCAACCCTCAGCTGTAGAAAAATCACACTGATATCTCTGTCACTTCAATGTGCTAACTTACGTCTGCCTCTGCTCTCTTTCACACAAACTGTTTTCCTCATTCACCTCTCACTTCCTCTTCCCATCAGTCTAACTGAGAGGTGAGGTTGGCACACAAAGCTACACCAGGGAAAAAAAGGAGACAGGAAAGGAGATTTCTCTGAAACTGATCCTGAACTCTGATAGATCTTTCCAACACAGACTGGGAAAGATTTAGCTCTTTAGAAGCATGCCTGCAGACGGACATATGCTGCTAAGTACATCCTAAAGTTGTATTAAGGTGCAAAAGAGTTTTGGGGGCCTTTGGCACTGTGATTCAACCATGATACTGATCTCAGAGCTATTGCTTACTTAGTGACTCACTATATGGCAGAGTGTTGGCCATTAACCAAAGCTTTCTCCTGGCATGTTCTCCCACTGCCAGGATGCCTTTCATTTGCTTATTCATTGATTAAAACAAATAAGAATTGTTTAACCTCAACGTGCTAAAATGTAGTATTGCAACTTAGACCTAGAGTCAGTGAATATTGCCCTTCCAACTCAAATAAGTAAAAAAAAGTTTTCTTTTTTTGTTTTATTTGAACAGCTGATGCAGGGACCAGTCTGAGATGGAGTGGTCTATACAGATAATACAAGACAGATTTCATTCTAACACCATATTGCAAAGAAGAGTCTTCTGTTTCAGCATCTTGCTTCAATCAGCAGCAGGCCGATTCCAGTCATCAGTCATTAAAGCCGTCTCTCTAAAGACAGATATGCTAGTGTTAGCATTCATCACACAGAGCAACTCGTAATCTCATTCTGTGACATAAATTAACTTATAACTTCTATTAATGCGACAATGTAAAGAAATGCATAGCTTACTGTACTGTTAGTTGAGAGAAACTAAGGATGGAGGAAACATTTTGTATCTAATACTGACAGTATGGATACCTGTTATCCAGTTCCAGTGCTGTGAAGGGGTTTTTTGCAGCGCCCCAAGAGGGAACCAGCTGCCGTCAGATCTCACAGCAACTCCAAGAGCAAAACACATAAATAGCAACAAGAATAATCACCATCACCATCCCCGGTTTGCACCGAATGCGTAGAGCAGCAACACCACGCACAGCGAGAGAGACGTGGGATCTGGGGATCTTTGAGCGAAATCAAAACCAATGCTCTTTTTCCTAGGAAGGTCCCAGGGCGTTTGTTATCTGCCTTCAAACCGGTATGATTGATCAGCTGTGTTACGGACGTTATTGTTGGCTGTGGGAAAGGTTCTTTTCATAGCCCAAGAGATATGCCTTTTATATCACTGTATCCCCATCCACCTGACATTTATGAGCACTATTTGTGTTGATCATTTCATAACAGCGTGTGCAGGTGGAGACCTCACATTCTCCTCACTGAGAGCGCTTTATATCAGCCATAAAGCAATGAAGCCATGCACTGGCTCCAGATCCTACAACACAACCCCCTCCCCACCCTGACCACACCCACACACACACACACACACACACACACACACACACCAAGAATGCCGGCTGTCAATCATTTTAACTGACCCGGCCTCTCAGATCCCACAAACCCAATCATAAGTGATTGTCAGTCGGCAGGTCTATAAAGCCTGGTGTTTACCCCGTCTAGACAGACAGGGGGACTGGCAGCCATTGGCATCTGAGTAGCATATTGCACCCAGCGTAACCACGGATGAGTGCTCCCCTCTCATTTAACATCATAAATCAGCCTCTCACACATAAGCAGCCTTAAAGGGTTGTTGAGGTCTTGAGTGTAATCTGAAAACAATGTGTCAAAGCTCTGCGACTGAATTCCCTTTTGATCAAACGCATTAGTGTACTTGATTCCTGGGGGCTATACTTTACAGTGCAATAAATCATCAACCTTAAAGGTGTTCAGAAGAGAAAGAATTTGATCCCAGGGTCTTAAAATTAGTGTAATCACTCATCTATCAGACGATGTAGCCCAAACTTTGTGCACGATTCTATTTTCGAGTAAATCTGGCGTGAAAGTGGAGTAGTTTTTTTCTGCGTTGGATAATGCAGGTGCGCGAATTATGCGTCACGTTGCTCACAATTCATCAGCCAATGATATCAGGATCCGTCAATAAAACGTCTGAGAAAAAACAGGAACGAGGGGTACCATGGAGGAGACTCGTCCACCACCACCGACACAAAACTCTCCCCCGTCCCTACTCCACTCTTCTCCTCCAGGTCCACCACTGAGCCTAGCTAGCTAAGTTAGCAAGCTATTACGTAGCTAGCCTACTAGCTAACAGTTAGCTACGTTAGCTAAACACACTCATAGACGCACACACACACACACCGAGCAGGACAACATCCAATCAAATTCCTTCAAAACACTGTGTCCCGCCCGGTCCAACCCCAAACATTGAATATCTCGCCCGCTCAATAACGCCAAATCAAATTTGTTTTCCTTACTCGTGTAAACTCTTGCGGAAACTTGTGGAAGGAGGTGGGACAAACAGGACAAACAACCATTTCTTAACACTCTGTGGTTCCCATATAATGTGTCATACATTGTGTTGTTTCTCCAAGTTCATGAGAAAAGCAAGACTTGTCTGGGAGCTGAAGGGAATCTGAAAACCTACGCTGCTCCACACAGAGCAAACACAGCTCGAAGGTGAACAGAGATACATTTTCACTCAAGTTATCTGGGCAAATAAGAATAGTTCTGGCTGTGGGCAAAATGCTCTCCTCTCCAAAAAACAAATATTATTTCCCCTCTTTTACTGGCCAAGCACTGACAGAGACATACTGTACTAGGCCTCTCCTCAGTGTTTCCAGCTGAAAACCTCACTCAAGACCTCAATTCAACATGGCTCACAGTGATGCCTGGAAAAAATTATGCCACCACACTTATTATCATATTAATTACCACAGAGTATTTTTGCTCACCAGGAGGAGAAAGAATCACAAAATAAAGAATCACAAAAATGAAAATGGCGTCTAACCAGAGGTATTTGTTTATGCAGAAGTTAAAAAGGCAAAACATGTAGAGAAACTTCCTTAGACTAGAGAGACAGAAATACACCAACCATTTTCACTACAGGTATTCTTTCTAAGTTAAAAGAGCTCACTGGTCTGCTTGCGATCTCCACTGTCTCAGCTGGTGAATAATATGCAGCTTAAATTCATTAGCAAATGGCTTTATGAGGTACTCTGCAGCCTTAAGTCGGACGACTCAGTCAAAGTTGAAGACAAGTGAGGTCTGATCTGGGCCCTATAATAGAACCAGAGGCCTGGAATGTCTTGTGCAGCCAGCCCTCTACTGTCCTAGCATCTAATTCAGCCTGGGAGAGGCAATTTAAGATTTTACACAGGCTTTATGTTGCTCCTGAAGCCAGACACTGAATGAATCCAGACCTTTGTACTAAATGTCAGTCTGCTGTTGGTTAATTTTTTTTTTTTTTTTCATTGTTTGTGGAGCTGCCCTCATGTCTGGCAGTATTAGACTGCGACTGTTCAACAGCTTAATAAAAATCTTTAAGCACCCTTCACATCTTGGTGTAAGGATTTGCCAGTTGGGACAAAATGATGAGTTACCTGCTGATTTTTGTTACACAAGCTTTTTTTTGCACATTCAGTTGCACACTGCTATAAAATGCACCCAAGTGATAAAGCTCCACTCTGAATCAGTGGCAACATACGGTAACAAGTACCATCCACTTTGAAGCTTTTTATATTTGACTGGATCTAGGAGCCCTCCTCTGGCTACCTGGGAGCCACTTAAGCTCAAAGGATGAAGTCAGGCTTGATAGGGCTGGCCTGGGAAATGGATGTGAAGTCATCGCGTGGTGGTGTGATGGTGTATCAGGCTTTTCAGATGTACGGATAATGGTCCACCACAGGATCTCTGCTTTTGTTTTGTTTGGTTGTCTCATTGGTTTATGATCTCTGTATTGTCATTGTATGTTTCTGCTTTGCAAAAATGAGTTTAATAAAAATGTGTTTGCAAAAATGATGGTGATGGTGTACCACTAAAACATTGCAAATAAATTCTTTATAGCAAGTCACATTGTGTGGGATTTTTTAATTGCTACTCTGGGGGGGGGGGGGCATCCTACAGTATTTCTCACACTAAATAAATTGTAGGGCTGTGACCGCATATTTGGGACATTGCAAAGTCAAATAATGGTAGTAGGTGGAAGGATAACGCTCGACCCAGCTGTGACAAGTCCACTAAACAGAGGGGCTGCTGTTGCTGTGATATGGACTGATAGCGTCTGTCCCGTCTGCAGCCCCTCAACTGGAACCTTTGCCATATCACTGGGAGGAAGTGGACCTGTTATTGTTATGACCTCAAAGGCTTTGGGTGGTCCACACACACACACACACACACACACACACATGGAGAAACAGAGAGAAAGAAACAAGAGACATCTGACACACGCAAATATAACTAAAACACTTTGATATAGCTCACCAAACACCTGCCATTTCCTCAGACGAGTGCACACGTAGCTGCTTGCACTGACCGACTGTAGAAGGGCATGCAGTGCATTCACCCACACTTTCATATACAAATTTAATCTCTGGAACGCATGTTTAAAAATACCTAATGCAAACTGTTTACAGTAAAAACATCTACACAGGCAGGCGTATCCAGTGATGACTAATATGTCCAAAAATGCTATATACACTGACTATACACTAATATGTCTGTAAACACATGAATACATTTGCACATAGAGGCAGACATGCCTCAGTGCAGAGGCTAATAGTTTCCACGGTCATATGGTCCACGGCTGATTTAAGTTGATGTTGGCAGAGATTCATCGTGGCAAAAGTACATCACAGACCTGTCCTAACAACATGTTCAACCTCGCCCAAGATAAGCACAACAGAGCAAATATCCATGCAAAGCTCGACACAAAGCTTTGCACATTAGCACGACAAACCCAAAAAAAAACAAAGGTACTGCTTTTAGCAGGTCTTTTCTCAGCCTTTGGTTACTTGATCCTTTAAGACTTAAAGAGGAACTAAGCAGGATTTCTCCCGTGGCTATGCTACATTTTTACCTTAATTAAAAAGCTCCGGAGTAATTGTGATAGTTAACTACATGACTTGTGACTTGTTACGAGCTAGAACGGAGGCTCTCTGCCTTCTACCTGGCGTCTCTCGGCTGGAAACCAACCTTGCAACATCAGTGTAGTTACTCTGCACACCGCGTAACAAACGCGCTCTGTAACCCGTAATCTTTTGTTTATGATGGTTAAGACTACACAAACACACGCACCGTAACATGTTATGTAACGTTATCCACTCCATTTATTGATTTTTCGCTGGATTCGTTGTAAACAAATGCACATGGACGAGAGGAGCGTAACCAAAACAGCGGAAAAGCGAGATGACTTGTATAGTTCCCCTTTAAGATCAGGTCCAACATCAGGTCCATCGGAGGCCTGGAAGCATTTGTTCAGTCACTTCAGTGACGCACTTAACACCATTGATTTATTCATAGAAAACATAATCCATCAACATCCAGCGGAGTGAAATATTGGTCTACACAGTTACCAAGAGTGAAACTCTGGACCTGAGATGACACAGGTTATCACACATGCAGACAGGAAAACACCCACCCCCAGACAGACTGAAAGAGACAAACTCATATATAGGTTTTAACAAACCTTTACAGCAGTCCCACTCCAATTTTGTCATGGCCTGCACACAAATAACACACACAAACGGACGTGCACATAGACAAATAGTGGCAATCAGTGGGTGGATGTCAGCCCCCAGACAGGAACTGCTCCCAGCCTTTGCAACGCGGCTCATAAATCACTGCACACACTGGGGTAATGATCCATTGAGAAGGAGAGGTGAAACTTGCCTCTAAAATACAGTGGCCCTTTCAAGGACTGTACCACAGCGTTCAGAGCCCTGCCTCCTGTCTGGCGGTTCTGTCATTAGCATGATTATCACTTTGCATGGCTTTGACAAACCTCAACACACAGAAGCAATTCGCAAACACACCAGACCGCACAAAGATTGTAATGGTTCCAGTTCAGCTTCCATGTTGGCTTTGTTTTTCAGTGCTGTACATTTGTTATCTATTATTTATGAGCTAAGTCAAGTTATTTGTGTTTATGGGCAGTTCATTTAGCTCTGTTTTAGGTTCATTTAGCATAATAACATTTCCCAAACCACCGGGGGCAGTATCAGTCGATGCTATACATTTAGCTGGGTTATGTTGTCAACACTGTGTTCTGTGTTAGACAGACCTAGAGGCTTGACAGAGGCATGATCCCAAAATCTGGAGCCTGGTGTTCATGTTCTTCAGATTTCCTCTGTTAATCTCATCAATTATGTATTTACCTGCAATCTACAGGTTATCTGTTTTTCACAGGAGAAGAGCGGTGCATTATACCTGGTAGCAATTTAAGGATTCAGGTTTATTAGTACACCAACCGCTCTGAGGGCTCATCATGAAGTCAGATTCAAAGATTTTGATTAAAGCTTTTGGCAAGAGAGTGAAACATTTAATTCAGCACAGGATCCATTACCGGTGAGGGCATATCAGTACTTGTTTCCAAATTTTTCTGAGACAGAGAGCTGATAGAATATACTGCACTGCATCAACATGTCATCTCAGTTTTTAAAACATGGACAGCCGTTAAAAACCTATAATAAAACCTGGAAATCATTCATAATCAATCATCCAAATCACTACTACTATACCACTGCCCCCTAGTGGCTGGAACTAGTATCACAGACCACCAATGCTGAATATAGTATAGTACTGGACATGACCAGATATGTTCTCCAATGACTCCTCAGCTTTCCAGTTTCTACTGTACAAAGCACTCAGGAGCTCAGGGTGCTGACAGTGTGTACAGCTGCCTGCTGATAACATCCAACAAGTCCTTCACAATAATCCACATGGATTTAGTAAGGTGCACCAAGACAAACAGCAGTCCAATAGTAGAGCAGCTTTGCATTACTTAACCCAAATTATGAAATATCAAAATAAGAAGAGCAAGTTTTAAAGCCATTTCTCTTTGACATGAACTAAAGGGTCATGAAAGGTAAAATCTTGTGTCTAAGTGCTGTGAGTTACATTGACATGTTTAAGATTTTTTTTTTTCAATATGATCCACACACATTTCAACTCCGAGCATGACCCCTTTGTCCTTAGAACTTTTCATTTGGACTGAACCATTCATTAAAATATCATCAAAGTCACAATCTGACCAGGTGCAATATCCAGACAGATACAAACTGATAATTTTGATAAAAAGTCAAATCTGTCTAAACATTTGCACCATTTGTCAGTCATATAATCCATCTTCCTTCCATATGACAAAATAAAGTATGATGATTACAAGTATTTTCTTATTCACGTATATGCACACCGCAAGGTTTACTTGAGATAACTACAGTATGACCTGGACAAATGAGAATATTCACAGGCTTACGTATATGCACAGTTTAAAGAAATGTTGCTCAACAAGCCACTTAGACTAAAACTGTGTATTGGTAGCCTTTTGTAATCCGAAACAGTTTTTTCCAATTCACGCATGTATGTCGCATTTTGAAGTTGGAGGAAAAGTTGAGCATCTGATATTCATAACAGTCAAGATGAATTATAACAATGGGAAACGTGTGTGTCAATATGCAAATTCAGCATTATGTTTTGTAAATAATGTTGAATGAGGTATTGTTCTGAAAGTACATTTATACCCAGCCATTTCTCTACAGTGCTTTCAGATGGAAATCAAGTCAACCAAACTGCTGTTGACAAGACCTTTTCAGAGATTCAATCCCAATCAATCAATTTGCAAGACTTGTTTTGCCAAATCAATTTCATTTGAAGCCATCAAGGGCCCACCAGATTGTATTAGTTTGATAATTCAAGGCTTTGAAGACATGAAAGGATAATCTGAACTGCATGTTGCCCGTCATCATGCAGGCAATCAAACGTTTTTGTGTATAACCTACAACAATAGGTTTTTTCAAACGGGTTGTAAATGGCTGGAATATAAAAATCCATTTAATTCAATTTGAAACTAACCATTACAAAGAACATTAACCCAGCCATAATCCCAATGTGGGCCCAGAGTTTGTGTGTCGTGTCAAGCAAACACATCAAAATATAAAATAATCCTCTCCATCACCCCTGATTCATATGTTCAGTATGTTCCAAACACTACTTCCCCGTTACACTTTTATGTCCTCATAAATTTTAGAAATCTGAAGCTTTGCAGAATATTAAGTAATTTAGGATGAGGCAGTCATTGTTTCTAACATCTGGATCGACATTGGTGAAGTGGATCACTGGTGTCTGTTGACTTTGAAAAGTGCGTATGGACATTTTAATGTCTTTTGACATGATTTCTGCTGTGAACTTGGTTTACCATTTTAATTCATTGAACTACTGTAAGTCCAAAACTGACAACAGCCATAATCCTCCACAAAGTGGGGTAGAAGACTGTTCAGAGCCACTTTTCATGCACGCAGGCCTGAGTGTCTGCAGAAGTGCACAGTACTCTGGATGGATACAGTCCATGTACATGCAGTACATCCATCCATTGTCCGCCGCATTATCCGGAGTCGGGTCGCGGGGGCAGCAGTCGGAGCAGGGATCCCCAGACCTCCCTCTCCCCGAACACTTCCTCCAGCTCTTCCGGGGGGACCCCAAGGCATTCCCAGGCCAGCCGAGTGACATAGTCACTCCAGCGTGTCCTGGGTCTTCCTCGGGGCCTCTTCCCGGTGGGACATGCCTGGAACACCTCACGAGGGAGGCGTCCAGGGGGCATCCTATACAGGTGCCCGAGCCACCTCAGCTGGCTCTTCTCGATGTGGAGGAGCAGCGGCTCTACTCCGAGCTCCTCCCGGGTGACAGAGCTCCTCACCCTATCTCTAAGGGAGCGCCCCGCCACCCTGCGGAGGAAGCTCATTTCGGCCGCTTGTATCCGGGATCCAGTTCTTTCGGTCATGACCCAGAGTTCATGACCATAGGTGAGGGTGGGAACGTAGATCGACCGGTAAATCGAGAGCTTTGCCTTTCGGCTCAGCTCCTTCTTCACCACGACGGACCGATACAATGACCGCATTACTGCGGCCGCCGCACCGATCCGCCTGTCGATCTCGCGCTCCTTCGGGTCGGGGATAGGTCTCTCACTGTCGTTTTGGCCTACGGGCCGAACGGCAGTGCAGAGTACTCGGCCTTCCTTTTTATTCTGTATTTGTGTTTTTTTTTTTACATGCAGTACAAATACAGAATAAAAATTGTTTATTTATGGGTGCTTAAAAAATTCTGCACTTACTGTTTGAGCTTCTGTAGGAGCAGGACCTCTTTCTGCAGCTGATGTCAGCAGCTTGGTCACGCTCTCCTATCAGAGACAAGTGTAGACAAAACAGTTACACACTGAGACACATCAGCGGAAGAATCACTGGCTCAAACAAAGTGTGTGTTGATACACGTTGTGGCGCAGTGGCCTGGTGGGACGCATACAGCTTCATTCTGGGCAATTATGCACTTGGCACTGGTTAGGAGGATGGAGCTGTGAGAGACAGCTGGTTAATCGTAAGAATATAACCTGCCTGTACAACTTCTTGTGTTGATGCTAGCGATGCTCCTCTGCAACAGACAGCTGAGGCAGTGAAGAGCCTCCTACTCCCGTGGCTGTTGTTGTTCTTATGTGTGTTTTTCATGTTTCACATTGAACTATTTTTGCTCCTCTTCTTCGATGGTTCTTTAAAGCAAGGACACTTGATTCACCACATCTGTTACCTCCTTCCAGGCCTTTGATTTACCTGCCCCAGTCCCACCTCTACTAACAGAAGAAAATAAAATATTATATATATAATATTATTATATTATTATATTATTATAATTAATAATAAATATTATTAAAAAGGTGTTAGCTACAAGTTTAATTCCTCCCAGCCAGTAAGTGTCGCACTCACACTCGCCTGCTTTCATCCAACCTTCAATTGTACTGGTTGCCAGGTACGCCTATAGGTAGCGGCTAGTAGCTAAAGCTAAGCTAATGCTAACCATATTTAACGAGCAGCAGCTCTGGTGTTGACAGCAGACTGGAAACACATCTGAATCATTTCACACTAACTCACCCGACAAACCCGCAGCATCACGCCTGCACCGGAAACATTACAGTACTGGCTGACCATTAGATAGCATTAGCATTAGCACGATGCCATTTTCTCCACAGAGCTATCACGATCTGGTCCCTGAGCTTCGCCTCTCGCGACATCAACATACTAAAGCTGTTGGCACAGAGATCATTTCATGCTGACGTTGCCAGCATAACCAGATGTAAATATTTATATTTTGGACCCGTCAAAATTTAGAAAACAATTATTTATATACTATATAAAAAAAAATTTAAAATCAGTAAAATTAATACTATTATGCACCCCTCTAGAAGTTCTGTGGATGTAGGCCTATTGTTTAAAAATGAATTGTTTTGATGAAAAAGTTGCAGGTATAACCTTTAACTCCTCTTCACCTAAAATGACTTTGATCCTCATATCTCTCTTTTTCCTCTCTCTTTTTCATTGTTTGCTTAATGACTTAAGGTGGACAGAATGCACAAACCTCCTTATGGTGGTCATGGTGTCCTTATATGGCTATTGAAGGGTGGGGATCTATGCTAATGGACTCTGTGCACATCCACTACTTCCTGAATTTAAGGCAGCTCCTTTATTTCCTGTCTTACATTATTGGACCATCATTATAACACCTCCTAACCTCGCTGTTAGGAGGTGTTATGACATGTATATTTCTGTAGTCTAAACAAGAGATTACAGGTAAAGGGGCACATTTGTGATGCTGTGCCACCGAGACAACATCTGGGACACCGGGCCGGTGGCACTG
The DNA here is from genome assembly GCF_045865225.1 of Trachurus japonicus. Lineage (NCBI taxonomy): Eukaryota > Metazoa > Chordata > Actinopteri > Carangiformes > Carangidae > Trachurus > Trachurus japonicus. The sequence continues at coordinate 18,591,630 of NC_140912.1, forward strand.
ATCTTACAAGGTTGGTTTTCAGCCAAGAGACGCTAGGTGGAAGGAGAGCCTCCATTCTCCCTGTAACAAGTAACAAGTCATTTATTTAACCATCACAATTATTCCAAAGCTGTTTAATTAAGGTAAAAATGTAGAGTAGTTAAGCTAGAAATCCTGCATAGTTCCTCTTTAAATTTTATCAAGGCTTAAAATTCTGCATTTCTGTAGACATGCTGCCATGAGTGACAGTTGGCTGGGGCATGTGCTTGCCATACTGAGGCCGGGCTCCACACACAGTCCTCCTCTATTTTGGATTAGCCAGGAATTTGGTGGAGGCAGGTAGTGGCAGGATGGTGACAGCGCACTGAGCTTTAAAACTGCTCTTCGGAAATGTGCTGGTGATGTCACCAAGGCTACATCCATCTTAATTTACAGTGTACGGCTACACACAGCTGTTCCCACTCATCAGTTAGCACGAGGTATCACAGTGGAGAGAGAGGGAGCCCGGTCAGGTCCAGTGTGTGGCAGTGTGAGAGCTGTGTGTTGCTGTACTGCCTGCTGTGAAGGCTGCTGCCTTTCTTACGTTAGTTGACCCTTATTAAAGTAACTAAGTATGCTGTGAAAACCTGTCTTATTTATCGTTTCACAGTTGTTTACAGCTGGAGTAAGGTTTAAATAGTTTTTATTTTCCTTAAAGCAGAAGTAAGCGATCCGGTCGTTTTGGCTGCGTTCCAGGCAGGCTTTTGAAACCGTAAATTACAGCTTCAAGTCACGACTTACGACTTTGTAGCGTTCCAGGCAACCCGCAACTCGCGTTTCTCCGACCTGTTGCCTGTGAAAGTGCACTAACGGCCACTCGTAACTTCCGACCCGTGAACTCGTACCAGATCAAACTGGTACGACTTCACAGGTCGGAAAAACACGAGTTAGGAGTTGCCTTGAACGCACCATAACGTCTTGTCAGCCGATGGAGTTAGCAGCCCCCGCCTGGATCTATTGGTCCTCGTCCCTACGTTACCACATTCACACGCATCCCTTGGCTGCACACACAGCCCTTCATGCCGTTCCCTCTCCTCATTGGATAAAACTTGTAGGATACGAGAAAAGTTTTCTCCTCGGCTCAGAGCAGAGCAGAGTGACTGAGAGACCCGTGTTTCGGTCCAAACACTCTATGTAAGTGATTGCTGTGGGAAGATATAACTATTTAAGACTTATATTAACACAAAAATATCGCTAACTTCTGCTTTAAACATTGTTCTGCTTCTAGACCTTCCTTTCCTCTCACTCAGAACACTTTTTTTTTATGTTTGTTCCCCTCATCCACTGGTTTTACATCAGGGAATGAAACATGAGTAACAGAAGCAGAAGTGCAGGAAGGCAGCGAAACACGGGTCCACACATACATCTTGATAAAAGACAATCAAATAATGACACCCAGGAAATAACAAATGAATAAGGACGAAGAGAATCCCAATAAAAACACCCTCCTAATTAGGGTTGGGCACCGAAAAACGGTTCCAAATAGGAACCGGTTCCTAACGTCCGGTTCCGGAATCGTTAAGAAGCCGTTTGAATTTCGATCCTTTTTTTCGGTTCCTAAATGTCCGCACTAGTTTGTTTGTTTTACTCCGCTCGCACTAGTTTGAAGTAATTTGACCCGCCCCGCACCACCGCATCTATTTTCACAACCATCCCGCTGCTATTAAACGTCAGACAGCGGCTTTTTACTTTGAAAGGGCAGACAGAGGCGCTGTGTTGCCGGTAGCTTGTCAGTGTGGAGCTCGTGAGGAGTGGGAGAGTCACAGTGCAGCGCGAGTGCAGCAGCCGCGGCCACCGCCTCTCACTCTCCCCGGTCTGCTCTCTGCTCTCAGTGAAACCAACCCCGCTCTGCTGATGCGCCCAGCCGCCGTCTCACCCGGTTCCCACACCTCCTCCGGCTTTCCCGTCAACATCAGCGCGCCCCTGATAACACACTCTGGACTTCATCATCAGTGTTTTGCAAATAAAGTAAACATTGCTTGACCCTCACCACGTGTCACTAATGTACAGACCTCCTCAGCCTGAGAAGGCAGACATGATTATCTTCTTAAACAAAAACTGTTTTTGATTTGTCATCATGACTGCTCCAGTCTTTGTTTTATTTTGTTGCATATACAGTCACCTGTTCTGCAACTCTTTGTATGTTAGACAGTTTGCCAAGTTTCAGTTTTATAGTTACAGTTAGGGACCCTCCCTTTTAATTGAATACCATAGTTGGCAAAATCTATTTTTGGAGGCCTTTTGGAGGTCTTACAAGCTGTGTAAGATGTATGTTTGAAGTCCAAGCATGCATGCAAAAATGGCCTGTGTGAAGAGTTTGTCAAATAAAAAAATATCCTGTGAAATAAGTTGTGACCTGTTGACCTGCACCTCAAAGAATCGGAATCGAGAATCGTTTAGAACAGGAATCGAAATAGAGAATCGCTAAAATCTAAACGATGTCCAACCCTACTCCTAATCCCAGTGACCTTTCGCACTCCATGAGAAAACTAAGCATGAAACAATGGCATGGCAAGTGTTTCTCAGGCACACCTCAATAGCATCCAACCCTGAATATACCCGGCACAATATACAATAATGCTAATCAATCAGGAAAAAGAACATGGTATGCCAAACACTGGTGTCGATGTTAAGGCACAAAAAAGTGACGAAGGCATGATTTCCATTATCAGGGTGGGGGGGACTGTGGTTGTTTTCTCGCACTTTCTCTGTGTCTGTGCTATCAGCTGGAGGAGGGATGTGCTCTTAAAAAAGGGATCAAATTGCTGTTTTCATTTATTCACAGATCTACTTCAGGACAACAACATATCCAGTACAGCAATAAAAAGCAGCACGATTCCACATATGACAGCACTTTTCAGTTCACTAAAACAGCAAAATATTTGGTAAAAATCAGTTCTAACAAATAAAAGACAGCAGGATTTTGAGATTTTGGAGACTTGCGAGGAAAGGATAGAGACAGTAACTTGTGAGAGCATGCAAGGTCCTTTGAATCAGCTTATGGTTGAGAAACATAAAAAGTAAGCTCTCCTACTAGCCTCCAGCATCGAGTGATATATTAGTGGAAATGCTGACAATGACTCATATTACAGAACAGCTAGGCACCCCATCTGAATTCCAACTGAACTCAGCCCAGCTGGATAGTGACAATCTGTGATTTATTTCTGGTTGAGTTTGACAAAGGAGCCATAAACAAAAAGAGAATAAAATCAAAACCTAGAAACTTTTACTTTTAAATGGATTTTCAATGGTAAATCTGAATCTCAACTGCCTGACACAGCAATGTGGCTTGTGGAACTGTAATTAGTGCACTTTTTTTTTTTCTGGAAGGACTTCATTAAACTGGATTCGGCACTGGTTTGTCAGCAGTGTGGCTTAACATGCAACATGAGCCTGAGCTGGATTTTGTTTTTGGCCAGTAAAGTATCACAGAGAGTAAGGTTTAAAAAGTCACGGACAGCACTGGTAAGTCAATACATCACAGACCATGAGAGCGGTAAACATATTACTTCCTATCATCTGCAAGCACTTTTCTGATATGCAGTGATTAGCTTTCTAAGAGAGGGATCCCCCTCTGTGGACTTACCATTTTTGAAATATTTGTGCAAAGAATGAGGACGTGTACGTGATGATGCTCATGTTTATTAGAAGACTCCGTGACATCTCAGGGTCTCAATTTCTGATAATCCTGAAGTGGAAGCTTCGAAGAGAGACTATAACGACGGCATATGGAAGACATTGTCGGCAATTAGAGTACAGTAGTTGAGACACTTATAGAAGCTATGCAATATGTACACAGGAAAAGCCACAGCGTGCATCTAGGTCTGCAAAAACAAAAAAAGAACAGGGAAAGGGGGTGAAAGCTGGCAAACGAGTGTTAGGGTAAAACGTGCTTCTCTGTGCCAATAGCCAGAACTGATTAGGACACGTGAGACACATGAAACAGATCACTAACAGGTGGAGAGGAGAGTACATAAAGGAAGGAAAAAAAGGGTTTGAGCAGTTTACTGAGCTTAAAAGCCTGCAAGTAATAGAGAGAGAGTGTGTGTTTGTGTGTGTGGTCGGAAAGTGTCACAGGTGAATGGTTAATTGCTTCTGAAGTGTAGTGTTTTGTGCTTGCACAGTCATGTATAATCGTTATCTGATTCTCTACAACATGTTTGTGCATTGAAACAAACAGGCACTGTTTGTTTATAACCACTGCGGCCTTACCATCTAAATATTCTTTAACCAGATGAGTCCCCGTCCCCAGGACGAGCTTTTCACTCAGACCCCTCCGGCCACAGCGACAACCGCACACTCTGCAGTACAAACGCTATTCTTCGTAGACTATTCTGAAAAGGCATTATCTCGTTTCATGCACATGGTTTGAATCAAGGAGGATTGGCTGTGCTCAGTGTTTAGTATCGGAAAGCTGTTATTTTTCAAAGACCCAAAGGGCCTCCTCTTTCAGGGTCCATGTACTGCACAATGTAACTTTTCCACACCAAACACAGGGATGTTTCTCTGGAACAGACAGAAGAGACTGGGTTCAGCTCAAACACTGGCTGATGAGGATGACACTCTGCTGCTCTCTGGCTCCGTGCCAGCGTAGAGTAGTGACACCCGAGCCATAGAGTCGCTGCCAAAAGCCTGTGTAACACGTCTTTCTTATCAAATCATTGTGAACAGGTTACCATGAACTGTGGAGACAGAAATCCCACAAACTTAAGGGTCTTTTTGTTTCACACCCAAGAAACCAAATATCTTTGGCCTCTTTCAGTCAGTTTGGGTGATGGTGTTCGCTCGCTTGTCTCGGTCGGCTGGTAATTGCTGAGCTCTGTTATCTGAGAGCGGAGCCGTTCGCAGAAAGTTCTCAGAGCTATGTCTTCATGACTGCAACCTGTAACCTAACAAAATAGTAACAGGCAAAACAAAGACACCGTGCCAGCAAATGTTCTGAAGTATAACACCAAAAAATGAACACAACAAAGAACACCACTGATTTTGGATTGGTGCCTTTAGGTTAGTATGCAACGTCTCTTATCAACCCGTGTATAATTATGTGTAAATGACAAACAAAAAACATATTGTTCAATTGGCTCAGCGACGCGTCCGGACTCAAAACAGTCAGCGATATTTTGGAAAACAACTATTGTTCCCCTGTCCAAAAAAGATGCCACAAATCAAAATACAGTGATTCAGATGTATCTCCCTTGTAGGTTCACCGGCCTTCTTCTCACCACTTCACCACTGACGCCTCCAGCTTCCCAAGAAGATGAAGAAATTTGCCAAACGGTTTGTCAGCCATCCAATCATATTGCGAGACGTTTTCTATGGAAAATCGTGGCGAGACTGTTTTTGTGTCTTCACGAACGTCCACAGCTGTTTTCTCCATTTCTCCTGCTCTTTTCCTGACACAGATCATTTAGGCAGATGTACACTGCCTCCACCTGGGGTAGCACTGACAACCAAATCTCCCCTGTGCTTATTATGGCTGTATGAAACATATCCTGTTTTTAAGAACCATCATGTGAAGGGGCTTTGTTGAGGTCTTTCAAACAACGTCATGCCACCAAACGCACACTAATCGCTGGGTAATCCACCTTTCCCAGAAGCTACACGTAAATATACTCGTGTGTGTAGTGGATGTTTACATATACATGTGTGGTGCTCTAGCTGGAAGCATCTGTTCTATACATCCCCATGATCCAAGCTTCTTTCATCAGCATCAGGCAAGCCTAAGGATGTGTCTGCCCAAATCCCCTTCTTTCCTCAATTCAAACCTGCATGCCCCCCTCTCCTCCCACTGCTCCCCTGACAGACTTTGCATTATCCCACCAGTCACCCACCCACCCGTTCATCAGCGGGGCTTCCGTGTCCCCTCCAGTGATGCATTCAGTGGGACTCCTGGCTGCCTATAAGCCCATTATAGAGGCTCTGGAACCGCCATACCAACTCAGAGATACTACAGCCCTGTGTGGGCTCTGTGAGGCCCCGGGGCGTAACATGTGGAAGCAATCACAGCAGAGAGAGATGAAATGATATATAGTACTAATACAGAGATGGATCAGTAATGACAGCAATCGAGTGTCTAATCAAAATACATTCATTCCACACAAGCAGTGACTTCATACGTCTGCATGTCTCAAAGCTGAGGCCCTGGTCAGTAATAACCTGGATCACATATCTTATCATAATACATGGATGCAAGTGCGTCCATTATAAATATTAGCCAAAAAACTACTGTTCACACAGAGTCTCGGTCAACGTAACACTACAAAAATGCAGTCCAGCTAGTCTAAACAGAAAATACAACGCATTTGAAGGTGATGAAATGTTAACAATTGAATAAGGTGCCTAAATATTTCCGGGTTTTTTTGGGCCACAAAACTATTCCCATTACCTGATCTGCTCTCACTTAAATCAGTGGACAAGGCCAACAGGCCCATTCCCATGTCTAGTATACTGTTTGGTAAGAGTTTGGCTCAGCTGAGACAAATGCTCAAATTGCACATCATTATTCTAAACAAGGTTCATGTGAATAATAGCAAATAGCAAACCCCCTTACATTTTTTTTTTAAATTATTCATTATACATACCGTAAACATTGTTGCATTAGCTTGCTACATCAATTGGTCAAGTTGAGTGTTGTAGTATGTGCTTTGTTACAAATGAAAAAAGTAATTAAATAAATGAGCGGAAATTATTTTTGAAACGATAGCATGTCAAGACTTTCTTCGACTCCAGATTCTTATATTACTGTTGCTATTATGTTAATCTATGTGTGGGCTGTTTGAGGTGCTTGTAGAAGAATTTTTAAGATTTGATAAGACAACCTGCATCTGGTTGTGCCTTTATATTCAGAGGACAGTGATGGCAGTGGTTTGAACATATTCAACTCTGTAAGCAAATGACCATATAAACAAATACCATTCCTTTAAACCTAAAAGGGTGATGTATTAGCAGTTAACAAACAAATCCGATACCGTGTTGAGAATGAGATGGGATAAAACTCTACTACGGTCAAGGATGGGCATAATGTAAAAACGTCCGCCGAGCTGTAACTCACGATGATACATCCATTCCCTTTCATTTGAAAACCTGCTTCTGTGCAAACTGCCAAGAAATAAATAACAAAAATGTCTGTATTTTGCATTTGCTTATAAACCATGTCCCTACTTAAAATAACAGACCATAAAATTCAGGAATCCATCCGCAAAAAAGGTTAGGAAAGAGATGTGGATCTGTATCTCACACACAGAGAGAGACACACACACGGACACACACAGGTTAGATTACAGATTATCCATTTTGATCATCAGTATGACAAATCATCTTTCTGGCCAGAAACACAATTCTTAAAGCACTAGGGTATGATAGGTGGATAAATGACTCAGTAATGAAATGTTCTTTCCTTCAGCTTGCCTCATCTACTGAAGTCAATGATTTCTTTCATTTCCCAGATAAGCAAACCACTGAGGGGATGTGAACTTCTCAACTTCAGCCTGCACAGCTGAAAAGTAACAGTGGGAGAGAGTGAGTTATTTCAATTAAGAAATACAACATATTTAGTAAACACAGCACACTGTGGTCTATTGACTGATACTAAGTTTAATTAATTGCTTCCTTGTCTCAGTGGCAGATGTTGTGCACTGACCTAAAATGATCTGTCTTCAGATGAAGCAATAGTGCATGAATACAAATTGTATTTCCAACCCTTAACCACAGTAAGTGTTTTCAGGACCACAGATGCAAAGATAATCAAATGGTGTAAATGAATATCCAGGATGATTTACATTCACTAATTTTGCAGATATGTTATAGTGAATATAAATGTATGCTTTCACCAGCATAGATACTAGTATCCATGCTTTTATCCAAAGCAATTTAAAACACAAAACATTCATATCCTGTAAAAGTTAATACAATTTCTTGTATTCTTCAGATTTTGAACTGACTTCTAAAAAAAAAATGATGTAAATAGTGGGGACATTCCTGAGAATAACTACTATTCAAAGAGTTCAACTTTATTGTTTTATCTAGTGGTGAAAGAAATTTTGTGAGTGGTTGTACACTGCTTATGGATATACTGAGAATGTACAGTACAGAGTATGTTGCCAATTTTACACAATTTCCCTGAGAAACACTTTGAGGAGAAACTGCTGGTCTGCTAGTTCTTTTATCTTTCCGAGGAATCTTCACACTTGCCTCCTCTATTTGTGCAACAACACCTTCAGACTGCTTAGGCCTTGTTCCAAAATGCCAAAACAAGCACCACTCCCTCTTACACACCATGACACTATCAGCAGCTGTGAAAAGTATTTTTGTGCAATCTCTTTTTCTTTGCCTTTCCATCAATTGTAACTTCAGTAGAAATCTCCCCGTCTTGGCCTGACACCACATCATCTGCATAAGAACTTTCAGAAAAAATGAATCATCACTTCATCATATACCCCACTGGTGGTCATTTTGTGTAGTTACTGTATTGTTTCCAATTATGTCAAATCAGAGGGTAGAAACTGTAAATAAAAAGTATGTACTTTTGTAGAACAATTTTAAGTATCTTAAAATTACTGAATTCCATTACATTAAAGCTATGGTCTACGATCTGAAAGACGATGAGAAAAATTTGAAAAAAGCACCTCCACCCCCCAAACACACACACCCCTCCCCTCCGAGCTTGTATGGCCCTGCCCTCGGAGCGTCCTCACGACATCCCCTTCAGCAGAGCAGAGCGGAGCAGAGCAACAAGCCTGCCAGCAGAAACCAAACACGGCGCCAGCTTTGAATGTGGAGTAAAATGTTGGATTCACAGTCACAACTTACACAATAAAAACCAAAGATTACCTCTTCAACTCTGCTGTATCAGCACCGCCGTTGCAGCCTGACTCCGACTCTTCCTGCTTCTCTCCCCGACATACAGCGCCCTGTGCTGGGCGGCCCGGCGCGAGCAGTCTCCCTCCAGCTCTGGAGCTTTCTTCCACAATTACTGGCGGTCTTGTCGCCGGTAATAACGCCGGTGCCAGTTGCCACTGTAATTACCGGTAGCCTAACTGGTGGCGGCACCACCGCCATTAGCGGTGCAGAGGAAAGCTCCAGAGCTGGAGGGAGACTGTGGTATGTGGGGGAGAGAAGCAGGGAGAGTCGGGGTCCTGAGCTCTGCTGTGTGCAGAGCGACCCCGCTCAGGCTGCAGCGGCGGCTGGAAGCGGCTTTGTGTCGGGGAGAGGATCAGGGAGACTCGACGCGGCACCGGTACCGGTAATAACGGCGGCAACACATTCTGTGCTTCTGTACTGTGCTTCTCTGAATCCTAGTGGGGCTTACAGTGGCAGACCGGCCGGGGGTGGGGGCAGCAGGCGCTGAATTCATGGGTTCATGTGTCTATGGCTGAGCTGCTCAGGGCGGTTACAACCACTTGTAGTTTCTAAGCGGAAGGGGGTGGGGACGAGGCGGGGCGTCTCAGGACGACGAGGAGCCGGGGAGTCGAGGGGATTGGATGGAGGGTACGAGAGAGAACTTGACCAATAGGAGCCATCCGGGCCGCATGGCTCCTATTGGTCAATTTCTCTGCAGGCCCACAGCCGTTTGAGAGAATGGATTTTTTTCATTCCTTTTTCTCTTCACATTGTGTAGGTCGTAGCCTACTATAGGGCCATAACCACTGTCTAAATGACGTTAATAATAATGATCAGTCTTTCAAATCGTAAACCATATAGCTTTAACCAAAGTGAGCAAGTCACAGAGAGAGACATTTGCGGTTAAAAAAAAGAGATGTCACTGCAGCTGCGGTCTTGACTGGTCTCGAGAGTCCAGCTCAACCGAGACAAGACCGAGTACAAATGTAGTTGATTCCGAGACAAGACCAAGACCTTGAAAACGTGCTCCCAAGACCGGTCTCATGTACCACAACAGGAACAGGAAATACATGCCCTACAGCACAGCAGATGCAAATTAATGAGAAAATGTGGTGGCAGATGTTGGGTGGAGAGATGCAAATATGATATACTTACATTATTAGCCTGAGTGATGTCATTTAATACTAAGGCTAACTAGGTCTATGCCACAATAAGTGTTGCCCCTTCATTCATGGTTAGAAATACAGAATAACTACGAATAATGACACAGAGTAAGTCAACACCTCAGACAAACACAGAGCGCAGTGCACGTACACATACTCAGGAATCCAATGTCATGTTTCTGTCAATGTATCTTCATGTAGCACTCTGCATCATAAACTAGGAATGTTTCTGAGCTGAAAAGACAAAGTGAAGGCCTGGCTCAGTAATCTGCACTCATCAATCCTCTCACGCACGCATTTGCCATCATCTCTTTGACAGCAATTGATCTTCACACAACATCAATAAAAGCTTTGTGACCCAATTTTCATAAATGAGTTGCGCAATTACAACCTGAACGAATAATTTACCACCTGCTGATTCCACCTCAGGACATATCCATCATAAGTTTAATTGCAGGCTGTTCATTGCTGACACTCTTGTGCATGTGCACAGTGCACTGTTGGAAAGTAGAGAGAAGAGGGCAGGATGAATGAGAGAGGCAGACTGTGCACTGTGTGGTACCATCGCTGGAAAAATGGATTAATAAAGATATTAGTCTGATCCAATTGAAAGAATCTTCAATAAATTCAATATAACTAGGGCTTCCACACAGTGGGTAGACAGAAAAATTGTTGAATATCATAGACGTGATGAATCTGTATGATTCAGGATACAAAGTAATTGAAGACAAGAACGGTGGTTAAAGATTTATGCAGGTGATTTTGTAGAGAAAACATTATACATGTGTGAAAGGAAAGGGTTGTTTCTTCTTTAATACTAAATCATTCTAAATAAAGTGTGTGCTTGTTTTCTTTCAGTAGGCCTTTTTTTTAAGTGGCTAAATCACATTTTTTGCGGTTGGCCCCATCCACGGCAGGATTTCGCTCCGCTTCCTTCCTGGTGCCTCTCTTAAATGCTAATATGCTGATCCGAATCCACCGCAGGTAATGCACTTACCATAGATACCTACCCTACCTTAAACACCCCCACATCAAATAACCCAAAATATCACTGTAGGCTGGGGAATTTAGTGATTAGAATAGGGTAGGTCTCCAGGAAATGAATATGTGTGTGCATGAGCATGAGCATGAGCGTGTGCGTGTGCGTGTGCGGTGTAACCAAACTCCTCTACTAGTGGTCATGTGATCAAGAAGAGCTGTACCAGATGGTTGAGAATTATTCTGAATACTTCCTCTTAAGTCTCCCTCTCTCTAGCTTTCTCTCACTCACTCTCTCTCTCTCACACACACACACACACACACCAACAACAACAATAACAACAACAAACACATATGGTATCTCTCAGGGCATTTGCTGCAGAGCTTTAACACCACAGTAATACATAATACCACACAAATCCCCGATAACACCATGTTCTTTATAGTTCAAAAACACACAGTCCAATCAGATGCATTTTGTTCACTAACAAAGATAAACAACGACAGGTGGCCATGACGTATGCTGTTGCTAAACTGACTGGCTTTTGCCTCTTACAACGAACTGGCTGACTTTAACATTATGTTTCGTATCGTAAGTTCGCTCAGTCAGTACAGGCTGTGAGGTTTTGTTAATCCTTCAGGTTTACATGTGATTTCTCCCTGGGCCTTCTGAGGGCCACTGCCAGCCACACTCATTTCATCATGATACTCTGCAGTGACAACACAGCCTTTGGGTGTTTCCTGAGCTTGTCTCACTCTCTAATTGCACTGCACTATCACTGAGCCAAGACACAGCTGGGTACTCTAACATTCACCTAATTTTCTTGAGCCAAGTAAAGCTGAGCTGAGTGGTGGAGGCAGATTGCATCCTTTGAATAAAAAGGTTCTTGTTCAAGTACTGATTGCAGGTGATCGTCAGAGCTGGGCCAGGGCCTTTCTTCACTTGCATCATAACCATAGCATAATCCTGAGCAACTGTCCACCATACAGCACCAGACCTGATTGGATCCAAACTCCAACATCTCTCAGCCAAAATAGTACATCTTGTCTGGAGTTTTATATCACACCCCCCTCCTTGTTTCCTGTTTTTTCCCCCCGAGCTAAAAGCAGCACATGCGATTTATTTGACTGACAGGACCTGCTTATAATTTTCTCTTCTCTTGGTTTTGCTTCACACTTTCTGGAAAAATACAGGACTAAGTTTAGATTAATTATCCTATAGAAGTCAAATAGAATTACCATTATAAACCACATAGCAACATCTGATACTGAACCTTAGTATACAGCATAGCCTTAATCCGGTTCATGAAAACAGTTAGGCTACAGTACATTATGTCAAGTATTGTTGTCTTTCCCAGGAGAAGCTGCTTGGGCGTGGAGAATTTTTTTTTTTATCCAAACAGATAACAGAAAATGAACATACAACAACTGGTAGTTATTGGGATGAGCTACGCAAGTTACAACAGCAGTTGGCCCACAAAGCCTTCATCAACACAGAATCCAAGAAAAAAAATTCAAAGTTGATGCTGTCTGTGAAATTATTTCTGTAAATTGCTATAGCCGCATCAACAGATGTTTGCTAAAAACATAGAATAATGTGAATTTCAGCATTCAAATAGGTTATTCCGATGCTATAATGGTGATTTCAGAACTTAAATAGATCTACTGCATGATCTCCATCCATACAAAGCCAAAGGGGAAGTTAAAGTCATCAACAGAACCAACAACATCAGTTTCTATATAAAATATGGATCCTAATAATTTGAGCAAGACCTCATGACGTTTTCCATGCCACTAGATGTCACACTAGACTCACAGCACTAAATACCGAAACAAATGCCTCATCTTCTACCATACCTCTGGCCTCGGGTTTATCCCCTCTATCCCCCACCAAGCCATGTTCCCAGCAGTGTTGGAAAGCAAAGTGACAGATTAGAAACACACAGCAAGAGGCATAGAACGAATAAAGTTACATCTTGTTCAAGAGAGATAACAACAGTAACAAAACTCTATAAAACCACAGATGTTAGTCCCAGTCATGTTCCAAACACGGCAACGCTAGCTGTTAGCCAACTAGCGGTAGATAAGCTAACGTCACCATGAACACTGCAGCTGTAACCAATGGAAACAGGGTTATGTAGCATAAAGTTACTTACCCTTGCCAGAGACCTTTAGCAGCTTTGCATGAATGTCCATATTAAATCCAGTCCAGTATTGGCTCCTCTCTTTGGAGCCGGGGCTAATAACATGGAGATAGCCTACTACTTAATGGATGTTTTGATGGGCGACTGGCCGAAAGAGATTTGACAGTTGGTCCTTAGTCTTTATAAACACTTGTATCATTTTTTCTCAGCGGGAGGCCTTGTAAGCTAGAAAAGCTGTTTGTTCAGTGGAGAGAAGTCTGGACACAAAGAAATGAACACAGGTGCACCTGATGACTAATGCTGCTGTTGTTGCACTTACATACGAGCTTTAGCTTATGGCGGGCGCGGCACTTAAATACGATCTTATGCCGGGCGCGCTCGAGCCATTCACGAGTGTAGAAATGGCGTCAATCACGCGGTCCTTCACCTGATGGCGCGCGCACCATATGGTCAGCCGTGACCGCAGCTGCGCGGGTTCAGATCGATCCGACTATTTCCGGTTTTTGTCTTTCACCCTCTGACAAAATAAATGCAGTGATGCTAGCATGAAATGACTGTTGTCATTCATTTAGTACATATCAAGCACCATTTCCAGAGGAAATTATATTTAGTAGCTTTGCTTCTTTCTTTTTATTCCAGTAGCCTACACTCCAGTGTATAAGCATAGCCTACTAGCCTATCATAGTTGATTGTAACTATTCTGTAAAGATGCAAAAAAAAAAAAAAAGTCAAATATCCATGATACACTGATGAAAATGATACTCTCCTCAATGGATGCTTGTAGCCTACAGTCTATGAAATGTTAGTTGGCAATGACTCCTCACATTAACTTAGAAAAGTGTGATGATTTACATTTTTAAAAAGTAGCCTATGTGCTGGGAAAACTTATTTTATAAACACCTTACGTACATATCTTACTCTTAAGCTCTGCAGAAAATGGAGATCATATTGTAATTTACGTCTTCCAGATAAAAGGTATTTATATGAGTCATGTACGCTGATTCAGTCCATCTCTCTATGACTCAGTTTTCAATGAATGCAAAAACTCATTATGCTGCTGTCATTTATCTGGCCCACTAGCCAGAGACATGTTTGAAGACTGAGCTGGGCTTTACCGTCTTGTGTCCCCTAGTGACTTTTCTGGCAGGCTGGCTCTCATGCAGACTGGAATTAGGTAAGACAGTGAATGGCTGGGCCTAGACTCTGTGCTTAGCAAAAGGCACAACCCCAGATTCGGACAAGAAGACATTCAGCTGCATCGCGGCTAGAAACTCACTTTATGAAGGCTATGAAGGCTCATAAACACTCCAAAAACACAATAAAACATGTCTCTCTCCTCAGCATATACAAAAATATACTGTATTTCTAAGTGAGCTTGCCAGTTGCACACAGACACACAGTCAATCTCTGAGAATCTTGATAGGTTAATGTGTGAATATAACCAGAGACGGTGGGATGCAGTGTCAGACACTGGTGTTCAACAGCTCCAGAAATCTCTTGTCCCTGTTTTCCTGGGCTGACCTTCCTGGTGTGGTTAGACCAGAAGAAAACATGCTTTGTGATATCAATCATTTATGGCTCCAGACGAAGCCTTGTACCGCATGCCACATCTGGCATAATCATATTTATAACCATAACAAAGATAAGAGGAGGTAAATCAAACACAGCCTTTCTTAGAGCACTTACATGTCTGCTCATTGAAAAGCAAATTGGAGTTTCCTTTCATCACGTGAGAGCTTTCTGGCATTAACAAACAAGCAGTCGTTCTCCCATGGAATCAGAGTCGGCCTCTGTCCAAACTGGACGACCTCTCTCGGTCCCTAATGTCTCTGAAAACAAAGGACCATTCTGGTGTAAAAACTCACAAACTGTGAACAAAAATACACTGTAAGACGTGATCCTCTCTGTCTCTGACCTATATTTTAAGAACAATGCGTGTCTCTAAAAGTGAAGCTATCCTTACCCTGACGCATATTTACACAGACATTATCAATCTGGATTTCTCAACAACTTGGCATCTGCTTTGTGCCAGAGAGCATTCCATGATAAGGAGAGAGAAATCTCAGAGGCACAGAGTCTGCTCCTGCATGTGTTTCAGGTATTGACAACCAGGTAGCAGAGGACTTGCTGATCATAAACCCACTAAATAGTGTTCTTTGCTGAGGAAATCAGGAAATCTTATCATATAAACAAAGGCAGTGTTGATCTTAATAAATAGTAGGCTCTCAATAACTTGCAATAATATTTACTCGGAATGGCTTTCAATGCTCGTAAAATGTGTTGCTCCAAAAGACCACAGTGCTTACTGACTAAATGCCTTTAGTTCGGACACTTTATATCTGGGAGTAAGATTTGATGCTTGTGCCATTATGGCTCATAAAACAGGCATTGTCTCCTGTAGTCATCTGAGGGTGCACTCACTCACACTAGGACCATTTGTTCCTACCATGCTGAAGCAGGAATGACCCTATATTTAGACTGCACAGGTGGTGACACACATCTTGATTTATGAGGTTATATACAACTGGTAGGTTAAAGTTAAAATTCAGGACTATTCTGATTTAAGCTTTCACTTTCCTGCCAATAAATAGTCACGTGGAAGATTTAAAGAGTGACATAATTGACTGAATCAGCTTCCCTTCCTATTTTTGCGTAATAATGGCTGCTTCCTGATCCACCTGCTTCATTCTTCTCGTGAAGACGTTTAGTTGAAGCACAGTGTGTGACTGATGAAGACGTACGCACATAGAGAGGACGCATCATGCAATGGGAGCAGCAACCCGGGAGCGTCGCGTGAAGCTTTCAGCGGCAGTTACGCCCACACGTCATCACGTCTGAAGTCTCCTTCAGGACGCCGACGTACAGTTGGAATTTCAATTAAACGTTGCAGAAAGGAAAGAGAGAGAGAAAAAAAAAGCAAACTTACCGTCGAGGTTGAAATAAAAAGAAGTCACTTGAAGGGGCAGGAGCAGAGAAGAGAATAGTTTGTTTTTTAGGACAGTCGATGACCAGGAAGCATTTTGAAGCCGGCGCAGTGTGGATGAGTTAGTCGCTACCCCTCCTCTCTCTCACATCTGGACCCTAAACTGAAGCAGCACCTCCCTTCCAAGGAGTTTCTGCTGCTCTCTGCGCACCCACGACTCACGGACACACTTCTTCCCTACAGCTTCTTAATGAATTATCGCCCGTGCATTTTGCAGCTGCAAATAACAAAAACTACAAATGAATGGAGCCATAATCTATCCAACAATCATTCAAACCCCAGCTGCTGCAGCGTTGAGCAACACGAAGCTTCAAAAAGCTCAGGAAGAGAGAAAAAATAGGATGCATATAAAAGTTCCTACTGTTACAAATGGCATAGCTCAGAACAACCAAAACACAACACTTGTAACACTTGTTACAACCAGTAGTAGTGAGTAACAGTTATTAAGTGCTGCTCTCAACAGCAAGTTTACTCCTTGTCTTGATACTTACCGATTATAAATAGGTAGGCCTATTTGTTCTCCACAGTATATTTATATTTCTCCTCTGTGTTCAAATACCAATAAATAACACTTGTGAATGGAGCACTCCATAAATCATTGCATTTCAGTCTTGGCTATGTGATGATTTGGAACAAAGAAATATTTCAGTAAAATATAAACTAGAGTAGACTGTAAATATTCAGAGTAAGCTTGTACATCCAGTACAGACGTTTCCATAGACATATTTATCAATGACTGTAATTTTCATATGAGCTGATTTCTTCCTCCTTAGTGTATTGACAAAAAGAAAGAAGTCTCATTTTCTAATATCATTTGCACTGCTGATATTTATATAGTGGCGAGATAAGGTCAGTCAGCTCTTTGGAATAACTTCAATTTATGTAAAAATGTTCTAAATTGTGGTCAGATCTTCATCCAAGTTCCAATTATGAACAAACACAATCTGTTTTACCCAATGACACGTGAATCAGTGTATTATTCTAGTCCAAATTGATAACATCAATAAAACCTCCATAGCACAGGCTGGAGAAAGTATGTGATCCTCTTGGGTAATTACATCAAAAGAAGCAAATTTGTCAGGAGATACCAAACCCAGAGTCCAAACCAGATTTGAGGTGTGGTTTAGTGCTGCTCTGACTTATATATGAAGACAGTTATATGTTTGCTGATGAGTAACAGATCTCATATTTGATGAAGAATTGTCAGTTTGCATGGAACCTGAAAGGGTTGCAAAGTAATTCCAAAATACTTCGATATTATATAGAGACAATTCAATTCTGTGGCTTCTCTCCAGCTAAGATTATTCCCGAAGCACAAGGCAAAGGCAAGGCAGTTAAAAGTGCCTTTAAAGACATAAAAGGAATCACTGGAGATGCTTTGCGTCTCTGTTCATGAGTTAACTTAACTCAAATCACAGTGCATGGTTGCATGGAGAATGGTATCCATGGCAGGACAGTGGGAAAACCATGGGAAAACACATGCTGGGAAAAGGTGAATATGTTCAGAAGGATAAACATTAAAAGATCACCTCGAAGGTGAAGCAGGGAAAGGAAGGAGGGAGCATCAGGCTCTGGGCCCAGGCAGTTTGCCATCATTCGTGGGGGAATGAACTCCCAGGTTTATCGAAGGTCTCTTAAATTATGATAATGTCAGGATGGTTGTCCGACCTGCTGAAGCTTCGAAGTAGCAGCAGGAGATGATGCAACAGCACAACGGATCCTGAACACAGCAACGCCAATCTACTACAGAGTGATGTAAAATTCAGACAATCTGCCAGTTAACCCAGTAGACATGCTGTGTAGCGCGCTGAACACCAGACGCCCTAAACGGCAACGTGGCTGATCTTAGGAAGCTCTGGAGGAGCAATGGTCCAAATTTCCTCCTGAACACTGAGCAGCTACTGGGAGTGCTTGTTTGATGTTATTGCTGCCAAAGGAGGTTCAATCAGTTATTAGAGGCAGGGGTTCACTTATTCACTTTTTTCCATCAGCACTGTGAATGTCTAATGGGTTTACAACAATGACACAAAAGATACAAATAGTTTATGCTATATGAGTGTGCTTGTCTACATTTGTGACAAATAAATGCAAATGATCTGTACACTGTGTATTTTATGCTGTGAAAATGTGTATTACTATGATTTAGGCATCTAAACAAACAAACAAATTTAAGAGTCTCATATGAAATCATATGCAAAGGAAAATTAAACTAATTTATGATCTCACATATCTATTTAGAAGCTTGGGCCATTTACATTATTGACTTCTTTAAGAAACTGTTCCTCAGATGTCCATGTATGCAACAACAGGTCCAACAATTGCTGCTGAGTAACACATGTAACCACGATTTCCCCATCATTTATTGTATATAAAGATGAATGAAAGGACAGAAATGTTTGAAAAGGCAAAGTTTGCAAACCCTGTTCTGACCTTTCTGAAATATTCAGCAAAAAAAACAAAAGTGAGTACCCTGTCAACTGTGACAGTGGTGCTCTGCTGTAATCTGTCCACTGACATGAGACAGATAAATCCTTGGCTGTGGGAAGCTTTGTTTCCCCCAAGATTAACAATTGCTGATTTATGGTGTTATAGAAACAGTGTGTTTGGACATTTTGCCTCAACAAATATGTTCACTCATCTTTACACATCCTGAGATATCTCCTCCAACCTTATTAAAAAAAAAAGTTTGAGCTGGGGGAGCTATGTGCAGCTGGTGTCAAAGCAACGGAGGCAGGTAGACAACATTGCATGTTGCAGCAGATACCGCGGAGCCGCCTTCAGCTCGAGGAGAACACAGGAGAGCCGCCGGGAGAGGAAAGATACAACGCCTGGTCTCTGTCCATCACTCCGCTGCCTCTCTCCAAACATGCATTCTGCTTCCAAACAATCTCATCTCGCCATCTATCACTCATTTCTGTTTTCAGCAGGTTATCTCCGAGGCAGCCTGAGAGAGGGCCCGTCGCCATGGTGACCACTCCAGCCCTTGGATGCAGCCCAGGGTTGTAAAAAAAAAAGTGAAGAGCAAAAAGACTATTATGATCTTGGGTCTGTTTCCTTCCAAGTCCAAGATTTAATGGAGCGGTCATGGGCGGGTGAGGGGGGGCGGGGGCGGGGGACAGTTGTCCAGGCCAACTTTTGAACTCAGCTGCATCAAGATTATTTCAAAGGGATGGACCCCGCGGTCTCTTCTATGAAATCTTAGCCCAGATTAGTGTATAACGGTAAAGACAGTAAATTAACTATAGCAGGGCTTCCAGAGGAGGGAAAGGGAAACCCTGGTGGAGCAGGAGAAGATGCAGAGAAGGGGCTAGACAAGATGAAGAGGCAGTTTAAAGGGGGTCAGAGACAGCAACAACAGACTGAGAGGAAACAAGAGGAAGCAGCCAAGACCATGGATGTTGTTTTATCAAGTTCATTTTGTCGCCTGGTTCTTTCCCCAACTCCAAAATATACTATTACATCACACTGAGCATGGGAAACTTCCCCAAAGCAACACACAGGCTCAGCTGTGTGTCTCACTTATCTCTCTTCTCACTAGCTGCACAGATATTCATCATTAGAGGAGCATCACTCCAGCACAACACAACAATACATTCTCTTTGTTTTCACTGACAGAACATAACCACAGCATGGGCGCACTGGGGACTGTGAAGAAAAGCAATTACAGATCACAAAGTGTTATGTACAACATAACAAGTCTTATGGCAAAATATCTCAAAGCTTGTTTTTGTCATTTTGTCAAGATTGCTGACAATACAGTAGCTTAATCCTATTATATGTTATTGAAGTTGTCATGATATATATTTACTTTGAAAAATGGTAAATACATGAGCTCAACATAAAACAAGACCTCAAAAACCAAACTATTATTTCATGCTTTCGTCAGATGTCTATTTGTACCGGATGAAAGCAGTGTCATGTCTTAAAAAACTTTGAAGCTACTTTGATGATTACGGTTGATGGAAATTCAGAAAGAAACCAAAATAAAAACACACTTTTATGGCAACCACAAACATGTTTTATTCACATGAATGTATCTTTCACAGAGACAAAACAAGGGTTTTCGTTGGTATTCTACAAGCCTACGAGCAACTTGTCTACCACTGGCACCATCTCCTCTACTTAATGGTCTTCTACCTCTGAAATTAAAGCTCTCCAAAAATACCGGCAGATTACAATAAGATAAATCAAAACGCAAAACAAAGCTGTGCGGCTAAAGAAATATGAAAACAAGATGAGCGTAATAAAGGAAGGTATGGGCTCACAGCCAGGAGACACAGTATGGACTAATTCACACAGAGTGACATTAAACACAACCAAGTGTAGCTGTCCTCAGCTAAACGTGCTCTCCTGTGCAAGTCCACCATGACAAGAAATGACAGAAAATGGTGAGAAAAGGAGCACAGTCCTGGTTGTTTGAGGTGGGATTCAGAGTTAGTTTTTTTTACAAACCCCTTATAAGGGTTTCAGGGTCAGCCCAAGCAGCTTAACTCCAAATAACAACTATTTTCCAAAGTTGATGTAAACAAGTGTGTGTGTGTTGATGAAGTGGCAGAATGACGGGCTACATGAGCAGCATCCTCCCTGGATAGAAAATAATCCCACTGTGTATTCTGCGGTGGGCCAAGTCGTTCTGGTGAGGAAAACACCAGAAAGACCGCTGTTGATTTCGGAGTATTAGGGTCTTTTTGAGTTCTCTGTGAACATTTCCACATTGCGACATCTGGTTGGCAAGGGATTGAGCAGTTTTGCAGAAAAAAAAAAACTCAAAACAAAACAAGAAAAATGGTTCTTCCCTCCATTTCATCAGCGATGTTCAGTATTTGATCAAAAAAAAAAAAAAAAGTCTTCTGACTCGATTGTTTGTCAGACTGTATGCACTTG
Source organism: Trachurus japonicus (assembly GCF_045865225.1). NCBI lineage: Eukaryota > Metazoa > Chordata > Actinopteri > Carangiformes > Carangidae > Trachurus > Trachurus japonicus. The sequence goes on from NC_140912.1 coordinate 18,612,638, forward strand.
TTGACCTCTGATGTTCCACCGAGCTCCGTCGGGCCATGCTGTAGGGACAGAGATCTGGGCTGTGTCGAAGCAGACGGGCTGCTCTCAGGTGGCCACGGAGGTGACGATCTGGACCACCTCTCCGTTCTCACCCTGGATGGCACCCTGGATGGCCTCTTTTACCTCCATGTCCGTCTGCAGGGCGGGGGCCAGCTCGGCAGCCTGGGACACATGAAAGACAAGAGGGAGAGGGAGGACAGCGCAGTGAGAGCTTGCACATGAAACGTACTAATCATGTAGCATCCTGCTCGAACAGAGGAATGATGAGTGAGATCAGAGAGGAGATACATCAGAGGGAAGAAAGAGGAGAATGGTGAAAGGAATGAGAGAAGAAGCGGAGTGACAGGTGGTTGACAAGAGATGGGCTATTTGTATTTTAACGCTCAGACTGTCTCTATGGCCAGGGTCAGACACAGTGAGGTATTGTATGGGTAAAAAAAAAAAAAAACCTAAAAGATGAGAGGTTCATGACTCAGTCCTGGATGATGACCACGGGGAGTGACTCACTCCTTCCTCGAACGCACGCCAAAGGTTCCCTCAAACACACCTGCAGCATTTAATCCTCACTCCAGCCCAGCGCGCTGTCACTAGACAACGGCGCTGACTCCAGCACAGCTGCACCACAGCAGCACACACAATGCAACAACAGGCTGACACACTGTAACCACTGGCAGCCGGAGAAGCCAAGAACAACTCATATGGATCCATGTTCGCAGCTGCGACAGAGGAGAAGCTGGTATCGTTTTCACCTTGTGTGTATGTGTGTGTGTGTGTGTGGCATACTTTGGCAGGTGTCTGTGTGTCTGTGTGGACACATTTTGTCACCATGGAAACTTTATTCATAGGTGTTTAGATTAGATCAAATTGAAGGCTTGGTGACAAGATGAGTGTGGCCTGACTCATGAGTACTCAGTAATGGGCAGTAATGCAGTAACAACTACTGTGCGCTCATGGGCTGACGGGCATCACAGCAACACCACCTCCAGTTTGAAACACTGGACACAAACATATTGATAGATAATAGATCAACTGCTTTGAACCGTATGGATCAGCAACAATTTCGGAGAGAAGTGTGTCAAAACCAGGCTATTTGTCCTCTACGGTCCAGACTTGAGACTTGAGCAGGAGAAGAAACTCGAAAATTCGACCACATATTTTCACCAACTGCATCAGAAATGTCCCATGGAAATATCACTGTGTCTTTGCCTCCCACCCTTCCTACTTCATGTAGTTTGTGTAATGGAAACTATTATATAAAGAGAGAGGAAAAATGCGGAGATAAATAAATACAAAAGCCTAAGTAATTTTTCAAAAACTTAAAGGCTTCCATATGTCTGGAAACAGATGAGAGCGATTCTCTCAATTCAACACTTTGGAGAAAACAGGACGGGGGTCGGGGGGGGGGGGGGGCTAACCTTGCTCTGAACTTTGAACTGAAACTGAGTGATGTTTACATTGATGGGCATCAAAATCAAACTATGACAGTAGGCCACCCTGTACCAGGCCGGCCGGGCTGAAGCGTCTATGCTGCAACATTGGCCACTTGACTCAATGACACTTTGCACTTTGTGTTTCACAATATTGTATCAGTTTATATTTACTGTTGTAATTGGTCAGTGGCTCTTCTGTGTCTTTTATTTTCCTTCCGCCCTTGACTTTTGTTTGCTTGCATTATATATCATTACATAATATGTCATGTGATCAGTTCTTGTTTGGATAGATCCTTGTTCGTTTCTTTAAAGCATACTTTAAACAATGGAAAACCAAAAGAAAGCTCCATTTGAACATACTGGATGTATCTCAGCTGTGGCCTTGTTTTCTTGACCCATTAACACCTTACATTAATTTGAGAATGAAGTCTAATGAAAACCTGCTTTTGACAGATTTAAATACTGTTTGATCAATTGACGCCACATTGGTCGCAGACGGTTTCACTCTGTCCCACTGACTACATCAAAGCTCCCTCACTAGACCCCGCCTCCGTTGAATAGAAAGCTGATGACTGACCAGACCTATATCCTCTTTGTTGATTTTCAACAAGATCTGCGCACAATCAAACATGAGGGGAAAAAATGAGCTCTTTTTAGACATAAAAATCCATTCGAACCAATCAGTTGAGTAAACAAACAGCTTGATTGCTCGCTGCGCCAAGAAACATGGAGCGCAGATTTTGGAATACAGTACACGGGGTGGCAATACTTGTGCAAGCTCATGAACACACGAATAAATATAGCTTCAGGGTCTATCAGTTTGTGTATCATCTGCACCCAAAAAGAAAAAAATCCAATCAACATGGAGCGCTTTCACTGCCTGCACACTCACAGGGGCAAGGAACCAATTACCAAGACAACTAAAGACAACAAATGGACAACAAGACGGGGTCATAGCGCGAAGACACAAGTTTGAATGAGGAAATCCCAAAACCTGATGTGGAGCTGGTCAGCACATTTGCTCTCCACATGGTATGCAGCCAGATGAATATGATCAATCCCATTACAAAGTCTGCAAGAGGATCAGAATAGGACGGGAACATTATTTTTTACAGCTACACATCATTTGAAGTTCTCATTATAACGGATAAAACAACAACTTGACTAAAGGGTGGCCGTCTTTAGCTTGTGATGTGAGTAAAAAGAAACAGTTAAGGAGAATATAATATAATAGATATGTTGAGGAGAAGAAAAGCAGAGAGACTAAAGGGCTGGCGTTGTTTTTTATCCCTCAGAGTTAAACTGGCCACTTGAAAGGGAGCTGTGCCACGTGCCTGGACACCATCCTGATTCCACATGTGGCTGCTTCTCAACAAGCTCAATCATCTAAGGGTTGGAGGCATATCAATTAATTACCAACTTCCCATCTAACACTCCATCAACTCCACTTTCTCATGGTGAATTACCGTTTGTCCAAACACCCGTCATGAGAATTGAAAGCTGAATGACAATGGGAGAAAAGCAGACTCAACATACCTGCAAGTAGTTTGGCTAAATTGCTGAAATTACACTCATTTTACTATTTCAACATTTCAGTAATTATGAATGAAATATTTGAGGATACATTCGCCCCGTTGTGATGCTAAGCAAATCTTTCTAGAGTTTAAGAAGGCACGTGTTGGGCCCAACAACCATTTCTTGATGGAGGAGAAGAAAGAAAAAAAAATACCCAGAGAAAAAAAAGAAGTTATGATAGAGAGGATGAGCTCTTTATTAATTTTTTTTCTAAGGTGTATGGGGTTGAATTATTCAGTTTAAAGACAATTAAGTATTGGCCCTTCCTTTTAAAGAGCATGAATTTCCATCTATAAGTACAGTGGGTTTTTCACTTGTGACATTTATTAGATTAAAAACTGTTTTTTGAAAGGTTGACACAAGCACAATGAACCACTGTTCCACGGATGTATAGAGCCGAAAAACTGGCAGGCAGTTCATGTGAGGTGACTGGTTGTTTCGACACTTGGATGAACGTGAAATTCTACTTGTCGAGTCATCAGTAAAAATACCAACAGTGTTGAAAAAGTACACTTCATTAAAATGAATTAAAAAGGTTTTTAAAAGGCTCTGAGGTGCATTGCAGTGAGAGACATTTCATCGCTGAGCTTAGAATCTGGTAGTTTTCCGACAGTGCTGCTACTGGCAGAGAGGTAGAGCCCCATTTGATAAGCTCAGCGCATTTAATGAAAATCCCTTTTGGATTCTGTATCTGTTTTTTAACAACTTGAGGTGGTGTTGTGTTGTTTGTCAGGAAGAAAAGTGTTTTCAATTAACTGAAGATGTAAAGTAAAAAAAACAACAACTGGTGAGGCTCATAAGTGCTGTGCATTTAGCTCAATTTTGTAAAAAGCAATTTGCAGAATTTATAGGTTGTAACTTATACCTATAGTTACATGAATTATCCAAATAGCACTGACTGAGCCTTAGAGTACCAAAATACACAAAATAATGGGATTTGGATCCTTTGGCTGAGCGCTGACTACACTGCACAGATTCATGGCACCACCCATGGACTGATTACAAAGTCAGTGTAGATCACAAGGAGGTTGAGAACACAGTTATTTGTTATGGACTGTGAAGAGGGGCTGATTTTGATTAACACTGGGGTCTGTTTCACCTCGTACTAATGACAGCTGCTGCAGCACTTGGACTGCTATTCAGTTACAAACACAATCTGTGTCTTAGTGTGTACACGTGTAAGGAGGCCTGGAAGACTTTTGAGTTTTGCATGTGTGTGTGTGTGTGTGTGTGTGTTGTTTTTACCTGGACGGCAGCTGTGTGGTCCGGAACGGGGGCTAGTTGAACGTACTGCACTTGGATGTCAGGGGGGAGAGAGGAACCCTCGACCGCTGTGGCCCCTCCATCAGCTGACGCCACCGCTATCAGCTGAGCTCCGTGCAGCACCTACGACAGAGGAGAGGTGTCAACCATCACTGGCATTTCAATCTTATCAGCGGTCAAAGTGAAATAGATCTGACTGTGCTGCCACATCATCATCATCATCATCAGCTCCATCCAGTCGAGTTTTAAACAAGCAACAATCTGCTCGGCGCTCTGCAGTGACCTACAGCGCACATGAGTGGAAACAGGAACCAAATAAAAACAAACGGCCAAAAGCCTCATTTGCGCGCTGATCTGATGTGTTTATGTTCCTTTATTGATTGCAGCCATCGATGTGTACAAGCACGGTGTCACACAAACACACAAAGTGGCTGTGTGGCAAAGAAAAAGAGCAGTGCGGTGGTATCTGAGTGACGTAAATAAACATCTAAGCCGCGCTGTTCTCACCCCCTTCGCATCCCACCCTCTGTTTATACATCCAGTCGGGGGAGGAACTTTATGGTCCATTCAATTCAATTTTATTTTTTACAAGTTTTGATTTCCTGGACTCAAAAACATGATGTACTAGTTAGTGTTTGTGTGTATTTGGGTTTGTTTCATTATCTAGACAAGAGAAATAAAAAAGAATTGGCAGAGGGAGGATAGTGAGACATCACAGGGGGATCCTAATCCCCCGCAGTGTTGAAAGTCAGCCAGGCCATGTTAGAGCTCGGCAGTCTCAATGCACTAATTACAGAGCAGAGCAGTGCAGCTGGAGTGTTTTAGGGGTATTCCTATAGTTTGTTGAGGCAATTCCTATATATAGACTACAACCACAAACTCAGAGGATGTGTACTTGTGCAAGTTCACACAGTCTCAAACACACAGACACACACACGCGCGCTCAGGGATTAGCAGAGCACTGCTGTTAATTTAAATAGCATAACTCCCATGGGACAACACACATACAAATTAACGTACACTCATCCTGTCAACACAAACACAGAGGAAGACAGATGGAGGGAAACATTCACTCAGCTTTGTGCCTGTGCGTGTTCATTTCAACCAGACGAGGGGTCAGAGACTCCACTGCTACCCTCCAGTGTGGCCCAGAGCTTTCCAACAATAGGTTTTCCAGAGGGGAATGGTGTGTGTGTGATGGGGGATGTAACTTGTTTGAAATAAAGGGCATTCCTACATGAACTGACTGCATGCTCTGATTTACTTTTCACGGCCTTGGCCTGAAGACAGGCCTCTTCAGTGTCTCCGTCCTGGCAGGTTTCATATGTATATGTGTGCTCTCTCTGTAATGTTATGTGACGTCTCTGTCTCCAGCAGCTCAATCTTCCTTCTTCTTGCTGCACTTGGTGCTGGTTGAGACCGGCTGGGACATGCTGAACACAGGCATTTGAAAATTTAAAAGAGAATATGCAAGCCTGCAGAAAAAAACCCCAAACCTCACAAACCTCAATTACAGATGATGTTTGTTGCCCCCTAACCCTTTCAATCCCAAAGTCCCACATCGCCTCCCAAGCCCTGGGCCCGACCTTCGCTTTGAAGTTCTGAGTTAGTGATGGCCCCTAAAGGTTCAGTTAACCCCCCCTGGTGCCTGCTTGTTTGCCTCATCATCATACAAACTTTGCCAGTTTCACCACAAAATCTGCAGCCTCATCACCACAATGCGCCAGGCCCGGATGGCCCGATGGAAGCTATTAGTGTAACAAGTCTGTTTGACTCATGTGATCAGACGACTGGGACACTTCGAGAACAGACATGGTTTGGGGGTGTATGAGTTAGACTCTTAATATAGCTTCTGAAGCTGGGTCAAATGAATCACAGTGTTTGATGACCCATAAAACATTCCTGATCAATTAGAGAATTAGTGGAGTGTTGTTGTAAACAGTAAGCAGACAGTTGCATTTGTTTCTCTGCAGTAGTGATAAAGACACAAGAGCCAGACAAGAACAATCACCTTCTTGGCTCTGTAAAAAAGAAAATTCCTACTGGTACCTTTAAAGGGAGAGTTCAGCTTTTTTTGAAGTGAGGTTGTATGAGGTACAAATGGCCATTAAGTGTAATATCTGCAGTAGAAAGGTCTCGCTCCCTTCCACTGAGAGATACCGGCGAGACAGACAGCGCGTCATGAAGCCTGCCTGCATAGAGGAGTACTGAATGAGTTGGTTAGATAGAAGTTAGATAAACTTATTTTCCAACCAGCTGCAGCAGTATATCGTATTCTTGAACTGTCCCTCATTCACAACGGAGCAGCACGATGCGCCAGCGTTTCTCAGTCGGGGTGAGCAGAGACCTTTCTACTGCAGATAATGGACATTTGTACCTCATATGAACCCCACTTCAAAAAAGCTGAACTATCCCTTTAAGATCATTATTAACATGTTGGACATGTCAAGTCTAGTCTTTATGCTAAGCTAAGAGATCGTAAACTCTGGCACCAGCAATTTATTGTATTTTCCGAAGTATTCCTTTGCGTCACATATACAGCATATAGCTTAAGTAGGTATTCCAGAGAGACTATATACATGCCAACAGTGCTCACTCAGTCATCCTATTGAGCACAGTGAGAAACCAAACACACAACCAGCTGCTCTAGTGTGTCTTCATGGCAGGCATCCATACTGATGCATGTTATCTTATTAGGAATCAAACATGGTTTCTGTCAAGGGCTGCGTTTCAGCAGTCACTTGTTTGTGTGTGTCAATAATGTAAAGCAGGGGCCTACTCTGTACTGTCCAAAGTAAAGTGTATCTAAATGTACAATTACCGGGATTCAAGGGATGCTATGCCTGACACTTGAGATCGTAAACACTTGTCTCCTTCAATTAGATCCTCAACCTCCATTTGAGAGCAGTTTGCATTCTCAGCTGTGAGACGGAGCACACAGAGGCTCACAAAAGCATTTACAGAGTTGGAACGGTGTGTGAGATCTCTGCAGCGATTACACAGGAACTTCTCAGGCCCACATCCTGTCCCACGAGTTGCTTCGTTAGAACAACTCGTCTCCACTATTTGGGTGAAAATACAGTCACGCTGGGCTTTAAAGTGTGAGTCAGTCAAAGACAAATCAAAAAAAAAAAAAAATCTGTGCCACAAGTTATGTGCAGAGGCGGCTCAGAAATGTGTTCAGAGTGTACTCCCAACTAGCAAAACATATGGATTTGTTGTCTATGATCACCTCAAGGTTGGAAGTTCATGTAAAACACTATTGTGCACTATTAAACAATTGTGTGAGTACTGAGTACTGATGATAATTACCTCCCATTCAGCTAATAGGAGATAATCATCATTAAGCTGGTTGGCAATGATGCAAAAACAAAAATAATGGCAAAAAGGTATCAAGGAAAGGTTTTATGAAGCAGAAAATTACTCTGCTTAGAGATCGTGTTTAATGACAAACAAAGCAAGACTGTTAGTAGAAACTAATACGTAACACAACAAAGTGACAAATGTTTGAGGGGGGCTCTCGTCTAGAAGCAATGGAAAATACTTCATAGTCTTGCCTTGATTACCTAACTGCATCAGTTTGCAGCTAAGAGCTGGGCGGATTCGCTTAAATTGCGATCCAATATATTAGATTTGACGTTGTAAGCTCAATTTGTCAGAAACATGGGGCCATCAGCAGATCTTAAGTGCATTAGTTACTGTGTTGACCTCAAGGTTTTAAGGACTGGGACCCTTAAATAGTGAGAGCTAGCTGGCTGGCTGGCTGGCTGGCTCCACCACTGTGCTGGTGGGCCAAACAGCAGAGCAGACAAGCAGGATTAAAGGGCGATGATACAGCAACATTAATGGTGAGAGGAGCGTTGAACAATCAAGAGCATCTTAAATTCTCTGCAGGCTTTGCAAGCTGCCACAGCCTTGAGAAAAAGTGGAAAGAAAAAAATAAATCTTTAGCTGATGTTGTAATGCTTTTAGTAATGGATCCAGGACACAGAAATACAGCAAAGGCAGAGGAAAGACACAAAAATGAACAACAGCAGCGGCTTAACGCAAAAAACATTCATCATTTCAAGACTGAAAGACAATAACCAACTGGATAAACAAGACTTCTTTTAAATCCTCAGACAAGCAGATATGAGGGCTGGGCTCAACACGCTTTTCTCCTTTTACATCATATGAAACTTGTTAAATTATTTGAATGAAGTATTTAAGAAAATATGGATCGTTCAGAAAAATAAAAATGTGCCTGAATTCCCAGCCATATCCTCTCTAAAAGTCTCAGAGTAATGCATCAATTAAAAAAAAAAACACACACATCCTTCACCACTGCACATACTTAGTGCAGGCTGGCATCGATTCCCAGGCTCTCAGGAGGTCTCGGTTAAACTCAGCTGTGAATCGGATGATGCTATGAGTCACCCGCTTAGTTTGCATGTGTGTGTTTGTGTCTGAGTATGCTTTTAAAGATTTTAGCTTCACCCTCACTGCGATCAAAGCACGCTGGAATCTCCCGTAACACAAGATCATGGTTTTAGAGAAAATAAAAACACATATACACATAACACCGTAATTCTGTCTTATGAAAGAAAAAAAGAAAAAAAAAGTGGGAGCTACACAAATCTGGTTCCTATCATTCTCAGAGGAATACCTCCTCTTCTTTCAAATTTGAAAAAAAAACCCAAAACAGGGAAATGAAAAAAGAAACATTTGGACTTTGGAGTAGCTGGAACTTCCTCTCAGCTTCGCAGCCGTCAACAACATCTGCAACTGCCAACCCTGGACAGATGTCCAAGCAGAAACACTGGCTCCGGGTGAGTGGGTGGGGCAGGAGGGGCAGGAGGGGAGGGGAGGGGAGGGGAGGAAGGTGGGTGACTAAGACCTGGCTGTCACTTTGGCTGCAAAGATGCCCATGGACACAGCAGTGGTCTGAGTGCTTGTTTAGCGCAGACTGGGAAAGTGAACACCCTGGCCTAAATACGTCTCACTGCAGTCGTTAACTCTCTTAGTTACATATGCCTTCTATTTTACCTCCGAGTCCGGGGACAATTCTCCTATCAGCTGGGCCTCAGCTTAAAATACGATTGGATACAAGAGAGGAGTTGTTATACAAGTCCCAAAGGGAAAAACAGGCCAAAAAATATAATGCTCTGTGCCTCCGTTATGTGTTAATTCTCTTTTGACAAGTGAGGCTACCATACAATACAATACTGATATGTTCATCTCCTGTCTACACATCACCCTTTTAAATGCACACTTGTTCTAATTTTCGAGTCTTGCACGACCCCTGACCTTGTAACCTGGCGCACTGCTTCCCATCTCCACCCACACTGTTTTCTACACCAGAGCTCGACACCTGGATCCAATCAAACCCTCCCTTTGCATCCTCTGCTCTGAAAACTCCCACCAGCAGATTGGGGGTCAGATTCAGACAAGGCTCAGAGAGGTTTTATGGCAAAACCATCTCGACTGCAACTCTGATCCAGAACCAGCAAATCAAAAAAAGGGGGCTGATGACAAAAATAACAACTGTAATTAAAAGTCAGACCGCTTCTAAAAGACGAAAAGGAAGAAAAATCTCGCTCAAGGTTTGCTCTGTTCTCTAGTGCACGTACAAACTTGGCCTGCCTAATTGACGCGGGCATTTTTACAATGTCTGTAAATTTCATGATTTAAGATGATGACTTTATCATGTTTCCAATTATCCCGTTTAAATCAACAGAGCCAGAAGAGATGATATACATAGGTTGTAAAACGCAACTGACAAAATATCACAAAGCACAAAATACTCATCTTAACAAGTCATGTGACCTAGTATTGACTCTGAACGCACACTGATGGAGAGAAATGAGAGAAAGTTATTTTCTCAACACAACTTAAGTGATGCATCTTAGGCCACATCTGCACTCATGTGTTGTAGTTTTGAAATGCTTTGCTTTCGCTTTGTTTACACGTGTCACATGCCTAATACTCAGCATTGATGCATGTGCATTAGCCTGATTTCCACCTCCACAGCTAGTAGCCATATGTGGGAAATCCCATATGTGTTTACAAAAACAGCCACAAGTCATCAGGCATGGCACAAGAAAAGAAAGACGACAAAGGAGAGCAATTTCACAGAAAATGTAACTGAGGTAAATGAGAGGCAAAGACGTGAATCAATATAATTTAGTACAATCCTTCCAAATGCGAAGTCCGGTCATTGGGACTAGAGTCGTCTTAATTAGGCAACCAGAAACGTGTTTGAAACTGTGACTAGTAAATATTAAAATCGCATTGAAACAGTTTACACAAGTCCTCACAATAAATGATAAGGAGGACATTAAACAACGCAAAGGGAAACATTGAACACACAAACAATGTCCGTTTATGAATTGTAAAAATTGTTATTGCTGTTTATACAGAAAAACTTATAATGATGATAATGAATGGAAACGCAGCTGGCCCTATTTTAGTTTGAAAACTCTGAGGTTGCGGGACTTTTGGAAGCCAAGATGCAGACTCTTGACTGGCTATCATCAGACACAACTATCAGTGGTGTGTGCTGTGACATGAATGACAAATTTCAAGTGTTTTTTTTTGCTGTTCCATAGTTGCACTATTTTCTGCAACTAACCAATGGAAGAGTAGACAATCTGCTTCTTGTTTACACTGCACAGTGTGCCCAGTATGGACAGTATAATGCAAGATTCATCCCAACCATCTGCCTTGTCTTTTCTCTGCCATCATTATTTGTACAACAGTCACATTTATGTCAACAAGAATAGGTTGTTGTGGTATTGTTCCATCACTGCAAGTCATGCTGCTTTGCATCATGTTCACTTCACATCATGTTTACAGTGCCTGTGCAGATGAAATAACATCTGACAGTCTCTTCTCTATACAAGCCCAGAGTAATTTGAAAGACTGATGAGTAACCTAGTTCTGTTAATGAAGTTATGCCCTTTCTGTTTATGACTTTCTCGTATGCTGGAATACCTTGATTATTTTGTTTACATGACAAGCAGTACCTTCTCCTGGCTACAATCAACCCAGAGACCAGAGTCCATGTCCCTGTCAGGATCCTGCTGGAGTAGAAACTGCTGGTTGATGGGAGCACTGCAGGCCTGGCCAGGACTGGTGAGGCCGGGCTACACCCAGCCTGAGCTGATGGTGAGACATTGAAACACATCTGGTCTAAAACATCTGGTCCCTCTGACTCATACAGCCAGCAAACCCTGAGCTCTGCCCACAAAGACAAAAGAATAGACCACTGGGGGTACCCCTCCTCTTCGCTGCTCAGAAATGCTGATCAACTACAAAACACACACACGCACACACTGAAAACAAAAAAAAAAAAGGATTCCCCGATCTACGACCCTTTATCTGTAGGCCGCAGTGACACAAGGACACAAAACAGACCACTACTCCTTTGAAACCGGATCCACCACTAGTCGCCAGTAAATCCTTGACTGCTTACATACATCCCACTTACAATAAACACTGGTCATAAAACATCTTGTTTCTATCTTTTCATCTCATTTTTTATGCTCCTGAGCTCAGGAATCCGAGCAGCCTCTTACACACAGAAACAACATAACATTCTTGGGCCGAGAGAAGAGTCTGTGAGGTCAAGTCATTGTTCAAGCATCTGCTTCGTGTGGAGGAACGACAAATACACCAGACACTGTCCTAGAGCGCCAGATGTTTACCAAATCGAACTGACAGCTGACATCAAAGGAAGTGATGTCTCTCGCACAAACACATCCAACTGTAGGAACATCAACACTTGCAGCACAACATGGGTTCAGGGATCAAAACACTACTCCAACCATTTCCCCTCTCTGTATTACCTCACTTCACTCTCGCTTTGGCTCTCGTTCTCTTTACCACTCCTTCATCAACCCATCTATACATCACTTTTCCTCTCTGCGCCTTCGCTCTAACATGAAACCGGTTTTTATTTCTCCTGGTCCTGGACTGGTCCTGTGTTTACAGGTCCTGGCAGCGCGGCCGTGGGGACCGGCGCCGAGCTGGACTCACTTCTGTGACCCAGTTCCCACATTGACTATGAACAATGCCACTTGGGAGGATCCACCAGATGCACCGTAACATGTGTTGACAGGAAGAGATGGCAGAGGTTCAGTTGGGGAGGGACTGAGGTGGGGGGAACGGGTTCATACTCTTGACAGTCACATTGAAACCCCCCCCCCCCCCTCAATGGGCGGCATTTGGATCGATCATCAGTAAATGACGCAGGCAGATGACAGGATTAGTAACTTTGGTAAAGGTTTATGGCTGTCTCTTGAGATGTTCTGGATTTTTCAGACCGAGACCGCATGGGTTTAAAGATATCTGAACAGGGGAGTCCTCCAAGAAACTGAGCTCACTCAACAATGGATTTGCTGCTCCTTTAGTTGATAGATTAGTTTTGTTATTTTCTGCCTTCTCATATATACAATGAAGACTGACAGCAAATGTAGACTGGAGAGAAAAAGGGGTGGGGGGTGGAGGGGTGTATCCTGGGACACTGTGGCCACTTTATATTTTTGTATTAGTTTGAGCCAACATAACCCTGGTCTATGCTTTTATATGGCACCAGGGGTTGGTCTCTCAAAGATAGACTTTGACTATGGCTTAGACATAACAAGTAACTAAGGCAGACCATAGCTTACATTTATCTGCTGCACAAAGCAGGTTAGTTCTTGACTATCTTGAGCGGACTGTGAAATTTATTCTGGGTTCAACAACTCAGCTCCGTTTACCCCAGCAGCAAAATCTTGCATTTTGGAAGAATTCAACAGTTACAAGGACATTTTACTTGGGAAATGCAGTTGAGAGTGAAACAATGAAAGGAAAAATCTGGAAAAAACAATGTCTACATTCTCTAAAAACACTATCCCGCTTTGTTCATAACAATGCTAGTCAAGTTTTCTTGCTTTTGCATGATACTGGTCAGTGGGTGTCGCTGATGACCATGTAAGCACGGTAAAATGATTAATCCTTGGGCAAATTTAAGACTGGCCTGACAATACAGACCAGCCCGAGATATCTTGAAATCATATTATGGAAATGGTTCCTGGTACCATAAATCTGTTTTAAGATGGTTTTTGTGTGTTTTTGTCCAATTCACAGCTCAACTGGTGTCAGTTTCCAATCATTAATGGGACAAAACATCTCTTCCAGACGTTCTCCTCTACTGGCTCTCTCTCTCCATCTTCTTTCTTCGCCCTTCCTTCTCATCAGTCACTCCTTTCATCTTCCAAACCTCCATTTGGTCTGCATCAGTGCAGGGTAAGATCACAGCCCAGAGAGTGAGGGGCATTAGATAAGAGGCTATGACAGACAGAGAGCTCAGTAAAAGAGTAGTTATTTTATAGTTTCATGGGTCTGCCTTCTCTTCCGTCTGCATTAGCTGGTTTTTATGGGCTGCCAGAGAACCTTGGATCCTGTGCTGCGTTTCAGCTGGCACAGTTGCACGAAGTTCAGAGCTCAGCTGGCACGGGCTGGCATGAAACCGGATACACGAACATCTGCAGCCAAACTGCACAGACTCGATGTGTGCATGAGGAGTTAGACAAACACATAAACAAAGTGAATGGTGAGATGTGTGCAGGACACTGTTCTGCTCATTGCATGCAGTAAATCTCCTGCAGTGTGATGGGTGGACAGAGGGCAGAGAAAGGGGTCAGTCTGCAGACCTCTCAACATTTTAACGCCGCTGTCTCCTCAACTACAAAGACACTTCAATTTATTCTGTCAGTAAAGCTGAACCTCAGGCTTGACCCCTTATCCATTAACCACAGTCCAAACCCTCCCACTTTATCTCGCACTGGAAAAAAAAAAAACCCTGCCTAATCTGGAGCATTATGCAACAGAAACCAAATCATGTGCACTGGACTTCACTTACAGGACAGTGTGATTTACTCTAACACTGACACACACAGACAACTGGCAAGCTGAGTGAAAGATCAAGTCTGATGACTGTCCATTTTCGACAAGTGATCACAGAATGTATTCCTCTCCTGTTCAAATGATCACATGGGAAAAAATCTATTTCGTAAATGCGGATTTTGCACATGCAGGACTCATCATATCAAAACACGTATCAACCCCCAAAGTTTTCCATCACTGCAGCCAATAAACAAATGGAAGACCTCTACTCTATTCTCAAGTCAGACATATGATTCATGAGAAAATACCTCAAGAGTACGTCACAAACGCAGTATGAAACTGGCCCCACGGAGAACATTATGCACAGAAAATAGCAGCCTCGTAAACAGAAACAAAACTACAAAAACTAGCCAGAGTACTTTTTTTTTTTTTTTTCCATTATGTAAAGTTACACTTCATTCCCATTTGTTCCATGGACACTTTGAGTAGTCTGTTGATAATTAAATGATGGGTTTGAGATGGAAACCTACAATATGTGTTCTCTGTTATATATATAAAAAAAGGGTTGATTAGACATGCACTCAGTGATTAAATGATACAATACTTAACTGCTACCAAGAGCCAGAAGAATACTTAAGTACTTAGTAATACATGAATCTGAGTCCAGTAAATAAATGCTGCTTCTTGTAGCCAACCACAACTGGAATTAGTTCCACACAAAACTGAAATCTGATTATAAAAAATCTGAAGTCTGATGAAAAATATGTGCTGGACAACCAAATTGTGGACTTCGATAAATGGCTTTCAAATAGTGCAAATAAACACAAAGTAAGAAAGTTACAAACAAACAAGGAAAACATGTGTAGCAATCCAGAAACCCAGAGAGAGACACAGAGCTAAGAAACATCTGTGTGAAGCCGTTAAAACCTGAGAGTGCCACAACTTCGTTTATGTAATGGGTCCAAATGCAGCCAATATCCGACCTGAGAGTGTAAACATTTGACAGTTACTGTGACCTGGAGTGATCGGATGCAGCAGGCGGCCTTTAAAAGGCAGGTGTAGCCACGGCTACGCAGCATGGGGAAGATGAAAAAGAAGCCAGAGTGAGATGGGGATGAAAAAGGCTGCCCCAGAGAAAGAAAGGAAGTGAGAGAGCTCTTGTGTGATGAATTGCGTGGGCTAGGTTACACTAACATAGCCTCAGCACTATTTTGCCAGATTACAAAAACAGTGACATCATTCATAGCCTATTTGATGTAGGCCTCTATGTAAACATACAAATTAGACATTTAAGAGAGCACACTTTAGGATTAGGTCTGATCTGTATTGTCTTTGCCTGAGTTTCTTCCAAGATACACTACACCAATCACGATAAGCATGTAAAATGTCATTTGTATGCAACCATATCTGGCTGAAGAGATATATCTCCTTCAATGAAGCGCTATCGATAATGTCGTACTTGTTTGGGTTCTCGTTCCCTTGAGTGTTCTTTCTGGGATTCATCAGATTTAAGAGCTGACCTAAGATTCGCCAGGCCTTCTGCCTCGACGCTGCCACTGTAGTGTACCACTGCGTGTGTGTGAAAAGCTCGACCTGCAACATGAGGTTTAAAGAATAAGTCACTGCATGTTTGTTTTGGCATTGCACTTGTATCATTTTACAAACCCAATCAAAGTATGAGCTAAAAGAAAGGGAAAATAAAAGAGCTTTTTATTGGACTAGGCTCCCAGACACTGCCAGGGGAATAGAGGCCTTTGTGCAGTTTTTAGTTCTCACATCCTGGGATGCTTTGGTGTCTATTTTCAAGGAGCTAATCCATACACGTATTCCACAGTGCAGTTGCAAAAAAGGTGCATGCTGTTGATGCATATTGTGCATGGCATAACTTCTGTACATCCAATAGAACAGTTTAACCAGATAAAGCTGTTGTAAATCTGCTGACACTTTGTTAACTGATATGAAGAACTGATGGAAATGTGTGTTGTTGTGCAAAATCTAAACCAAACTCAGGCCAAAACTCCTTCAAAAGATCCTAGAGAGAGACGGAGGAATGCTGCTGTCAGGCTTAGCAAAGTAGGTCATCCGAGGACGCGGGCATGCATGTGTGTTTATGAGTGTGTGAGAGAGAGGGAGAATGAGGATGTGCGGTGACTACCTCAATCAATTGAAAACACACACGGAACCAAACAGCCAATAAAAAAAACACAAACAACAAAAGGCTGCCCTCATGTAAAGCAGATGCATTCACACATCACAAATGCACATACAAACAAGATAGACAACAGCGCCTTGAACCTATCGGCAAATTAGATGATAGAGATCTTAAGCAGACTGTAAAATGAAGAAAATGAGAAGCCAAGAGCACATGGTTCTAGTTGGTGGGTGGCTCGTAACTCCTCTTTACCCCAGACTTTAACATGTCACGTTACATAGGGTAAACGTTTTCGCACTGTTGGAGGCCCAGTAATTCCTTACAAAGCATTGTAATTGTAATCATATTACCTCTTACTGCAATGAAACAAAGAAAGGACTTCATTTAGTTAAAGAAAGAAGACGGTTGTTGCTTGAGTTACACTCCTAAGCCTCCAAAGTCTCGTCACTGGCATAATATCGATGGAAAATTTCCTTCGTTTTATTCTGCCTTCAGTTCATGCCAAAACATTTCTGAATTATAAAAAGGGTGTGTATGAGTGAGCCAACAAAGTGGCAAGTACAACTCAGAACGTCTGAATTTATGGCTAAAGACTCCATTTTTGACCAGTTTTACTACAAACTTTGGAAGTAAGCACTAATGTGGACTTACCGGCCTTCAAACACACAGGCCTACATTTGTGGAGGCGTTGTGTTTAAGGTACTGGTGAGAGAATGAAATATGATCCAATACAGCTGATTTGAGTCATAGTTGCATGAGTCTGAAGGCCTATCAGAAGCCAAAACATTGCACAGTGGTTCATAACACTATGAGGAAGATTTAACAACTTTGGAAAGCTATCATATTTTATTCTGTGTTGCAACAAGCGCTGGATAATCAGCAAAATGACCACATTTTTGTTTAAAAATATCAGGAGTATGAGGCTAAAGGTGCAGCATAAATTCACCTGGAGTGGATGAGAAGCCCTAGAAACATTTAGCGACCTAATTAATGTGCATCTTAGCATGAGGCGTCTGGGTGAGGAAGGTTGATTTAATTACCTTTAAAAAAAAACAGAGGATATAATAATGTGTAATTTCCTAGTAATGACCCCAAACTTGTGTACCTTACATTAACATTTTAGGAGGGAAAAAAAACCCTCTAGTGGCTGTTACAGAAAAACACCTGTTGTAACAAAATGCCACGAAAACAGTATAATCACCAGATGGGCAGCGTGAGAAAGAACTTCCTGTCCTAAAGCCTAACTTCCAGACAAACATGATGAAATCATGAATGTGAAATTATGTGTTGGTCTTCAGCGTCCATATGTGGCCTGAAATTGTACACAGGGCGGCTCTGTTTTGATCAGGACTCGCTTGGATCTCACAGGGAAGAACAGAGTAACAGGAAGGGTCCTTGGTCCAAAAACATTCAAGAGAGGGCTGGACACAGAGACATAGATACTGGGACGACACAAAGAACATCTAAGTCTATGGGCAGGTCATTGTATGTTTCTTAATGGTATATCGCCGTTATCATTAACATTATCATCAAGTGGAGTGAACACAAATATGAGAATTAATGGATTATCATGGTTGAAGACCCTCTCTGTGTGCCACTGAAAAGATCTACGTATCTGCTACTCAGTGTTTATTTTGCTTTGTTCAGGTGCAACTGTCACGCCGAAATATGACCACAACTTTCTTCTTCTTCTGCTCCCAAGTTATAGAGTATCTGGCTAGAAGTGTTTGCATAAGTTAGCCTTTGACCATTTGGATATAAAATGTCATCACTTCATCATTTATCATATTAGACATGTGTTTTAAATTCTGTCATGATGTGTGTATGGATTCTTGTGTTATAGCCAAATATGTGTCACGTCCACTCACAGTGACCTTGACCTTTGACCTCCAGATTCTGCTCAGTTCAGCCTGTTTGTTTCCCATTTTGAAGAAATTCACTCATGCTGTTACTGAGATATTGCGTTTAACAGAGTGGGAGGAACAGACAAAGTGAGAACATAACGCCTCCGGCTATGGCTGTCGCTGGTGCCGAGTCATAACATTGAGGGAAAACAGCTTCACAAGTGCATCTCTAGATACAGCTTTACCCTTTGCTGTACTTTAAAAAAAAAACAAACATGGGCTTTACAGCTTGTGGCCAGATTGCAACAGTGCAAAAAAGGTGGGTGCATGATTTTGCGAAAACAGGCAGTTGGGGCTGATTAAAAGTTATAGGGTCAAGCCAACTGATTCATATCCAACTGACCATATTACGACATGTTATTGTAACTTCATTATACACATATTGATGCATAACCAACAATACGTCAAAGAATATTTTCAAAATACAAACATCCAGGCAACTTTATCAGCATCAGTGCTGTTTTGTTCTAGGGTGACAGATCTCCAGTGCACTTGGGGAAAGTTTTTACTCAGCATATCATCATGAGGAAATATAAGTAGCCTCACCAACAAGTGAGCTTATATTTCTATTCTAATATAAAATTAGTGCATCATATTTGCATCCTACTGTCAGCCAGGTCCAGCCACTTATCTGTTTGATCACATATACAGTATTTTTCCCTTTGTCATTTTGTCTCTTGCTGGGCACAACCTCCATCTGGAGCCCACAAATAACTGTATTGCTTCAAAAATGTGAACAGCAAGAACCTTTATTAATTTCTACTGCAGAGGTTAACAGGACAGCATTAGAGGCAGGTCTCGATTTGTAATTCCCTCGGTTTGATATGTATAATTAATCATTCTGGCATTTTAATTGGTAGCCTTGTTTTCAGTCGCACCCATTTGCCCCGTTAAAGTTGCTGCATTATATGTAAATACAAACTCAACACTTCCAGTGATTGTTTCAAATTAAAAGCCCTCTTCCTTAGTCGGCCTTTAATGGCTGTGCTGACACGCTCCAGCAGGTTGCTGGTAAGCTTTGCAGTAAGCGATGGCTTTACTATCTCCAACTACTACTACCTCCACTTGCTGAAATAGAGTGAGCCTTAGTGAATTCCTGAGCAGCTGGGAAATCCAGGGCAGCTGGATGACTGCCCATGATTGGCACCCGTACATGGTAAATCTAGCAACAACTGCTAGATGGAACGTGTTTGCATCAAATCATTTTGAAACAGCAACGATCAAGGAGCAAAGAGTCAGTCAGTGACATTCATAATTATAGGACTCGCGCTGCTGTTATAACGCAACTAAATCTATTGTTTATTTACCTGAGGTTTCTAGTGTATTCTGTTTTCTATCAGAGGGCCTCAAAATACACTTCAAGTTGGACACTGGTGTAATATTTGAGTGTCATGTGGATGTATATGTAATACTGAACTGGGTAAAATGCTGAAAACTATTCAGCATATGATTTTGAAACATATCTGCATCAGGGTGACCACACTGGCAGCAACACTACAACAGCAGGCATAGGGTTTGATGTCACCATTACACAGAAGTCGCCATGGGTCACTACTACCCTGAATGACAGAAACATTCAGCATCTGTTGGGTGCAGTCACAAGGAAAAACAAAACACAGCTACAGTATAACGACGAAAAGCTGTTGTGCAATGACTGCTCGAATAAAGCTAGCCAAAAAAAAAAAAAAAAGGAGCACAGCACAAATTTCTTCAGCACAACCACTGAAGGCTGAAATATACAAGGAGGGGTGAAACACAGTACCCGCCGCTTTTAGTGACGTAATTGGAATCCTTAAAGTAAAACATTAACCACAGATTAATTAAACAACAGTTGTATTTTAATAAGTGGTTTATATTGAGGTAAGGTTGTGTATATTGCATTTTTGAGCCCAATTTGTATTGGACAGCTGAGAGACTTTGTACAATTAGCATTGAGTAAAGTGAACAGTCAGCATCAGCATGATGTCATGGGCAGTCTTTCACAATAAGCTTAGCTGCACTAATTTGCTACTCTTAATCTCAAGGCTGCAGAGTGAGACATTCGGCAAGGATGGAGCTTTGGATAAAAGGTTTGCGACACTTGAATCATTTGTGGAAGATACGACGAAGACTTCTGCAATAACCTGAAGAGCCACGATTCCAACACAAAACCACACACAACACATTATGCACCCTCTGTCTGGTAATGGATTTGCATAAAAGTGCAAAATGATTTATCGGTTTATTGTCTACTACAGCATAATAGTACATTCTTTTATTTAAGCTACTATAAATGTATTCTTACCTGTCCATCCTGACCAACGTGCACCTGGTGGATCTGGAGGTTTCCCTGAAATACAGAAATGACAGGTCATGACATCATCATCACACACACATTTAACTGCCTAAAAAAAAAGCATGTTGTCCACTGCTGTGCGTTTGAGATGGAAACAAGTGCGCACAAGGGAATTCAAGCCATGAAGCAGCAGCACTAAACTGAACCTCTCTCCCTCTTGTGATCAACAAACCCATGACAATTATATTATCTGAATTGTTATGGGTTTTGGCAGACGGGTCTTACCACTTAATGACATTAGAGACATTATAATATATAAGACATTAGAAGTGGATGCAGTGTCCTGGACCGTGTGTCAACTGTCCCATTATTTCCGACTACAACAAGACTCCCGTAAACAAAACAGGAACATATTTGCACAAGCTAATCACGGTCTCATCAAGACGCCACGGCCATCATTAAATCACTGAACACCCACTAGGTTATTAACACGACCACATGAGAGACGGTACCACACAGGCCATATTTAGCCAACCCTCAGCTGTCTCGGCTGTTTTCGCTTGCTAATTGTATTTCATGTATATATGTAGCAGTGTCTGCGCTGCCATATGGCCAGAGAGCAATGTGATCTCTCAAACAGCTCATTTCCTTTTCGAGCACGCTAAAACCAATGTCTATGATGAAAGGGGTCCGTTCCTAATGAAAACATATTCTGTGAGTGGCAGTTGGGAGAAGTGGGATTTTGTTGCTAAGCTTTGAACTCCAAAAAACAAACAATATCATGGAATGGGAAGGAGAAAGGAGAGAAAAAAAAATCTGGGCTCAGCCACAAAGAGCAGGAAAAGCTTTAGAGCTTTTCTGCCTCCAATTCACTCCGTCTCTCTCACTCAATTGTGCATTTCTTCCTCTGAGCGTCCTTTAGTACAACTCGGGAGGAAATGAGAAAAACACTTGCTCAAGGTGTCAATTGCTTTTGCACAACACTCAAGCTGTCATACATGTATGGCACGTATCATACACAGTATGTGATTGCCTGTGCATGACTGTGTACACAGACTGGCGCCCTGAAATAAATCTCCATCCCGCTTCCTCGAAAAAATCATTAACAATGATGCTGATGCGGAAATTCCTCCTCAGCACTCGCTGTGGTTTGGAGTTAGATTCTGATTTCAGCTGGCAGGCCAATACTGTGTCTGCATGCAGAAGTGTGTAGCGGGCGACACGAGACATCTGGTCATTGTGTAGAAACAAAAGTCATAACCTCGCGCATAAACAGGAAGCTATATAAACACTAAGATGCTCTATAAGGAACATCTGCTAAAATTCACTAATGACGTTAACGTTGTCAGGTATTTCCCCCGCAACAGAAACATACACAGCTAAACAGCCACAAAAATAAATACACTGATTTGCCAGATGAAAAATAACAGTTTGATAATTTGACTCTTTCCTAATAGATGACTAGTTTTGAGTCTACACAGCATGAGTTGTGCAATCACAAATTCATAAGGAAATACAAATGGGCGTAGTTGACAGCTAGACTTATTCTTCTTCCACACAGCTGAAGCTACCAAGTCCAGCCCTAATTTTCAGAGCAAAAACTTGGCGAGCTCACAGTCTGACAGAAAGCTTCATCATAGGATACTGCAACCTGGTAGAGTAACGCGCCTGGGATGTAACAGCGTGGAAGTTTTCCCATCGGGTTCATCCATCATTAGAGTGATCGCTCATGTCTTTACAATCATTTGTAGTATTAAAAGAATCCGAAATTTAGTTTTCTGTGCCACAGGTACACATGTACACTTACCACCCACTTTATAAGATACACTTTGACCTCCCCGGTGATGCAAATATCTAATAGGCCGATCACAATGCAGCAACTCAATGCATTTACACCTCTAGACATGGTCATGGTCCAGCCTGGGTATTGTTTCTGACCATGTCCATCCCTTTATCACTCAGTGTACCCATCCCCTGAAGGCTCCTTCCGGCACGATAGACATAAACCACCATGTCAAAAAAGGTTGTATCATCTCAAAAGTTTCTTGAACAGGACATTTGCATGATGGATGTGCAGCCAGGAGGTTTTCAGCACCTCGCTGAATCCATGCCACGAAGAATTAAGGCAGAGGCAACAGGGGGTCTGACCTGATAAGTGTATAACAGCTTGTAACCATGATTGCAGCATGCATTTACACGATAGAGCCTTTGGACTGTCAGTGAGAAAGAGGTTGAACAGCCACAGATGTATTTAGAGAAAATACTTGCTCACAAAAACATTAAGGATGATTTCAAATGGCCAGTCAAACAATGCAAGTCATTCGTTAAACAGAAGTTGACCAAGTTAAAAACCAAGATCCTCCAACACGGCATGCTGACATTCCCACACTAAAGTAGACAAAGCTCATTTTCTTCCCAGCAAACCGCTTCTTTCTCAAACATGACTTCACTGTTATATTCTGTTTGGAGACAAATTCCCCCGAGTGACAGAAATTTTATATAACACAAAGAATGACTCAAGTAAAGGAGTGGTTGATTGTTTTGTCTTTTCTCTGTCTCACTCTCACGCACACACACACATGCACACACACTTACTTCACTGTCCTGTGTGATCTGCACCTCCTCTCCTTGTGGCACCTGGGCTATGTGCAACTGACCCTGTGGAATCTGAGAGACACAGACGGAGGATGAGAGACAAGAGATGCTGGAACAATTGAACACGAGAAATGTAAATACTAGGGCTGTCAATCAATTTAAAAAAAACAATTAATTAATCGCACAATTTTCTGTAATTAATCGCAATTAATTTATCGATTAATTAATTGCATTTGTCCACTTAAGCGTGAAGCTTATAATATATTAATATATTTATCTACAGTGTGTCAAATCATCAGATTAATGTAGAATAAACACAAAGAAAGTATATTTAAATTCACAGACTGTTTTAATGGCTTTCTTTAAACTTTGAACACAGTTTCTCTCCTGTGAAGTACAAATTTGGCACAAAAACAGGCACATTGCTTATGTCCTTCAACAGCAATATTAACAAAGCCCAGGCCAACATGTGTTGAAGTGCAGGTTGAATATCAAAACCCTCAAGAACGCCTATGCGCATGGCATGCACCAACATATTTTTATTCTTCCGTTTTTCCTACCACCCTGGCATGAACAGAGCTGTCCGCCGCAGACGTGCACAAAGAAACAAGCACGTCGCACCGAATTTCCCTCTGTAAATTAAACACTTTGTTTCCCTGTTTGTGGGGACTGTGGCTTTTGTGCATTATCACTTACAGATCATATTAGGAAGGCATATTTTAACGGCCAGTATGACCAAGAGGGATTGAAAACACCCAGCTAAACTGTTTCAATGTTCATGCGTATGCAAGTATTGTTTTAAGGCACACTAGAGCATTTCTTGAACCTGTCTTTCAAGCTTAATTTTAGCTGCAATATACAAAATACAATTAATTGACCAAGCAATCCTTGTGGGGTTTGTGTAGTCTGGCGAAAACACAACACAAATTTATTTAGTAATTACGGTTCCAGGACGATATCACTGCCAGTAAGTATAAGTTTATTTCCTCATGCGTACTAACAGTACTCGTAAATTTCATGCTCAGCTGCACCCTTTAATACTTTGCAGTATCGGGAGGGTAATAACTGCACAGTGAGTTCTTGACAGTCTTTCTCTCCCACTCTTCCACCTTCTCCCTAACTTCTCTTCCTGTCTGTCCGCCCTCCATCTTTTATGCCTTTTCCTTCCCCTCTCATATGAGTCACTCATCATCAGCACCTCCAAATCCATGTATCATGCAGCAACCTATCCACAGTAGACATATTCACCGCTGTATATTATGAGGTTGCTTTGTGGCACTGTCATCTCATAAAGCGGGTGCATCAATAAGTCCAGGTGCAGAACAGATATTATTTCTCTAATGTTCTCCAATAGTCCAATAAGATCACAATTACATACATACACAAACTTGAAACACTAGGACAGGAAGATCTAATTCACTTTCCTGTCAAATACTCTCCAGCAGCTTGTGTGTGTATCTGTCACTGATTGTTGGAACACACAACAAGTAGACAAGACTGCGCCACGGTGCTCTCGTTCAATCAATGATTGTAACCTCAATAAGAACCCTTGAAGAAAACCAGGCACTCTAAATGAATTTGATCAATACCTCATATACACACACACACACACAACTCTGTTATATCTGATAAGCTGTGATATCTCTAAAACCTTCCGCAGGCCACAGAGTTTAATTAAGTGTCCGGTTCAACTCTTGTCCTTCACAAGATTTCATGGCCAAGACTAGATATGAGATATCCAGTGACTTCCTCTTTGTCAGCCCACACATAACGGGATACTGGGCCTGACTGTGACCTTTGACCACAGCGGCTGGACAGGGGTCATCCACTCCCTAAGCATAGGGGCGTACTACATTTCTGCAGAATGCTGTATTAGTCACTGTGGTGAGAGGAGTGATCTGTCCACATATGTTACAAACCCAGCTTTAGGGCTGCACGATTAATCTTGTTATCATCGTAATAGCGATGTCAACATGCACGACAAACACATCGTGCAGTTCGCCTAAAATGCGACGATTAGCATGTTTTATTTACAGGCACAGCTCATACCTGTAACCTGAGCTACACCGCTAGACATGAGGTATCGTAACAACAACAACGATGGCGGACTCCCGTCAGTTCCCTCAGATACAGCGCCTGAAACGCGTCCATGTGGCATCGATCGTCATATTTGTTCTAGCACAACTTCTTGTGTTCAGCCGACTTATAATGTTTGGAGTTTGTTTACAGCGTACAAGCTTCCTGCTCTTCTTCTTCTGTTTGTGGTGTTTTTGTGTGGCAGTGTTACGGTGCCAATACAGGCCTGGTGTGAGTACTACAGTGTATTGAGTTGTTTTCAGAAAGGCACAGGAACTGCATGGTTAATATGCACACCTGAATATTTGCTTATTTATCGTGAGTCATATCGTCATCGCAATATTGAACAGCATCATCGCACATCGGACATTTTGCTGATATCGTGCAGGCCTACCCAGCTTCATGAAACCCTTCTAGGATAGACACATGATTTTTAGATAGAGTAGGGATGTCACAATTACTTGTTTTCACAATTAATCGCAGTATTAAACGCCACAATTAATTAATCATAAAGATTCCTAAATACCGTCACTTCCCAAAAAAGATTATGTCGGAACCGTATCAGCAGATGCGCACCAAAATAAAGGTGAATGCTCAGATACTGGTCCATTTAGTTAACGTAACATTGAATTGGTAGGAATTTAAATGTTAGCGTGTAATTTGTATTTAAAAACAACAACAAAATAAAACAAAAAACCATTAAAATAAATGTAAACATTTGGTATAGATAACAATTTATGACCTGAATATTTCAAACGCTTCCCCTGGGGGGTTAATAATTGGTAATAATAGATACTTGAAATATTTTGTGTAAACAATGAGTAATGTTCATTCATAGTGTTGTGAAATTAATTAATGCATAATAATCGTGATAATTGTAATACCGAGATTATTTCTCTGACAATAATCGTACCAAGAAAATCTGTAATCGTGACATCCCTAAGATAGAGATGTTATATTGAGAGAGAGCAGGATAAAGACCCACACGCTAACTGTTAGAGAATACCTTGTTGTGCGTTCGTCTGTGAATAAAATGTCTGTTTATGGATTCAGAGAAAGAATTGTTTGATACTCACCACCTGAACTTGTCCATCCTCGCCGATACGGTGGAACTGGACCTGCTGATTGGCCAGCGTGTAGTGCAAGGTTTGCTGGGTGGCGGTCTCCATGTGGGCTGTTTCCTCTCCCATGCCTCCCTCTGGTTAGGAGGACAAGCATATTGGTCACTGGTGCGCTCATGTTTACAGTGGAAGTAGGTCAACAGCTGATTCCAGCATACATGAAAAATATGGACGAGGTATCCAAGACACAGACAGACAGACAGACACACAATCCCACACACACCCACATATGATCATACAAGGGGCCTCTTATAAGAAAAAAAAAGTAATATGGGATCATTCCCAGGCCATCTGCTGGATGATGGCATGTTTATACTTCATCCAACGCCTAAATACACAACAAGGACTCTCCAGCTAGCCATCCAAACACACTCATGGTCTAGCAGCCAAACACAAACTCCAGGCCTCAGTCTAAACACCCGCTATCACACCAGCAGTCTGAAACTCCTGCATGAGCGCGTCGCACCATCTCGTGACAGCTACACTCCGACCCGGACACAATGACGGCACCCAGTGACAGTGGAGTCCACACCACAGGCCACAAAACGAGTACGATTACACCTTCTCTTGTTACACATCAAAATAATGCGCTACAGTAACAATGTCACTGGGGAGAGGTGAGAGCTGAAAGGATTTAAGGCCACATCTTGTAACAAAACGAACAGGGGTTAACTTTACTAAGAAAGGCGAATGTTATGATGACCATCAAAAAAAAATCTAGCTTTCGATGACATAAAACATACATCAGACATCACGTACACCTCAAAGGTTCTGCTTTCTGTTCCGCTGCTTTGAAAAGTTAGGCTGTCTCCCATCTGTCATTATTATGGTTATGTACTGTATTATGGAAATAATCCTCAGCGCTTTTGTTTGCCAGACCAGGAAGCAAGACACAGGTGGCTTGTGGAAACTACAGTTTTGGACTGAGCTCTTCTTGCTGGTTCACTGATAAATAATGGTTTCAAAAGCAGACGAATTGCCTCTTTCCAGTCCATTAACATGTAATCTAATTAAGGAAGGAGTGATTATTTGGTGCGCGTCTTTGTATGTTTGTGCATGCACCGTCTGAACTAGCGATAGCTGTACACTCTGGGGTGTGTGAGGCCCGCGAAGGCAGGGTCTGACAATACACCCCTCATGTGTGCTCACAGGATATTTGGGTTTCCCCTGCAGTCTTACTTTTCCCTGGTCAGAGGTGAGAGGTGACGGCTCACAGGGAGGGAAGGACAGCAAGCATTGTGTGCAGATTACAACCATCTGCAGCAATACACACTCACACTGTCACACATCTGAATGTGGGTTTAGGCCCTGACATAGCTTTCATATAGCTGATGAAATCAGACCTGTGTTCATGGAAGCATGTGGGTACTATGTTTGATGATGGTCTGCAATGTCTTTTTTTCTCTGCATATAAGTAATAGAATATTACTGATTAAAACTTTAAGTAACAGGGCGGTGCGTGGCGCAGTGGTTAGAGCAGCCGCCCCATGTAGAGGCTACAGTCCTCAACGCAGGCGTCCCCGGTTCGAATCCCGCGTCGGGCAGACATTTCCTGCATGTCATTCCCCCTCTCTCTGCCTCCCCCTTTCCTGTCTATCTCACTGTGCTATCAAATAAAGGCAAAAAAGCCAAAAAATATACTTAAAAAAAAAAAAAACTTTAAGTAACTGACTGAAACCTGCGTGAACACAAATATACGGTAAACATAAACAGTGTTTAAACAACAATTCATTTGTAACAATCTATAATAAACTTAGTTTGAAAGGTTTGTCTCAGACAACTTAACAGAGAACTTTTTCAAATCTTGCAAAGAGTAAATACTCCAATCCAGTCCTCAGATGGGTTTAGTACCATTTGAAGTTCAAGTTATTATGATAAAACTGCCAACAAAAATCTCAATAGAAAAAAAAGTTCATATTAACAGCTCAAAGTTGAAAAACAATCCTTTTTTTGCTGACAAGACAAAATTGAATTGTTTCATAACTACCAGCTGATTGATGTCACAATAGAAACTAACAGGAACTAAAAACCAGTGGTGACGTCACTGGCGAGTAAGCAATAGAAACAGCAGCAGATGTCTCCGTTTTGGGGTCTGTGTTTGATTCCCACATCTGTGCATCTTTGTTTGATCAGAAAACAACCACAAAACATAGCAACGCTATCAGCTGACAACGACTTATGAGAGTGGAGCAAGGTACTGTAGGTCTCAAGTTTTCTCTGACCATTGAGATAAATTTTAAATGTGCTCATTCCCAAAACATTTCACAAGAATGGCATCAGAGTGATCCGAATGTGCTTTAATTTCTTATACTCAATAATAAAGTGTTCGACTTTAATGTGATTTGATCATGTTTGCGTTCACTATTCATCATGTTAGTAAACATGCATATGTTGCTTCTGTTTTATCAGTTATGTTTGTGATAAAGATGGTACACAATCAATTGTAGACCAAATGTAAAACTATGTTTTGTTTTGGATGTAACTTTGTTTTGATTAGAGAGCTATGCATGATTTATTTAGGGTTTCAACACCCTTTTACACTCTTTAGATCTCAATATGACGCTGTTATTCTGTTTCTTCTTCTGAGTCATTATGTTCACAACAATCTGCAGATAGACACAAACAACATCATATTCTAGTTATTAAATATTACACATCTAGGAAGTTCTGATTGATTCCGCAATGCAACAGCAGCAGAGACAGACACATGCTTTATGGTCCTCAGACAATAATCGGTATTTTACCTGTGACTGAACTGCGAGGTGTGCGTTTGGAGAAACTCTTGACAGCCAGACTCTGGCCACGTTGCTTGCGTCTCCAGGCCGTGCGACACTTCGAGTCGATGCTTTGCTTGATGCGGTACCAGTCGGACTCGCTGATGCCAAATTTGTGGAACAAGTGACCTACGGGGTCATGGAAAAGTCAAAGGTCATCACAGTATAATTACAGTAAAAATTGTAAGTTTATCACATGTACAAATTGACATGTCCTCTCCAGAGTGTCCTTTTGCCTCAGAATGACTTTAATGAAGCTATCTGTTTGATTTTGGGGGAAAGTTGTTTGCAATAGCGTCATTTAATCTGTACAGGATGTAAACTTCTTTAAACACTGGAGGGAACAATTACCCTGATTCTGTTTACTTCTCCTCCACAGTCTACACCAGTAGATAAGCAGTGATAACACAG
Source organism: Trachurus japonicus (assembly GCF_045865225.1). Lineage (NCBI taxonomy): Eukaryota > Metazoa > Chordata > Actinopteri > Carangiformes > Carangidae > Trachurus > Trachurus japonicus. The sequence goes on from NC_140912.1 coordinate 18,642,120, forward strand.
GCCGGTGAGGTGACTGTCCCTAATCCTTTCCTTAGTTGAGATACAGGGGACACATGCAGGTGTTTAGTGGCCGTCTACTTCTGTGACATGAACTGTTTAAAGGGAGTAAGCCACTTGACAGCTCATTTCAACAAAAAATTAACAACACAGGTGGAAACCTGAGGGTAGAAATTGAGACAGAAGAAGAGTTGAGGGGTTTCAGCAGATAGTGAGGTGGCGGTGTGCAGCAGCAGCCATTTCACAGCTGATGGGTCCTGTACAGGCAGGCATGACAGGTGCTCCTTAATTCCTTTTTTTCTTTTTTTCTTAGACAGTCAGAATGAGTCACCCTTAAAGTCACCTGGTGCTGCTCCAATCTCTGCATACCTCTATGTCAAGCCAAATCTGCATGCATGTTACTACACACACCCACATACACACACACCGCTGAGAGGAAATACAGGTAACCATGTACACAAACACTAGTGTAGTCCCCTGGGGGATTTTTGTAGAATAGGCTACAACTAACAGTCAGAGGGCCTCCTTAAAATGCAATACGAGCCATGTTAATATACTATATGGCCACAGGACTTTCATAAATATCCATCTGTCTACCATCATAACCCCGAGTCGGCTTAATCAGGAATCAAAGGGTTCACTTGAATTGACGGTGACTCCATTAGGATCTTTCTACCAGACATGTGCTTGTCATTTAGAGTCTGGTATGTTATAAAATGTGTTGCACATTAATGCGTGTGTGTGCACTGATGAATGCATGTTGTTGTAACCCGCCTTGGGAATACAGGCTGCAGTCTATTTCTGTGTTCAATTCAGTGCCGCTTTGTAATGGAACAGGGATGAAATGTGGGAAGGTCTCAGAGAGTTCATTTACTGCTATTGGGTGGGGGGGCAAGGGTTCAAGGCTCCAGCTGAGTAAAATTTATGAGTACAATTATGATTATGCAGAAATCATGTAAGAATCATTAGATAAACATTACAGACACCACCTTGGCAGTTATTAGTGGGTGATTTCACACTGGCAAGATCAAACAAGCTCAGAAACATTTGACAAGCACTTGAGGAGTACAACAACAAATATTCAGCCCTTATGCATACTCTTTAGGATATTCTGCTCTGGATTAACCTCCGAGGTTTGGGAGGGATAGTCAGTGCTGGTGGATGATGCATTTTGAAAACTAATTTGAGGTAGCATGTAATTGATACACTTGTAAACAGTTGAGGGTTATGATGTCAGGACTCACAGCGAATGCCATAGATCATTAGCGGGTCCAGCTGCTTCTTGCCATGTTTACCCTGCCCAGAGAGATTGGACATGGCCTGGACCTCTCGATGGAACAGGTAATCCAACAGCGTCAGTGCCATCTTCTCTGCTGTGCGGCAGTTTGTGCTGATGTGAAGCATGTCGGCTGGAGACACCGGGCAACGTACGCGCATTTCTGGGTTGTTCTCGTCGCCCAGCCAGGTGCCCTCTGGATAATCATCTAGAGAAGAGGGGAGGAACGGTTCCTCAAACACAGCTACACAGCTTGCTTTCAACCAACTTGCAGACTGTTGACTAGGAGCAAACGACCAAGACACCGTGCCATACAATACAACAGCACACCCATGTGGCAGTAAAGACAAACTGCATACATTATAGGCAAACCTGTGTTATTATCAAAGATATTAAAAAGCAGAATATGTGGTTTGGCTGTTCACTCAGAGCATGTGTTAGCTGTTAAGTCCAAACAAAGTCACAAACAAAGCATGAGACACTCTGTTCTCAACACCATATGGTACTATCTAACTAATGCTGACTAACATTATTTTATCATGGTAACCCACAGCGGCAATAAACGAACAATAGTTTGCGTTTAAAGATAACCAAGAACTTCCCGAGTCCATTGCACATAAACAGACCAACAGTCACAGAATATGTAACGACAATGTGGATTTCATTGATGTTTGCACAATTACAAGTGAGTCATTGTCTCTGAGGCCCAGCCTGAACCACTGAGTAAAGCTACTGAAAACATGAATGACCAATCAGAGCGTTTATCAATCCGGTCTGAAATGGAACCACAGGGACAAGAATATGACACATCAGCACAGTTTGCTTTCCATTCAATATGGAGACCATCTGAAAGAGTCACGTTAGGTAAGTAAAATAAGTCACTTTAAAAGGAGTTATTTAAGGGAGTTTTAAACACAAAAATGTGAGGTAATTATTAACCCAAAAACATATTCCAACTGTTTTCTGCGTTGCAGTGTTGATAATGAGGACTGCACGCCACTGCTTTGTTATTAAAGAGATAGGTGGTGGCCACCTGCTAGTGCTGAGAAATAAAGACATGGAAGTCGTGTAGACAGTCTAAAAAAACCAAAGAGAGGCTTGTTGTTGGACTAGCAGGTTTAAATTTGCAGTAATCATTCTCTCTACTGGGAAAAAATGAGATTTTTAAGCTAATAAACCTGTAACTTTAACTTGCAAAGATTTATATAATCATGTGTGGAAGAAGCCAGGTACGTGCATAGTGTATGTGTGTCTATATACAGTATATATCAACAGTATGTAGTCATACCTTCTGAATTGAGTGTGATGAGTGTGACATTTTGGCCATTTTGCGCACTGCTGGAGTGGCCACCGTTGGAAACAGAGTCGCTGGCCTCTGAGCCACTGTCCTGCTCCTCCTGACTCTCCTCGGGGCCTGGCACCTTCACCAGGATTGTGTTCTGCCGTCGCTTTGCCACAGTGCTGAAAACCAGCACAAATACATATGAGCAGGTCAAACGCACATACAAATCACAGTGGTGGACACCTGGTAACTGGAAACTGACAAGAAAGAGTCTTGTTAACAGTGACCCCATCTTTGTTTATGAGGCATTGCTTTGGGAAATATTTCCACATTTCTGACTCAACATATATTGTGAATGTAAGCCTCGTACTTGCTGAGCAGGTTCTCCAGCGGGGTGTCCTCTTGGCTAGGGGGCTTCGGGTGCTCACTGCTTACTATCACATTTGTTTGTGGAACAACACTGAAAGAGAGGTTGGAAAGGCACTGATTAACTGTCACAAAAGGGTTTTTCACTTACTTAAAAAGCTACTTTGACAAGATAATTTTATTTCATCTTCACTGGACTGCGTTCTGTGCCTGAATGGAGACTGGCTTAAAATGTGGTGAAGGGCAACTTGCAAATTACCATCGCACTTTGTTCCAAGTTTGAGTGGCCCCCTGAGGCGAGCCCGCAACCATAGGAACCTGGATAGGGCTCTTGGCACAGGGCATCATGCTGTCCAGTTTGCGCCCAAGGGCTTTGCATGTGGCATCCAGAGCCTGTAACTTTGACTCGATTCCCTCCAGTCGCTGGCTGATAGTTGTGGTGAATGAAACCAAAAGGTTCTGGGAACACAAACAATAAGATTTTGTATGTGGCTTAATTGTTCAGACAGTAATTGTGAAAACACAAAAATACACGTGAAAGCACTGGTACCTTGATAAAATGTATGTCTTGGTTGTTCTCTTGGCTGTTGCTCAACTTCCTCTTTTTCCTCTGAGGCCTTTCTTCGTCGTCTTCGTGACTGTCCAACATGTCTGCCATGAATCATACACAGAGACACCCTCAAAACATAATCAACAGGCCTTTTTTATTATTATTTATTCATTTTAATATGGGGCAAAGCAGCACTATGTCTCTGCTCCAATGTGAGGCAATAGTATCAAGCATCCACTGAAACTGAACCTTAACACTCTGTGGTGTATTATACACAATTAAAATAATAGTTATAGTTACTGGTTGAAAGAGCACGTTTGATAGTGTTCCACTTGCTTAATTGAGAACCTAATTATCTGTTCAAAAAGAAGATAATGTCAACAGCCTGATCAGAATGATGTATATTATATATTATATATATTTTTATATTACTTCATAGGACTCCTACCTGTACGGTCATTCTGGTGAAAGTCCTCCACTGTTATTTGCACAATTTCATCCAGCTCTTGCTCAGCCATTGGTCAGAGCTGAAATAAAAAAGGACAGCAAAAATATTTTTTACTGACATCCTTATAAAGAATCTTCCTTGTGTTTTTTTTAGTCTTGCAATATTACTTGACACACGAATGAAGTGATCTCAAACAATATGTACTGTTTTCAAAAGTTTTTATTATTCATGGGTGTTTAGAAAAGTGATACAGAAATAATTTACCTCAGACCAAATTTACACTACTGTTTGTCTGTGCTTTGTCTTGTCTGTCCATTAACTGCTTATCTACTGATATTCCATTTGTTTCCATGTCGTATCAATATGTCTGTAAGTCCACAGTGGTCATAGTGCAATTACATTTGCTCTTGATTATGCAATCACTATTTTGTGTTCCAAGCTAATTGTATGGACAATTATGGTATATAAAGCAATGAAACAAACACAAGTACACATTGACTTAACAAAAATTCCCTTTTAAAAAAAAAATTGCTATGCATTTAAGTCTACCATGGCTGCATCTCCACTTTCATCTGAATTAATTTGTCTGTTTAGGTACATAACATTGTAAGCTTGAGTGTGGAAGCTGAACTGTACAGCTTCTGAAATGAAGGAACTAACATTCATATGCACAAAAGTGTCCATCAAAGATTTTTCATGACATTTCTCATTGATGCAAGAACAGTGACCTTACAGAATCAAAATGACATTAACATTGTTTATTCAATACATTGAGGTATACATTTCGACATGATTAACTCAATTGCACCCAACATTTTTCATTAACTGATTTTTTTTTGCAGGGAGACCATTCAGATCCAACCATAACAGAGACAGTTAACGGTTTGTTTATTGGTCAGAGGAGGCAGGTATCTACAGATCATGTGTCAGTCTTCCCTTGGGCAAATGCTTCTAGTTGTGTATGCATGGAAAACTGCAGATGTCATACTAATATGAACTATTCTGGGCCTTTTCGTGAGAATGACAAACGTTGTCATTATCGATGTTAACTGACTTTACACTGGAAAGGCGGTCGGGATCTTATGAACTGGCTGATGACATTACCTAGCTGCTAGCTTTGGTTTGGGAGGGAAAACAGGGTTAAGCTGCAGCTGTTCAGGCAAAGAAAAACCCCGCTTCCATTGGTGCTATCCTCTGGGATGGTGCACTCGTTAAAATATCATATAGCGTTGGTTAAGTCGTGCTAGCCTGGCTAACTGCGTTTACAATATCCCCGCACTGTTTACGCTGCTGCTAGGTTGCTAAATGCTAACTGGGCGGGGGTGTTATAACGCCCTATTATTGGGTACGAGCAAAATAAAACAAAAACAAAAAACTGGCATAATTTGCGCATTTTTAGCTGTTGCAAATCAACTGTCCCCAGCTGACTTTATTATTAACACCGCATTTCAGAGGACACATCGCCCCTGTGTGCATTAGCTCGCTCCTAGCCTGAACAGAAACAGACATGCTAACATTAGCTGGCGCTTCAAAATCGGATTTGCGTGCTAACGTGCTAACGTTAGCTCAAAGTCGGTGTAAGGACTCGCTGTTTGAGCTAGCGTGGCGATTAGCATGCTAGTGGGGCCTAAAGGCCGATGAAATGCAATACAAAAATCGTAAAAGGTTTGGAAGAAATGACGATAAAAATGTGATTTTGATTCTGCTTCGTCCCCCCCATCGCTGGCACACAACACATGTACCGTGTAAGATTGGGTTATATTACCGTGTGAATGATGAATTCTCGTGTTGTTTGTAGAGATTTCGATAACGGCGCTGTTCCTCGCGAGAGATGAGCGCGAGCCCCGCTGCCTGCTGCCTGCGCGTGTTGCTCACATGGACGGTTCCTGCTGTCTCATTGAGGGGATCATCCCAGACTCACACACACTGGAGGTCGGAGCGAGCCACCGATAGTCACCACCACAGATCAGATGAGATAACTAGCATAAATTAATCCTCAGAGTTAAACATTAATTACTACAGTTTTGGTTTTACTAACAGGTGGAACATTTCTGTGGCACTTAAGTTATGAATCATCTAAAAATAGCTCGGTCAGAAATAATCGCACTGGACAGGCTCATTAAATAAAGTTAGGATAGCCTACTGCCACAAAAAACGCGTAAATGTGAGTGATTCCTTTAAGACTGGTGGTGTCTGAATTGTTTGTTGTTTTTTTAATGCATATACCACTATCAATTTTGGCAAAGCCCATATCTGCTGGTTATAACGTGGTCACACAGATTCAAACAGGTTGAGAATATCATGTAGCCTAACAATTTTTTTTAACAGAGTTTTTCATCTTTTATGGACAACCATTCAATTACAGACACTGGATTTTTATTATTATTTTGTTGTTGTTGTTTTTTTTGTTTGTTTGTTTTTACATGATTTCTGAATTTGTTTGTATTCTACCCATATCCAAAAGTTGACTGGCTGAATGATGGGTCCACACCTCTGAAAGTTAATGGTCATCTCCTTGGTCTGTTCACATTGTCCATTCCTGGTAGCTATGCCACATAAGCTGTGCCATCCACATGTTTCTGGATGTGGCAAGACACTTGTGTTTGTAGTCTGGTGTATACAGCACTGTGTGTGTAGAAACTCAATGTCCTCACTGTTTCATGTGTTTGGACTTGAAGCTTTAATAAACTCTCAGTGATATCGTCACAGGTAACTTCTTGCATTATCACTCAGCTCGTGCTGCAGCAATTAACACCAGAGAATTTCTAGCTCTGTTAACACTGACTGTAAACACAACATGACTTCCTCAGTCTCTTAAAGGGATACTACCTAATTCTAACAACACTACATCCCTCATTTTCTTTCAAATGAAATGTCCTTCCTTGGTTTTAGCTTTACTTAATCTGACAGGACTTGGATTAACAAACATAAAATCTTTTTCAAAATAGAAGTAGCTGAGATTCAGTCCTGTGTCATTAATTCAAAATGAGATATGCAATGAGCATTAAACAAATAACTGAGAATAACATCTCTGAGCAGTTCTGAAACCATGTTACAGTAGTGTTGAATCAGCAACATAAACATAACTGTGATGAGAGGCTGTAGTGGGAACTTATCAATATCTCATCACTCTTCATAGCCTTTGCTACAGTTCAGTCACGGAGGTCGTCTGTTTACCCTCACAGGGTATCTCCTCCTGGCTTCAGGGTTAACATGTTCAGGATTACCTGTGTGTCCGCTAACACTGTCATCATCACTGTTGTCATTGTCTCCTGTTGTGAATGGGACGTCTGGTTTGTGTTTCAGAAGTTTGAAGTGTGATCTGTGCCTTGTGATTTTGTGTTCATGTCTCTGTGCAGTGACCATTGTTCCTTTCACTGTGATGACTGTGTATGGGTTAGGGTTGAATGGTGTTACGAGTTTCCCTGTTTTCCTCTGTTGTATTAGGACAACATCACCCTTCTCGAGTTCAGAGTGTGATTCGTTCCTCCTTTTGTCTGCATAATGTTTCATCCTGTCTTTCTTCAATCTGTCTGTCAGACGGAGATCTTCATCACTGGGAGGACGAGAGATGGATGGTAGTTTTATTGCTATGGGTCGACCATAAAATACTTCAGCTGGAGGCTGGTTGGTGGTGTGATGAGGGGTTGCACTGTAGTTTCTGAGGAACTTGTATAGCTCCTGTTTCCACGGCTTGCCTTCCAGCGCAGCTGTGTGTATTGCTTTGGTCAGAGTCCTGTTAAACCTTTCGACTTCAGTGTTGGCCTGTGGCCAGTAGGGGGTGATCTTTCTGTGGTGGAAGCCGAGGTACCTTGCAAAATCTGAAAAGTCTTTGCTTGAGAATGGAGGGCCGTTATCACTTTTCACCACTTCTGCCCACAGTTGAAAATATTTTGTCCATGGCAGGGATGAGTTTGCATGCTGATGTGTAATATCTTAGTGAACCCATTTCCCCTAATATTGTGATTTATTTAATGAATGAATATTCTTGCTATTTCAATTAGCCTGTTTGGTGAAAGGTCAGGTTAGGGTAAATTAATTTTCAGTAGGCTATGTGTATAGCCCCACAAGGTTCAGCAACTATACTGATTTATAATGAAATCCTGGGCTATGCTATTTTGAGGGCTTGGAGCCAGAGGGGCGTAAGTGGCATTTTGGGCGAAAATGACTTCTCAAAAGAAAGGTCTTGATGAGCTCTATCCAATGGTGAAAAAGACCTATCTGATATCAAACTGTATTGAATTTTGACCATTAGGCCTACCTTTCACATGCTATTATGAAGAGCTGTGATTAATACCGAACAGGCATTAGGGAGGGGGCGGGACATGTGTCGTCTGTTGGAAACCTGTTTCTGTGGTGGGAAGGCTGCTGAGCCACAGTCTTGCATGCATTTACGCGTGCACAACTTTCCGGGCCAACACCACAAATCTTCACGGGGGGGTTGCACTTGGCTCTTCCTTCTTTCAGCTGCCTGCAGCGTCCGCACGGAGGCGAAACGTAATGGAGTTCAGAGCTGTACAAACTTTTTTCTTTCTGTCGCTTTTGTGTCTCTCTGCTGCAGACCCACAAGGTAAGTCAGACAGAATGTAGCCTACTACTTTGCACAATGATGATATGTTTTCAATGATGTTAATAACTCTATAGCAACAGTAGGTTAATGGTAGCCTAACCGTTACTGCTCCGTGTTGTGATAACAACAACGCCCCTCGGAGCTTTGATCTAAAATAAATCACACTCTTCTCTATATCTCTCCCTTGCACCCGCTTGAGATAATGTGTTCAGAGATAGCCTAGTTGTTATGGGAAATCAAGTCCTGGCTTCACGAAGGGTAACCAGAACCAGAAAGTATCGCAGGTTGTGAAACGGGATACATCTTCCGATTAGCCTACAAAATATTTTTCTTTTTCACAACCGTGTTCCCACACCCCAATTCAGTAGGTGAAAGTTAAACCAGGGCGTAGCTCTCTAACCTCTGGTGAATGGGATGGGTTTATGAAGGGTGAATTGAATCAAACTGTCAAACGTGACATCTGTCAAAATGCTTGTTTTGTCTCACAAACAGACAAAAATCAGGCAATTGTTTCCATCAGAAGTGACTGAAACGTTTAAAGTTTGATGAACAGGATGGACAATTAACAGATTTTTTAAATACAGATTTCTATTGTTTTTCACAAACTACAAAACAATCAAATATTTCATATCCGATGTAATTACAGTTGTTACGTAGATATTTTTCCCTGGGAAATGGAACTGAGAAATTGTGAGCTGACACATTATGACGCTCACACACCCTCAATATCCCAACAGCGCCTGAAGTCCACACAAAGCTTGGGAGCCTGAGAGGTGAATATGTGAGTGTGAAGGGGAAGGAGGCAGGAGTCCATGCCTACCTGGGCGTCCCATTTGCCAAGCCCCCCGTAGGCCCTGCTCTGAGACTGGCTGCACCTCAGCCTGTAGAGGGATGGGAAGGAGTAAGAGACGCCACCAAGCAGCCGCCTATGTAGGTCATCCACTGAGAATCATCATGGTTGCATATAAGATCGTGGTAATCATGTTCAATAGCTACTTATTGATTAAAAAATATCATTTTCAGGTGTGTTCAGCATAGAGAGCTCTCTATTGATCTACTGGAGAAAATTGGCGCTGAGGTGGTAGATATTCCAGACATCTCTGAAGACTGTCTGTACCTCAACATCTACACTCCTGCAAACAGAGCTCATGATGCCAAGCTCCCAGTGAGTAAAAACTCCCTGTCCTTTGAAATGATGCTGCTTAGTTGTTTTAATGGTTGAAAGTAGTGATATTGGCAATATGAATATTGAGCCGGACTAGAATGTGGTGACCTCAAAATATCCAGTCGTGTTTAGTCATTATCAGTTCTGTGGTTTAGTTGGATGTTTGTGTTAGTTGTGTTGTCTTACTGTATGAGGTGAGTTCAGTTAGAATAAGTAAATAATATGTTGTTTAATCCTCATGGAAAAAATAAGGGTATCTCTTTACTTTACCAGGTCATGGTCTGGATCCATGGGGGAGGGTTTGGTATTGGGTCAGCCTCTGTGTATGATGGCTCTGCCCTGGCTGCCTACCAGGATGTGGTTGTGGTTTTGATCCAGTACCGTTTGGGAGTTCTGGGCTTTCTCAGGTGAAAACACTCAAGTCACAAAGCACAGGAATACATTCTCTTACTTTTGATCTCATCTGTACCACATGTTAAGAAAAACTCAAAATTCAGTCACGGTAACTTTTACCAGCTGGTGTGAATGCAGGTCTGGTAAACGATAATTGTTTGTTCCATCCAGCACTGGAGATGAGCACGTGTCCGGGAATTTCGGGATGCTGGACCAGGTGGAAGCTCTGAGGTGGATCCAGGAGCACGTTCATAACTTTGGAGGAGACCCAGATTCAGTTACGATATTTGGGGAGTCTGCTGGTGGAGTGAGTGTATCCCTTCTGGTAAGGATCAGTCTGGAGAGAGGATTTCTTTAGATAAACAAATTAATTTGTATCACACATTTATGTCTGTCAACCTGTCATGTCTTCTTTCTTCTGAATTAACAGCTCCTCTCACCATTGTCTGATGGCCTGATCCACCGTGGCATTGCTGAGAGTGGCACTGCTGCAATGGATGTACTCATATTAAATGACCCTCTACCTGTGGCACAGGTCGGTTATCAGTGTGGCTGTTTTATAGTAAATATTGATTGAGAACATCATTGTATCTCTAAATCGTTGTGACATCCCTTTTATTTCTGTCCTCAGATAGTAGCTAATATATCTGGTTGTAGCCTGGAAAGCACAGAGAAGATCTCCCATTGCATGAAAAACCTTGATTTAGATACTTTTGTGGAACTTAGTAAGGTGAGATACTGTATACCAAGTTTACGCACACTAATTGGAAAGTATTAGTTGAACTTGAGCTCACAGTGTCCTGTGAAATATTTCTGTGAAATATTTGGATTTTATGAAACTGTAACTGTCTCTTTTCTACATTTTATTCTATAAAGGATGCAACATTGAGAGTTTCTGTAAGTATTGATGGACACTTCCTGCCAAAACCAGTGGATGAGCTTTTCCGTAACAAAGAACTTCTCACTCTACCATTCATGACCGGTGTAAATAACGATGAAGCAGGCTGGTTACTTCCCAGTGTAAGTGTTAAATGCTGAATCGTGAATACAATTTCTGTGACTAATACTGATTCCCAGATCAGCTCATGAAATTGTTTTGTTTTGCTCCTGTGTGTCTGAGTGTCGATTTTTCTTTTCTTAGTTCATGGCTCCTCCAAACTGGACAGAGGGGATGGATAAGGAGCATGTCGTGAACATGCTCACCCTTTTCCAATATGATGTAAGATTAGATACACACTGCCTGACATTAGATTTCCTTATCATGCTCAACTTTCTCTGACAGAAGTCTTCCTCATTTTCTCAAGGCCATCACCAAAGATCTGGTTACACAAGAATATATTGGAACCAGCGAAGACCGTGAGAAAATTAGAAATGGGTTTACTGAGATGCTTGGAGATTTAATATTTACTATCCCAGCCATCAAGACTGCCAATGCCCACAGAGGTAATTCTTCATTCAGTGATTACTCAAATCCATCTCAGAACCTTTAATTTTATAGCATTTGTTTCACACTTTCATAAACATAACACCTGTTACCAGATGCAGGCTCCGCTGTGTACCTGTATGAGTACCAACATGCTCCCTCAATGCTGCAGGCAAAAAGGCCAAGCTTTGTTGGAAGTGACCATGGAGATGAAATCCTTACAGTATTAGGATTCTGTTTTACAACTACCCATGTGAGAGTACTTGGTAAGTGTAATTTAAAAATGACTGGATCAACAGAAGACCAGGTATGTGAGCAGTCCTTGGCTTCCTGGAGTGAAAAGGGTTTTAACAGACTGTCATTATTTTAGATGTCTGCCCTGAAGAGGAGGAGGTGTTTAGCAAAACCGTGATGAGCTACTGGGGCAACTTTGCTCGCACAGGGTAGGAACAGCCGCTCATGAGACGCAAAGTTTTCATTAAATGTGGATATAAGACCATTTATTAATAACCTGTTTGTGTGTGTGTGAGCAGGTCTCCTAATGGGGATGGCCTTGTCTACTGGCCAAAGTATGGCGCAGAAGAAGAGTACCTATCAATTGATTTAAAGGAGCAGGTAGTCCGTCATCACCTGAAGAAGAATCGTTTTGTCTTCCACTCTGAGATCCTCCCAGGGAAGATCCAAGAACAGAAGGAGAAAACGGAGCACAGTGAACTGTAGAAAAGTCAATCCAGTCACTTAAAAAACATTGATTTCCCCTTGAACCACCTTGAACTAAACAAAATGTACTTACATACAAAGTACCATACATTATGTCCGTGAAGGTTCTCAGTCATCCAGGTTAGAGCACTGGAAAAGAGAGTAACGACACCACCATTGACTCCCGTGGTAAGGGTTTTGCGCCCAGAGTGGCAGGATATGGGTATTGCAAAAGCGCCCAGAAAACTCATTCACTCCAATGTATGTGTGTTGCCCACTTGCTTGTAAATTGATGAAAACGGCCGTGTTTTTGTTTTTAGGTGTCTTGGTCATATCAAATTACACTTTTAATTTGTTTATTACAAAATGTAGATTGAAACATTAATGTAGGCAACTGTTTTTTGTTTTTGTGTTTTTTAGGCAAGGCAGGCAAGGCAATTTTATTTGTATAGCCCGTTTTTACAAACAGTTTGTCTCAAAGGGCTTTACATGGCATCGTAACAACATCCTCTGTCCTTAGACCCTCACATCGACTGAGGAAAAACTCCATGGAAACCCTTTTAACAGGGAAAAATCGGAGAAACCTCAGGGTGAGCAACAGAGGAGGGATCCCTCACCCAGGACGGACAGACGTGCAATAGATGTTGTTACAGACAAGAAAACAGTTTACAGTTTGTCACAGAATGTGCGAAATATGGAAATGTTAGCAGGAGTTGATGAAGGCAGTCTCTGGTGAGGGGAGGGGGGGGGGCAGGGAGAGCCGGTCAGCTCGATGGGAGGACTGGGTGGCAGACTGGTCCATGGGAAGGAAGGGGAGGCCGGTCTAGCAGCAGGGGAAGGGGTGGGAGGGGGGGGCGGTGCAGGTGGCGGCTGGTGCAGAGAGATGGAGCTCCGGTGGATCTGCGGAAACACAGAGAGAGTGCGAGACACCAAGGCCAAACTACAAAGTACAGCAGAAAATGACAGTTCAAAAATATACTGAGGAGAGGAGAGGAGAGGAGAAAAAAGGAGAGGGCTCTGTGTAACCAGATGTGTCCCCAGCAGTCTAAGCTTATAGCAGCGTAGCTATAAAATGGTTCAGAGCTACCTGAACCAGCCCTAACTAAAAGCCCTGTCATAAAGGAAGGTCTTAAGTCTAGACTTAAATGTAGTTAGAGTGTCTGCCTCTTTGACCCATGGAGAGAGCTGGTTCCACAGTAAAGGAGCCCGGTAACTGAAGGCTCTACCTCCCAGTCTGTTTTTAGAGATACTGGGAGTCACTAACAGACCTGCATTCTGGGAGCGGAGTGCTCTGGTAGGACAGTAAGGAATGATTAGTTCTTTCAGATAGGTTGGAGCTTTATCATTAAGAGCCTTATAAGTCAGCAGAAGGATTTTGAAGTCTATTCTAAATCCTACAGGAAGCCTATGTGTTAATGTTTATCTGTAAATGGTCCTCAATGATGCTATTAACGTGGGTGATCTATAAATGTCCTTAAATCATTGAAAATACCACACTTGCTCGTTCACCAACAATGCAGAGATGTCAGTTCTTGGGCGCTTTTGCAATACTCATATTCCTCAGGTGAACTTTTGTCAAAGTGAGCGAAGTAACATGTTCTTCCACTTGTCTAATTTTAATGCACTGGATTCTTCTACAAAATAAAAGTCTTTTGAAGGGGTTTGGTTGTTTTGTTTGTCTTCCTGACACTCACGTGCACTGACCATTGATGTGAAAGAGTTAACATGAGTTGTCTGAAATTATGGTGTTCTGATAGCAGTGGTTTGTCTAGCACTAAATATCATGTAACTTTTTCAGAGTTTTTGAGCTTTTATGAGACAACCATTCAAAGACATTGAGCAGGAGTTCAGTTGACACTGGATGTGTGAAGGAAAAAAATATGTATTTATCCCCACTGCTTCGAATTTTGTGTCTGCTTTTCTGCATGATGCTCATATATTTGATTTTTTTTTTTTTAATTATCTCATGATTTTTTGTGTGTTCCGTAATATCCTATCATAACAATACCTATATAAAAAATTGTGTGTATTCTAATACTAAGTGATGCTGCCACATATGTCACTTAAACACCCTCTGGATATATGAAGTTATATGTTTATAACATATAGACAAATAATCTATGTATACATTGAAAATATAAACTGTATTCAATTTATAATTAAAGTATGAAAAACATGTTTAAAAAATGTTATGTTTACAGTATAAGACATAATATCGTCAGGCTATGGGATGAATATGTTAATATACATTTATAACATATAGTATACACTCAACACACACTTTTATGAGGAACATTGATCTTGTGTAAAATAAAAAAAACACTGCAAATTTTAAGGATGTAACTGATATTAGTAACTGCCCATCACCATTACCAATATCTTAGTCAACCCATTTCCCCTAATGTTGTGATCTATTTAATGAATGAATATTTTTGCTATTTCCTGCATTTGGTGAAACATTAGACAATATTCTTAAATTATTTTCAGTATGTGTAGCCTATAACCACGAGGTGGTTAAACAAATACTGATTTATGAGGACATTCTGGGCTATAATTTCTTATGGCCACTTATTGTGAAACTGCAGAGTCATTACCTTTAGGGAGGGGGCGGGACATGTTTCGTCTGTTGGTCACCTGTTGCTGTGGTTGGAAGTTCTGGCAGGTGTCCGGGCAAACACCACAAAGCTTCACGGGGAGCTGCACTACACTGGCTTTTCCTCCATTCAGCTGCCTGCAGATTCCTCACGGAGGCAAAACGTAATGGAGTTCAGAGCTGTGCAAACTTTCTTCTTTCTGTCTCTTTTGTGTCTCAGTGCTGGTGCTGCAGACTCACAAGGTAAGTCAGACAGAACTAGTCCAAAGGGCATAGCTATGTTAGCTCCATCGAGAATAGAGCTACAGTGAATGGGTTGGATTTATGAAGGGTGAATTCTGTTCATTGTTAATGAAAAATGAACCGAACTGTTAAAATGTGACATCTGTCAAAATGCTTGTTTTGTCTCATGATTAACAAACAGACAAAGATCTGGCAATGTTTGGGAGTTTCCTATCAGAAGTGACTGAAATGTTAAAAGTTTGATTAACTAATGGATGATCAATTACCAGATTTGAAACTGTTTGTTTCAGTCCTAACCAGTTAAACAGATAGGCTACTGTGATGAAATTGCAGTTTGGGAAAATATATCTTGTTTCTAAAACCAAAGGGGAAGTTATTGTATTTTCTAAGACTTGTTCACTTGGCAGTTGCTTCCAACTGGCAAAGGACAAAACAATCAAATATTTCATATCCAATGTAATTACAGTTGTTATGTAGCTATAACATATTTTTCCCTGGGAAATTGAACTGAGAAATTGTGAGCTGACACATTATGACGCTCACACACCCTCAATATCCCAACAGCGCCTGAAGTCCACACAAAGCTTGGGAGCCTGAGAGGTGAATATGTGAGTGTGAAGGGGAAGGAGGCAGGAGTCCATGCCTACCTGGGCGTCCCATTTGCCAAGCCCCCCGTAGGCCCTGCTCTGAGACTGGCTGCACCTCAGCCTGTAGAGGGATGGGAAGGAGTAAGAGACGCCACCAAGCAGCCGCCTATGTAGGTCATCCACTGAGAATCATCATGGTTGCATATAAGATCGCGGTAATCACGCCCAATAGCTACTTATTGGTTAAAAAATATAATTTTCAGGTGTGTTCAGCATAGAGAGCTCTCTATTGACCTGTTGGAGAAATTTGGCGCTATGGTGGTAGATATTCCAGACATCTCTGAAGACTGTCTGTACCTCAACATCTACACTCCTGCAAACAGAGCTCATGATGCCAAGCTCCCAGTGAGTAAAAACTCCTTGTCCTTTGAAATGATGCTGCTCAGTTACCAGGGTTCAGCTTTTAGAAGTTGTTTTGATGGTTGGAAGTAGTGATATTGGCAAAACGATGAGCCAATGGGGCGGTACGTGGCGCAGTGGTTAAAGCGGCCGCCCCATGTAGAGGCTACAGTCCTCGCCGCAGGCGGCCCCAGTTCATATCCCACGTCGGGCAGACCTTTCCGGCATGTCGTTCCCCCTCTCTCTGCCTCCCCCTTTCCTGTCTATCTCTACTATGTCCTATCAAATAAAGGCAAAAAAGCCACACAAAAAAAAAAGATGAGCCAATGAATGTGGTTTTGTGGATTTAGTTGAATTAAAGGCTGTTTGGGTTAATGTTGTGTTAATTGAAATTCTTATGGGGTGAGCTCAATTAGATATAATACGTTATTCAATCCTCATGGAAAGAATAAGGGTCTTTCTTTACTTTACCAGGTCATGGTCTGGATCCACGGGGGAGGGTTTGGTATGGGGTCAGCCTCTGTGTATGATGGCTCTGCCCTGGCTGCCTACCAGGATGTGGTTGTGGTTTTGATCCAGTACCGTTTGGGAGTTCTGGGCTTTCTCAGGTGAAAACACTCAAGTCACAAAGCACAGGAATACATTCTCTTACTTTTGATCTCATCTGTACCACATGTTAAGAAAAACTCAAAATTCAGTCACGGTAACTTTTACCAGCTGGTGTGAATGCAGGTCTGGTAAACGATAATTGTTTGTTCCATCCAGCACTGGAGATGAGCACGTGTCCGGGAATTTCGGGATGCTGGACCAGGTGGAAGCTCTGAGGTGGATCCAGGAGCACGTTCATAACTTTGGAGGAGACCCAGATTCAGTTACGATATTTGGAGAGTCTGCTGGTGGAGTGAGTGTATCCCTTCTGGTAAGGATCAGTCTGGAGAGAGGATTTCTTTAGATAAACAAATTCATTTGTATCACACATTTATGTCTGTCAACCTGTCATGTTTTCTTTCTTCTGAATTAACAGCTCCTCTCACCATTGTCTGATGGCCTGATCCACCGTGGCATTGCTGAGAGTGGCACTGCTGCAATGGATGCACTCATATTAAATGACCCTCTACCAGTGGCACAGGTCGGTTATCAGTGTGGCTGTTTTATAGTAAATATTGATTGAGAACATCATTGTATCTCTAAATCGTTGTGACATCCCTTTTATTTCTGTCCTCAGATAGTAGCAAATATATCTGGTTGTAGCCTGGAAAGCACAGAGAAGATCTCCCATTGCATGAAAAACCTTGATTTAGATACTTTTGTGGAACTTAGTAAGGTGAGATACTGTATACCAAGTTTACGCACACTAATTGGAAAGTATTAGTTGAACTTGAGCTCACAGTGTCCTGTGAAATATTTCTGTGAAATATTTGGATTTTATGAAACTGTAACTGTCTCTTTTCTACATTTTATTCTATAAAGGATGCAACATTGATAGTTTCTGTAAGTATTGATGGACACTTCCTGCCAAAACCAGTGGATGAGCTTTTCCGTAACAAAGAACTTCTCACTCTACCATTCATGACCGGTGTAAATAACGATGAAGCAGGCTGGTTACTTCCCAGTGTAAGTGTTAAATGCTGAATCGTGAATACAATTTCTGTGACTAATACTGATTCCCAGATCAGCTCATGAAATAGTTTTGTTTTGCTCCTGTGTGTCTGAGTGTCGATTTTTCTTTTCTTAGTTCATGGCTCCTCCAAACTGGACAGAGGGGATGGATAAGGAGCATGTCGTGAACATGCTCACCCTTTTCCAATATGATGTAAGATTAGATACACACTGCCTGACATTAGATTTCCTTATCATGCTCAACTTTCTCTGACAGAAGTCTTCCTCATTTTCTCAAGGCCATCACCAAAGATCTGGTTACACAAGAATATATTGGAACCAGCGAAGACCGTGAGAAAATTAGAAATGGGTTTACTGAGATGCTTGGAGATCTCATGTTTACTGTCCCAGCCATCAAGACTGCCAATGCCCACAGAGGTAATTCTTCATTCAGTAATTACTCAAATCCATCTCAGAACCTTTAATTTAATAGCATTTGTTTCACACTTTCATAAACATAACACCTGTTACCAGATGCAGGCTCCGCTGTGTACCTGTATGAGTACCAACATGCTCCCTCAATGCTGCAGGCAAAAAGGCCAAGCTTTGTTGGAAGTGACCATGGAGATGAAATCTTTACAGTATTAGGACTCTGTTTTACGACTACCCATGTGAGAGTACTTGGTAAGTGTAATTTAAAAATGACTGGATCAACAGAAGACCAGATATGTGAGCAGTCCTTGGCTTCCTGGAGTGAAAAGGGTTTTACCAGACTGTCATTATTTTAGATGTCTGCCCTGAAGAGGAGGAGGTGTTTAGCAAAACCATGATGAGCTACTGGGGCAACTTTGCTCGCACAGGGTAGGAACAGCCGCTCATGAGACGCAAAGTTTTCATTAAATGTGGATATAAGACCATTTATTAATAACCTGTTTGTGTGTGTGTGAGCAGGTCTCCTAATGGGGATGGCCTTGTCCACTGGCCAAAGTATGGCACAGAAGAAGAGTACCTATCAATTGATTTAAAGGAGCAGGTAGTCCGTCATCACCTGAAGAAGAATCGTTTTGTCTTCCACTCTGAGATCCTCCCAGGGAAGATCCAAGAACAGAAGGAGAAAACGGAGCACAGTGAGCTGTAGAAAAGTCAATCCAGTCACTTAAAAAACATTGATTTCCCCTTGAACCACCTTGAACTAAACAAAATGTACTTACATACAAAGTACCATACATTATGTCCGTGAAGGTTCTCAGTCATCCAGGTTAGAGCACTGGAAAAGAGAGTAACGACACCACCATTGACTCCCGTGGTAAGGGTTTTGCGCCCAGAGTGGCAGGATATGGGTATTGCAAAAGCGCCCAGAAAACTCATTCACTCCAATGTATGTGTGTTGCCCACTTGCTTGTAAATTGATGAAAACGGCCGTGTTTTTGTTTTTAGGTGTCTTGGTCATATCAAATTACACTTTTAATTTGTTTATTACAAAATGTAGATTGAAACATTAATGTAGGCAACTGTTTTTTGTTTTTGTGTTTTTTAGGCAAGGCAGGCAAGGCAATTTTATTTGTATAGCCCGTTTTTACAAACAGTTTGTCTCAAAGGGCTTTACATGGCATCGTAACAACATCCTCTGTCCTTAGACCCTCACATCGACTGAAGAAAAACTCCATGGAAACCCTTTTAACAGGGAAAAATCGGAGAAACCTCAGGGTGAGCAACAGAGGAGGGATCCCTCACCCAGGACGGACAGACGTGCAATAGATGTTGTTACAGACAAGAAAACAGTTTACAGTTTGTCACAGAATGTGCGAAATATGGAAATGTTAGCAGGAGTTGATGAAGGCAGTCTCTGGTGAGGGGAGGGGGGGGGCAGGGAGAGCCGGTCAGCTCGATGGGAGACTGGGTGGCAGACTGGTCCATGGGAAGGAAGGGGAGGCCGGTCTAACAGCAGGGGAAGGGGTGGGAGGGGGGGCGGTGCAGGTGGCGGCTGGTGCAGAGAGATGGAGCTCCGGTGGATCTGTGGAAACACAGAGAGAGTGCGAGACACCAAGGCCAAACTACAAAGTACAGCAGAAAATGACAGTTCAAAAATATACTGAGGAGAGGAGAGGAGAGGAAAGGAGAGGGCTCTGTGTAACCAGATGTGTCCCCAGGAGTCTAAGCTTATAGCAGCGTAGCTATAAAATGGTTCAGAGCTACCTGAACCAGCCCTAACTAAAAGCCCTGTCATAAAGGAAGGTCTTAAGTCTAGACTTAAATGTAGTTAGAGTGTCTGCCTCTTTGACCCATGGAGAGAGCTGGTTCCACAGTAAAGGAGCCCGGTAACTGAAGGCTCTACCTCCCAGTCTGTTTTTAGAGATACTGGGAGTCACTAACAGACCTGCATTCTGGGAGCGGAGTGCTCTGGTAGGACAGTAAGGAATGATTAGTTCTTTCAGATAGGTTGGAGCTTTATCATTAAGAGCCTTATAAGTCAGCAGAAGGATTTTGAAGTCTATTCTAAATCCTACAGGAAGCCTATGTGTTAATGTTTATCTGTAAATGGTCCTCAATGATGCTATTAACGTGGGTGATCTATAAATGTCCTTAAATCATTGAAAATACCACACTTGCTCGTTCACCAACAATGCAGAGATGTCAGTTCTTGGGCGCTTTTGCAATACTCATATTCCGCCATCAGGAGGCGCATTGAACCAATGCGTGTCGTTACTCTCTTTTCCAGTGCTCTAATCCAGGTCATCATAGTCGTAAAGTGCTGAAGTCCATTTGTC
Source organism: Trachurus japonicus (assembly GCF_045865225.1). Lineage (NCBI taxonomy): Eukaryota > Metazoa > Chordata > Actinopteri > Carangiformes > Carangidae > Trachurus > Trachurus japonicus. The sequence continues at coordinate 18,662,478 of NC_140912.1, forward strand.
TTCAACTTCAGTACCATACATTATGCAAAATGTTGAAAGGACATCATAGTCTATAAGATGACTAAAAAATTCCTCAGGTGAACTTTTGTCAAAGTGAGCGAAGTAACATGTTCTTCCACTTGTCTAATTTTAATGCACTGGATTCTTCTACAAAATAAAAGTCTTTTGAAGGGGTTTGGTTGTTTTGTTTGTCTTCCTGACACTCACGTGCACTGACCATTGATGTGAAAGAGTTAACATGAGTTGTCTGAAATTATGGTGTTCTGATAGCAGTGGTTTGTCTAGCACTAAATATCATGTAACTTTTTCAGAGTTTTTGAGCTTTTATGAGACAACCATTCAAAGACATTGAGCCAGGAGTTCAGTTGACACTGGATGTGTGAAGGAAAAAAATATGTATTTATCCCCACTGCTTCGAATTTTGTGTCTGCTTTTCTGCATGATGCTCATATATTTGATGTTTTTTTTTTAATTATCTCATGATTTTTTGTGTGTTCCGTAATATCCTATCATAACAATACCTATATAAAAAATTGTGTGTATTCTAATAGTAAGTGATGCTGCCACATATGTCACTTAAACACCCTCTGGATATATGAAGTTATATGTTTATAACATATAGACAAATAATCTATGTATACATTGAAAATATAAACTGTATCCAATTTATAATTAAAGTATGAAAAACATGTTTAAAAAATGTTATGTTTACAGTATAAGACATAATATCGTCAGGCTATGGGATGAATATGTTAATATACATTTATAACATATAGTATACACTCAACACACACTTTTATGAGGAACATTGATCTTGTGTAAAATAAAAAAAACACTGCAAATTTTAAGGATGTAACTGATATTAGTAACTGCCCATCACCATTACCAATATCTTAGTCAACCCATTTCCCCTAATGTTGTGATCTATTTAATGAATGAATATTTTTGCTATTTCCTGCATTTGGTGAAACATTAGACAATATTCTTAAATTATTTTCAGTATGTGTAGCCTATAACCACGAGGTGGTTAAACAAATACTAATTTATGAGGACATTCTGGGCTATAATTTCTTATGGCCACTTATTGTGAAACTGCAGAGTCATTACCTTTAGGGAGGGGGCGGGACATGTTTCGTCTGTTGGTCACCTGTTGCTGTGGTTGGAAGTTCTGGCAGGTGTCCGGGCAAACACCACAAAGCTTCACGGGGAGCTGCACTACACTGGCTTTTCCTCCATTCAGCTGCCTGCAGATTCCTCACGGAGGCAAAACGTAATGGAGTTCAGAGCTGTGCAAACTTTCTTCTTTCTGTCTCTTTTGTGTCTCAGTGCTGGTGCTGCAGACTCACAAGGTAAGTCAGACAGAACTAGTCCAAAGGGCATAGCTATGTTAGCTCCATCGAGAATAGAGCTACAGTGAATGGGTTGGATTTATGAAGGGTGAATTCTGTTCATTGTTAATGAAAAATGAACCGAACTGTTAAAATGTGACATCTGTCAAAATGCTTGTTTTGTCTCATGATTAACAAACAGACAAAGATCTGGCAATGTTTGGGAGTTTCCTATCAGAAGTGACTGAAATGTTAAAAGTTTGATTAACTAATGGATGATCAACTAACAGATTTGAAACTGTTTGTTTCAGTCCTAACCAGTTAAACAGATAGGCTACTGTGATGAAATTGCAGTTTGGGAAAATATATCTTGTTTCTAAAACCAAAGGGGAAGTTATTGTTTTTTCTAAGACTTGTTCACTTGGCAGTTGCTTCCAACTGGCAAAGGACAAAACAATCAAATATTTCATATCCAATGTAATTACAGTTGTTATGTAGCTATAACATATTTTTCCCTGGGAAATTGAACTGAGAAATTGTGAGCTGACACATTATGACGCTCACACACCCTCAATATCCCAACAGCGCCTGAAGTCCACACAAAGCTTGGGAGCCTGAGAGGTGAATATGTGAGTGTGAAGGGGAAGGAGGCAGGAGTCCATGCCTACCTGGGCGTCCCATTTGCCAAGCCCCCCGTAGGCCCTGCTCTGAGACTGGCTGCACCTCAGCCTGTAGAGGGATGGGAAGGAGTAAGAGACGCCACCAAGCAGCCGCCTATGTAGGTCATCCACTGAGAATCATCATGGTTGCATATAAGATCGCGGTAATCACGCCCAATAGCTACTTATTGGTTAAAAAATATAATTTTCAGGTGTGTTCAGCATAGAGAGCTCTCTATTGACCTGTTGGAGAAATTTGGCGCTATGGTGGTAGATATTCCAGACATCTCTGAAGACTGTCTGTACCTCAACATCTACACTCCTGCAAACAGAGCTCATGATGCCAAGCTCCCAGTGAGTAAAAACTCCTTGTCCTTTGAAATGGTGCTGCTCAGTTACCAGGGTTCAGCTTTTAGAAGTTGTTTTGATGGTTGGAAGTAGTGATATTGGCAAAACGATGAGCCAATGGGGCGGTACGTGGCGCAGTGGTTAAAGCGGCCGCCCCATGTAGAGGCTACAGTCCTCGCCGCAGGCGGCCCCAGTTCGTATCCCACGTCGGGCAGACCTTTCCTGCATGTCGTTCCCCCTCTCTCTGCCTCCCCCTTTCCTGTCTATCTCTACTATGTCCTATCAAATAAAGGCAAAAAAGCCACAAAAAAAAAAAAGATGAGCCAATGAATGTGGTTTTGTGGATTTAGTTGAATTAAAGGCTGTTTGGGTTAATGTTGTGTTAATTGAAATTCTTATGGGGTGAGCTCAATTAGATATAATACGTTATTCAATCCTCATGGAAAGAATAAGGGTCTTTCTTTACTTTACCAGGTCATGGTCTGGATCCACGGGGGAGGGTTTGGTATGGGGTCAGCCTCTGTGTATGATGGCTCTGCCCTGGCTGCCTACCAGGATGTGGTTGTGGTTTTGATCCAGTACCGTTTGGGAGTTCTGGGCTTTCTCAGGTGAAAACACTCAAGTCACAAAGCACAGGAATACATTCTCTTACTTTTGATCTCATCTGTACCACATGTTAAGAAAAACTCAAAATTCAGTCACGGTAACTTTTACCAGCTGGTGTGAATGCAGGTCTGGTAAACGATAATTGTTTGTTCCATCCAGCACTGGAGATGAGCACGTGTCCGGGAATTTCGGGATGCTGGACCAGGTGGAAGCTCTGAGGTGGATCCAGGAGCACGTTCATAACTTTGGAGGAGACCCAGATTCAGTTACGATATTTGGAGAGTCTGCTGGTGGAGTGAGTGTATCCCTTCTGGTAAGGATCAGTCTGGAGAGAGGATTTCTTTAGATAAACAAATTCATTTGTATCACACATTTATGTCTGTCAACCTGTCATGTTTTCTTTCTTCTGAATTAACAGCTCCTCTCACCATTGTCTGATGGCCTGATCCACCGTGGCATTGCTGAGAGTGGCACTGCTGCAATGGATGTACTCATATTAAATGACCCTCTACCTGTGGCACAGGTCGGTTATCAGTGTGGCTGTTTTATAGTAAATATTGATTGAGAACATCATTGTATCTCTAAATCGTTGTAACATCCCTTTTATTTCTGTCCTCAGATAGTAGCTAATATATCTGGTTGTAGCCTGGAAAGCACAGAGAAGATCTCCCATTGCATGAAAAACCTTGATTTAGATACTTTTGTGGAACTTAGTAAGGTGAGATACTGTATACCAAGTTTACGCACACTAATTGGAAAGTATTAGTTGAACTTGAGCTCACAGTGTCCTGTGAAATATTTCTGTGAAATCTTTGGATCTTATGAAACTGTAACTGTCTCTTTTCTACATTTCATTCTATAAAGGATGCAACATTGATAGTTTCTGTAAGTATTGATGGACACTTCCTGCCAAAACCAGTGGATGAGCTTTTCCGTAACAAAGAACTTCTCACTCTACCATTCATGACCGGTGTAAATAACGATGAAGCAGGCTGGTTACTTCCCAGTGTAAGTGTTAAATGCTGAATCGTGAATACAATTTCTGTGACTAATACTGATTCCCAGATCAGCTCATGAAATAGTTTTGTTTTGCTCCTGTGTGTCTGAGTGTCGATTTTTCTTTTCTTAGTTCATGGCTCCTCCAAACTGGACAGAGGGGATGGATAAGGAGCATGTCGTGAACATGCTCACCCTTTTCCAATATGATGTAAGATACACACTGCCTGACATTAGATTTCCTTATCATGCTCAACTTTCTCTGACAGAAGTCTTCCTCATTTTCTCAAGGCCATCGCCAAAGATCTGGTTACACAAGAATATATTGGAACCAGCGAAGACCGTGAGAAAATTAGAAATGGGTTTACTGAGATGCTTGGAGATTTAATATTTACTATCCCAGCCATCAAGACTGCCAATGCCCACAGAGGTAATTCTTCATTCAGTGATTACTCAAATCCATCTCAGAACCTTTAATTTAATAGCATTTGTTTCACACTTTCATAAACATAACACCTGTTACCAGATGCAGGCTCCGCTGTGTACCTGTATGAGTACCAACATGCTCCCTCAATGCTGCAGGCAAAAAGGCCAAGCTTTGTTGGAAGTGACCATGAAGATGAAATCTTTACAGTATTAGGACTCTGTTTTACGACTACCCATGTGAGAGTACTTGGTAAGTGTAATGTAAAAATGACTGGATCAACAGAAGACCAGGTATGTGAGCAGTCCTTGGCTTCCTGGAGTGAAAAGGGTTTTACCAGACTGTCATTATTTTAGATGTCTGCCCTGAAGAGGAGGAGGTGTTTAGCAAAACCGTGATGAGCTACTGGGGCAACTTTGCTCGCACAGGGTAGGAACAGCCGCTCATGAGACGCAAAGTTTTCATTAGATGTGGATATAAGACCCTTTATTAATAACCTGTTTGTGTGTGTGTGAGCAGGTCTCCTAATGGGGATGGCCTTGTCCACTGGCCAAAGTATGGCGCAGAAGAAGAGTACCTATCAATTGATTTAAAGGAGCAGGTAGTCCGTCATCACCTGAAGAAGAATCGTTTTGTCTTCCACTCTGAGATCCTCCCAGGGAAGATCCAAGAACAGAAGGAGAAAACGGAGCACAGTGAGCTGTAGAAAAGTCAATCCAGTCACTTAAAAAACATTGATTTCCCCTTGAACCACCTTGAACTAAACAAAATGTACTTATTTACAAAGTACCAT